>NW_012114466.1:872936-878676 GCF_000951035.1 Colobus angolensis palliatus | reverse complement strand
AGCCAGGATGGTCTCGATCTCCTGACCTCGTGATCCGCCCGTCTCGGCCTCCCAAAGTGCTGGGATTACAGGCTTGAGCCACCGCGCCCGGCTGTATTGAGCTATTTCTAAAGAACGATTTCTCCCCTTCGTGTCTCTCAGCCAGGAGCTGGGCTGTTCTTATCAGACAGGACTCTTCTCAGGCGAACGGTATTCTTCTAAAACTCATCGGGCGATATTATGAAAAATTCCTCTCTATAAATAACCGCATCCTACCTTCCCTAAAAGCCAAAGGGAAGGGGTCCTCACCAGACAATCATCCTTTCCTATATGCTTAAAACTGTGACCTTCGTCAACTTGCTGCTAACAATTATTGGTAATTCATGAGATATTACGCTAACACAAATCCCCCTAAAAATGAGTCTTGATATTGAAAACATCCGCAGCGTCACCATCTATGGGCAACACTTTGCCTCACACCGTTACTCACAAGCTCTGTCATCAAGAAGGAGTAACGGCTTCAGTTTAAAGGACGACTCCTTCAAGTAAACACTGGCCCACAATGTCACCTGTCGGAGGCAGGTTAGAGTTGAGAACAGCACCCACAGAGAAGGTGGCTCGGGGACTCTGTCCCTCGTGAGGGCTGGCCTTTCCCTTGCTTTGCAGCAAAGTGGGCTCTAAGCCTCCAACTCTTGCTCCCATCTGGTGACCTTGTGACCTCACCCCCAGGGCCTCCTGTTTTCATTCATAAAATGGGAATGACTGTGGTGCTCATGTCCCAGAGCTGTGACCAGACTGAAAGTCTGCACTGTGCCGCCACCCTCGGGGCCAGACACAAGGCCAGAGAGGACAGAGGCACCTCGTCCCCTGGCAGGCCATTCGCAAAGCCTGCAACTCACCACACTCAGGCCCTCATCTTGACTCAGCTTAACACTGCGATTTTTCAAAGAACAATCACAGAAGGATGTGCTTCCCAGAAGGATGTTGAATGGACCAAGCCAAACCAGCACTTCAGGACACAGCCCAGCTGCTCCCAGGCTTCACCAGGACCTGCCCTTGGTTCTGCCCCTACCTTTCCTGCTCAGTCTCCTCCCAACTCCCCAGCCTGACTCCTTCTGCCCACACCCACCCCTAACTCCCAGTTCCTTCAGGTCCAGAAGTCACTTCTTCTAGAACGCACCCCTGCCAACCTATCTACCTGCTCTGGGCACCGGGGGCTTCCCCACTCCAGGATGCGCCCCCGGCGGCACGATTTTCCTGCCTTGCGAGAAGCAGCCTTCGGGGGAGTCAGGCAACTTTCCACAGGTGTCTATTTCATTGGGGTCATACTCTCAATGATGTCACCCCAAGAGTGGCCCTAATGGTAGGAAATCTGTACGAACTAAACTGAGTATAATTGGGTTATTAAGTGTCTGAGGTGGCTGCTTGTGCAGAACAATTCCTAAGGACGGGAATGAAGAGAACAGAGAACGCAGGCCAGCTCCGTACCCGCAGGAATGATTCCGATCCGGAGGCTGCTGGGGACCAGCACGGCCCGGGGGTGGTTCTGGTCGACCCCGGCGCTCCTCTGTGTCCTCCCAATCAGACCGTGCAGCACCTCGCTGAACATGCCGTCTCCGCCGACACAGACGATGCTGCAGGAGGAACACAGCTGGTCAGGGCTCCTGCAGGTGCGGCCCTCTGAGCACAGCAGGCCCGAGGCATCCAGCTTCAGGAGGGGCAGCCTACGTGCCTGGCCCTTGGCAGGTGTCTGGGACCGTGGCTCCTGAAATGTCCCTAAGTGATAAGGTCATGCTCCGTACCAGTTGGCCTAGACCACGTGTACAAATAACAAGATTTATGGCAAATACTGGCTTTCCTTCAGTGAGTCTGGAATTCGGGTTGCCAGGCAGAGAATGCCTGTACCGCATCAAAAACACTGCACTCTGGGTCTCAGGACTCAAGTCTGCGGGGCAGGAACCGCAGGCCTGTGCTGCTGCATTTGTGGGAGCAGAGACGGTGCACTCCAGGCGACCCGCGCTGCGGGAGAGGCACAGCAACCTGCACAGAGACGTTTCTCCTTTGCTGAGCCCGCTGTGCAGCCTTGCTGTGTCCCGTCAGAAATCTCAGCCGAGAGCACGACTCTAGCTCAGGCAGCAAATCACCAGCCGTGTGGGTGGTCTTGAGGACCCAAGGCAAGAGCAGGGGGGACGGAATAAATGCTGGACAAAATGGCTCATGAGACAACCTAAGGGGAGGTGATGGAGAAAGGGGGCAGTGCTGAAGGGAGAAAGGATGAGTTGGTCTTAGGGCATGATGTCCTACGCTGGGGGTGACCCACAGGGAACCAACACCGAGGCAGCAGAATGAGAGGTGCTGGCACGGAGACAGACATGTCACTGCAGCCAGAGGGAAGGCAGAGGACAGGGCTCAGGTTTCCTGGACATCTCCGTAGCCTACAGCAACCTAAGAGCTCCCACCACCTGGGAAGAGAGGGCTGCATGTGGAAGGGCTGCCCGTAGACGAACGGCGTGAGTCGACTGGGGGTGCAGCCTGAGAGTCCTCCCTCAAACATGACAGCATCAAGGTGCCTGCCCATTCCCCAGTGGGTCTGGCTGTGCAGGCGTGCCCAGTCTCTAGGGCTGGGACCTCTGCCCACCACCCACCACGCAGGCCACCTGCTTCGGGCCTGGCTCCCGTGGGAAGGCTCCTTGCCCTTCCCTGTAGCCTACACCTTGCGCTGGGGCTGCCTTCCCAGTGGGGCTGTGGTTTCAAGGACAGGGCATCCTTGAAGATGCAGTGTAGCCCCTGTGCGTTCACAGATCACTTAGACAGGCAGCTCAGCCACAGGAAGAGCAGCCCTCACCGGCCAGGCCTCCCGGCCTCCTGCAGGGCATGTCCCTGGGTTTGGGGAGGAGGTGTGCCCTCAGGAGGCGAGGCCCACGGCATGACTGGCTGATCCCTTGGCCAGGGTGGGTGCAATAAGGTACCAGCTCCATCCCTGCTGAAAAGTAAAGACGACTGTCTTCCTGCCAAGCTGCCATCGGGTGGAGTTGGGGGGAGGTGTGTGGAGGAGCTGCCGTCCGTAGAGTTGGTTGGGGGGGAAGTGCGTGGAGGAGCTGCTGTCGGGTGGAGTGGGTGGGGGGACGTGCTTAGAGGGGCCGTTGTCGGGTGGAGTTGGTCCGGGGGAAGTGCGTGGAGGAGCCGCGGTTGGGTAGAGCGGGTGGAGGAGGTGCGTGGAGGAGCCGCTGTCAGGTGGAGTTGGGGAGACGTGCGTGGTGGAGCCGCCTGCTTTCTGGAGCTCATGAACAGAACACTCCCATATTAGGAGTGGGGCAAAGGGGTATACCTGTCAGCACCTGGGGGCAGGGGCTCCTTTCATTTCCCTTTCTAACCTTAGCACCAGCAGAGTGCTGGGACCTGGCAGACGCCCGATAATGTTTGTGGAATGAATAATGATTTCAATAAATACCCGCTGCAATCGATAACACATTGCTCACAGATTCCAGATGGAACAGAGAGAAGAAAACAAGAAGCCAACCAATGACAAGGCCATTAACTGCAGGGGAAGAGCTCGACTCAAGAGGAAGAGTGCAATTTTAAGCGTAAAGAACAGCATAAAAAGAGCTGGACAGACTTGAGTACATGAATTTGAAAACTTCTACTGGCAAGAATTAATGCCATAAGCAAAATTAAAAGACAGTTTCAAAACTAGCCAAAATATTTGCAAACATATGAATGTAAATATGAAATGCCTATTATTTGTTGGATAAAAGAACAAATGACTAAAATTATGACCAACACAAGAAAATGGGCCAAAGTGGGATAAAATGGGCCAAAATGGGATAAAAATCAATTCCAAGAAGCCAGCTAGATAATAAACATATTGCTTAAAAGATTAGAGACTTGCACATGTCAAATTAGCAGAGAAATTTTATACTGATAATACCAGACATGTTGACAAAGATAGTAAATAATGTACTATAAAACAGAATGTAAGCTGGCCGGGCGCAGTGGCTTGTGCCTGTAATCCCAGCACTTTGGGAGGCCGAGGCAGGTCGGGTGGATTACCTGAGGTCAGGAGTTTGAGACCAGCCTGGCCAACAGGGCAAAATCCTGTCTCTACTAAAAACACAAAAATTAGCTCGGCATGGTGGCGGGCGCCTGTAATCCCCGCTACTCCGGAGGTTGAGGCAGGAGAATCGTTTGAACTTGGGAGGCGGAAGCTGCAGCGAGCCGAGGTCACACCACTGCACTCCAGCCTGGGTAACAAGAGCGAAACTCCGCCTCAAAAAAGAAAAAAAAAAAAAAATGAATGAAGTTAATAGAATCTCTTTTGAAAGCAATACGGCAGTACACAGCAGAGATTTTAAAATGTTAATCTCCTATGACTAATTTCATTTCTAGGAATTTACCTTTAAAAATGTAGATGTATGCAGAGAGATTTATGTACAAGAATGCTATCCTATTCTAAGAGCAAAAACTGGAAAGAGCCTAAACATCTACAAGTGAGAGGCTAAATAAATATGGCATGCCCACATAATGGGCCATGATATGGGCATTAAAAATAGTACCTCTGGGAAATGTTTGGGACTTTTGGGGAAAAGAAGAATCCCAAACTGTAAAAACGACAGCATCTAAACTTTCTTGATAACCTGCTTGGTTGACTGGCTTCTCTGTCTACACAGCGCCGCATAAGCACGTCTTGTGAAAGACTGAACGGAAACAGAACCAGCAAACAACCATTCTCGCCCAGCCCAGCCAGGGAGGAGCCTGTGACTCTACACTTTGCTGCCTTTTCTTTCTGGCCTTTCTGTAAGAAGCATGTTTACTTTTACAATTGGTTGTGGGCGGAGGGATGGGGGGGGAGGCGCAGATTTAGGAAAGGGAGCTCCCAAAACTAAGAGAGGTGGGCAGAACCTTTCATTAACAATAGACTCAATCCGGATGAAAGACAAGACGGCTTACTCACCCATCGTATTTATCTATGTTAATCTCATACAGAGTCTCCTTGGCTTGATTAGCATGTTCAGTAACTGTGGGGAAAAATTATGTCACGCAGTTTATATTCACATGTGGGAGTCCTCTTGTAAAAGGCAAATCATCCATTCTTTTAAAATGAGTTCCTGTAACACCTTCAGGTGGGTTTCCCAGATAAAATTCCTTCTTCAATCCTACGTGGCTCTTACGGGACAGGATCAAGCTGACCTCAGGGAACACGAATATGGCCCTCTCTTGGGCTACAGTCTGCCGGATGAGATGCAGCATTCCCAGCATTTAATTGCTGGCAAATAATAATTTCTTTGAAAGAGATTACATTTGTTTTATAATTTTTCCTTATTATACAAGTTTCCTTATTATACTAGTTCCTTATTTTATAACTTTCAAAATTGTACCCTATACCAAAATGTAGTAAGATGTTAGTCTCTATACCTGATGTAAACTTCTATTGAGATTCTACTGCACACACAGTTTTGTACCCTTGTTTTCCTGTTATATCCCAATCACCTTGCTATCATTAAAAATCCCTTGTAGGCCGTGCATGGTGACTCATGCCTGTCATCCTAGCACTTTGCGAGGCCGAGACGGGCGGATCACGAGGTCAGGAGATCGAGACCATCCTGGCTAACAAGGTGAAACCCCGTCTCTACTAAAAATACAAAACAAATTAGCCGGGTGTGGTGGCGGCCACCCGTAGTCCCAGTTACTCAAGAGGCTGAGGCAGGATGATGGCAGGAACTTGGGAGGCAGAGCTTGCAGTGAGTCGAGACCGCGCCACTGC
>NW_012114466.1:868904-871826 GCF_000951035.1 Colobus angolensis palliatus | reverse complement strand
GGTCTCGATCTCCTGACCTCGTGATCCACCCGTCTCGGCCTCCCAAAGTGCTGGGATTACAGGCTTGAGCCACCGCGCCCGGCCCGAAACATCATTCTTAATGGTGAAACGCTAAAACCTTTCCCCTGAGATCAGAACTGAGACAAGGATGCTGCTAGCACCCCTGTGTTGGTCCAAGCCAGGGCAAAAACGTAAGGAAAAGAAATAAAAGAGAGAGGAATTAAAATGGAAGAAACAGAACTGTTATTATGCACAGCTGACATGATCGTGTTTGACAAAAATCTAAAAAAATCATCAAACTATTAGCACTCATAAGTGAACTTTGCAAGGTCATTGAATGCAAGGTGAAATACACAATTCAATCACATTTCTACACACAAACAATAAAAAAAAAACAACAGTGCAGTAGGGAAAAGGAGACTTTCCCATAAATGCTACAGGGTCAAGCAGATGTATATATTTAATGAAAATATTAGGTTGGGCACAGTGGTTCGTGCCTGTAGTCCCAGCTACTTGGGAGGCTGAGGCAGGAGGATCGCTTGAGCCCAGTATTTCAAGGCCAGAGTGAGCTATGATCACACGGCTGCACTCCAGCCTGGGTGACAAAGTGAGACCCTGTCTTGAAAAAATGAATACATAAAAAGAAAGAGGAAAATGAACCTTGACTGCTCACCTCACACTGCACAGAAAGATGAATTCCAAATGGGTTATGTAGATCTAAATGTGAAGCGGAAAACAATAGAGCTTGGAGAATACAACGTCTTCATGACTTTGGAGCAGACAAAGATGTCTTCAGTAGGACACAAGCTTACCAGAAAGTTTTTGAAATCATAAAAATAGGCCGAGCATAGTAGTTCACCCTGGTAATGTCAGTGCTTTGGGAGGCTGAGGTGGGAAGATTCCTTGAGCCTAGGAGTTTGAGACTAGCCTGGCAACACAGCAAGACCCCAGATCTATGAAAACGTTTTCAAAAAATTAGCCAGGCATGGTGACGTATGCCTGTAGTCTCAGCTACTTGGAAGGCTGAGGCAGAAGCATTGCTTGAGTTCAGGAGTTCAAAGCTGCAGTGAACCGTGATCGTGCCACTGCACTCCAGCCTTGGTGACAGAGCGAGACTCTGTCTCAAAAAAAAAAAAAAACAAAATAAAACAAAACAAAAAAACCCAGACACAAATGTTCATCACAGCACTCTACACAACAGCCAAGCAGTGGGAACAGCCGAAACGCCCATCACCTGAAGAAGAGATCAACAAGATACAGTCCACACATCCATGGAACATCTTTCAGTCATGAAGTAAGCAAACTACTGGGGCACGACCAACATGACTCAATGTGAAAACAGTACGCAGAGAGACTGAAGCCTTCCACCCCGGAGCACACGTCACACAGTCCCACACACGTGAAGTTCGAGAGAAGGCAAAGCAACCACAATCACAACCACAAGACAACACCAGCCTGGCTCCCTACCTGACTGGGAAACAGCATGAGAACACTTCTGGGGTGACAGAGGCCTGGATGGGTTTGAGTTACAAAGCTTTGTATGTTTCAGAAGTCACTGATTGACACTTAGGATTCTGGCCAGGCACAGTGGCTGATGCCCGTAATCCCAACATCTGGGAGGCCAAGGCAGGAGGATCATATGAGCACAGGAGTTCAAGACCAGCCAGGGCAATACAGTGAGATCCTGTCTCGACAAACAATCAAAAAAATCAGGCCAGGCTCAGTGGCTCATGCCTGTAATCCCAGCACTTTGGAAGGGCGAGGTGGGCGGATCACTTGAGGTCAGGAGTTTGAGACTGGCCTGGGCAACATGGTGAAACCCTGTCTCTACTAATAATACAAAAATTAGCCAGAAATGGTGGCAAGTGCGTATAATCCCAGCTGCTCAGGAGGCTGAAGGAGGAGAATCACTTGAACACAGGAAGTAGAGGTTGCAGTGAGCCAAGATCATGCCATTGCACTCCAGTCTGGGTGACAGAGTGAGTGAGACTCCATGTCAAAAAATAATAATAATTAAAAAAAATAATAATAAATAAATAAATAAATTAGCTCGGTGTGGTGATGTGCACTTGTAGTTCCAGCTACTCTGGAGGCTGAGGTGGGAGAATCACTTGACTCTGGGAGGTCGAGGCTGCAGTGAGCTATGGTCGTGACATCGCATTCCAGCCTGGGCTATAGAGTGAGACATCACTCCAGATTCTACCAATATTACAAAGAAAATGAAAGAATTTACTAATAAGTTCATGTCAATAAACTCACGAATTTGGATGAAATGGTTAAACTTCTCAAAAAGCAAAATTTGTCAGAAATATCAGAAGAAATAGAAAATCTGAATAGTCTGACAGCTAATAAAGACACTGAAGCTATTAATGACAACTTCCCATGAAGAAAACTCCACGCCCAGATGATTTCACAACTGAATTCTTCCAAACATTTAAGGAAAAAATAGACTCAAGATTATAGGAACTCTTCCAGAGAACAGAAAAGAACTAACATGTATGAACTGTTTGTATGATGCCACTGTGGCCTTGGGAACAAAACCAGACAAGGATGTTATCAGAAGGGGGCTCACATTCAGACATCCCTCCCCTGAACCTACCTACGTGCAGAAATCCTAAACACAACATCCACAAGTCAAATCCAGTGATCCATAAACAGAGTACTACATCACAACCAAGAGAGGTTTGTTTACTCCAGGAATGCGATAATGAGAAATTAATGTAACTCAACAAATTAACTGAAAGAAAGTCATACAATCATCTCAATTGATGCAGAAAAGACATTTATCAAATTAAATACCTATTCTCCACTTAAAAAAAAACAAAACTCTCAGAAAAGTCGGACTAAAAGGAAATTCTGTCTTAATCTGATTTTTAAAATCTATTAAAAACCTAAGAAACATCATTCTTTTTTTTTTTTTTT
>NW_012114466.1:859198-863859 GCF_000951035.1 Colobus angolensis palliatus | reverse complement strand
GGCCGAGGCAAGTGGATCACTTGAGGCCAGGAGTTCAAGACCAGCCTGGCCAACATGGCGAAACCCCGTCTCTACTAAAAAATACAAAACCTAGCCAGGCGTGGTGGTGCACGCCTGTGGCATGTAGTCCCAGCTACTCAGGAGGCTGAGGATTGCTTGAACCCAGGAGGCAGAGGTTGCAGTGAGTCAGGATCACACAACTGCACTCCAGCCTCGGCAACAAAGCGAGACTCTATCTAAAAAAAAAAAAGAAATAAAAAGATACAACCAAATGGAAAAATGCGCAAAAGACTTGAACAGAACCTCACAAAAAGGGATATCCGAATGGCCCATGAACAAATGAATGTGTTTTTAATTAACCACTAGGGAATGCAAACTACAACCACAATGCAAGACTACTAACACTCCCCACCACAGCTAAGATGTAAAGGTGTGGCTAAGATGTGGGGCAACCAGAACTCCCGCACCCTGAGGGTGGAATGCAGGCTGGCAGCGTCTGCTGAAGTCAACACATGCAACAAACTCATGCAACCCAGCAACTCCATTCCCAGGTATGCACCCAGGAGAAATGCAGACGGGTGCAAAACACATGCTCTAGAATGTTCACAATGCTACTGTTCATGACAGCCCGCATTAGGAAGCTGTCCAGATGACCAGCTGCAATACCATGGGTGAATAAACGGCCGTAACATTCACATCACGGAATACCATACAGCCTAGAGAATGAACAAACGGCAGCCCCACGCAACAGCGTGGAAAACTTATGCAAGAGTACTAACACTTGCCACCATGGTGGAACACAGTGTGGAAAACTTCACAAGTGTCACGTTGAGCCAAGAGCCAGGCACAAAAGGGTTCATACCGTATGATCTGATTTCTATCAAGTACAACAATGAACTTAGTTATTTAGAAGTTGCGGCAGGGGCACAGTGGGGGACCCTGGAGCTGGCAATATTCTGCTCCTTTATCTGGGTGCTGGTTACTCACCCAGTGTGCTCAGCAAGTGTGCTCAGCAAGAAAATTCACCCAGCACACACTCAGAGTGAGATCCTCTGTGTCTGCGACATGATAATCAAACACTAAAACAGCCTGAAATCCCAGCACTTTGGGAGGCCGAAGTAGGCGGATCACTTGAGGTCAGAGGTTGGACACCAGCCTGGCCAACGTGGCGAAACTCCATCTCTACAACAAATATAAAAATTAGCCAGGTGTGGTACTGGGCGCCTATAATCTCAGCTACCTAGGAGGCTCAGGCAGGAGAAAGGCTTGAACCTGGGAGGAGTCTGCAGTGAGCCGAGATTGCACCACTGCACTCCAGCCTGGAAGACGGAGTGAGAACGTCTCAAACAACAAAAACAAAACAAAGAAAAAAACCCACTGAAACAGATAACAGGGTTAGAAGTTAAAATTGCAGAACAGCTGAAACAATAGAATCATATACAATTTTTACATACAAGTAGACTATACCAAATGCACAATTATAAAGATGAAAATGAACACACATTCTCCAGTGGAAGGCAGGGTTCAGAGAACTTTCTCTTGGAGTCTGCACCTACAGGATCAGGTCTGGAATCCAATCACCCAAAGTCTCATCAAAACAGGTTTGATGGGAGGAAAGGGAAAGAGAAAGCAGGACGGACAGAAAGTGGGGAGTCAAGACAAACAGAGGAGGGGAAGGCGGGAGAAACGGACGCGCTTTTCTGAACAGCCTAGTGTGGAACGACACGCATGGGAACAGGGCTTGCGGTGGTTTGAGATGTGAGGATGGTCAGGATGAGCTTGTCACGACAGCAGGTGGTGGAGGCCAAGTCCCCCAGGATTAAACAGGGAAGTGAGGAAACACAGGTCCTCCCGCCCCAGTTGTAATCAAGAGGAGGGTTCTTTCAAGCAAGGATGCTGCTCTGAAGTGGATATATGGGAATGCCTCCTTTTAATAAACTGAAATTCACTTTCTTGATGTAGATGCCAAATTCATTCAAAGATACATAAAACTAACCTAAACACGTGCCATTTCTATTCTACGGGTGAAGCCTATACTGAGTTGTCAAGACTGTATCAGCTGGGCTCAGTGGCTCACACCTGTAATCCCAGTACTTTGGGAGGCTGAGGTAGGAAGATCGCTTGAGCCCAGGAGTATGCAATCAGACGGAGCAATATGGCAAAACCCTGTCTCTACAAAAAAATTAGCCAGGCGTGGTGGCACACACCTGTAGTCCCAGCTACTCAGGAGGCTGAGGTGGGAGGATCACTTGAGCCTGGAAGGTGGAGGTTGCAGTGAGCTAAGATCACACCACTGCACTTCCAGCCTGGGCAACAGAGCAAGGCCCTGTCTCAAAAAAAATTGTGTATTAAGGTTATAAGCAAACAACATGAAATAGTGTTATGAATACAAAATGAACACCTACCACTTCGCGTGTGTGTGTGTGTGTGTGTGCGTGAACCATATGTTCTTTTTTTAAACTTTTAAGTTCATGAGTACATGTGCAGGTTTGTTATATAGGTAAAGTGCATGTCATGGGGGTTTGGTGTACAGATTATGTCTCTACTCATCCTACTGTTTTTTAAGGGTGACCAAGTATTGTTACTCTGCATGCAATGACTAACCCACCAGGCTCCAGGCTCCTGCTACATTTCAGATGTGGACACATCCCTGGCTGGGCACGGTGGCTCATGCCTGTAATCCCAGCACTCTGGGAGGCCAAGGTGGGCAGGTCACTGGAGGTCAGGAGTTCGAGACCAGCCTGGCCAACTTGGCGAAACCCTGTCTTTACTAAAAATACAAAAATTAGCCAGGTGTGGTGGCGCATGCCTGCAGTCGCAGCTATGCGGGAGGCTGAGGCAGAAGAATCACTTGAACCCAGGAAGTGGAGGTTGGAGCGAGCTGAGGTCACGCCACTGCACTCCAGCCTGAGCAACAGAGCAAGACTCCGTCTTGAAAAAGAAAAGAAAAGAGAAAAAAAAAGATATGGACACATCCCAGACAGATATGAGTTGTATTCCTCCATGGGTCCAGTTTAATTCTCACATTCACCTCGAATGTTAAAGCTATTACCATCCTCACTTCCAGAAAGAGAAACTGAGGCTCAGAAGGGTAAGTGACCCGCACCCACTCTATGCCAGGTTCCAGGCTGTGGAGCCCATGCCCTTTGCGCTCACTGGGCTGGTCCGCTAATGAGAAATGAAGTCAGCCTGACTCATCATGTCCACCTGCAGTATGGCCATGAAAGGGGGAGACATGTCCGGAAGATCACCCAATCAGGCACGTGCGTGCCACCACGGCCATCCTGTCTCTCAGTCCAAACACACACGTACTCAGCTTCTCCAGCATCTCCCGCAGGGTCTGCAGCCACAAGTGACACAGCTGCTCCTCTGGGCACCAGAAAGTCACCTGCGCCCACTTCCAGCGGTGCTGTCGTGCTCTCTTTACACAGTGAACTGCACAGAAGCAAACACGCTTGTTAGTGCAAGGTTTGCAGCGTCACTGACAAAACCTTAAGTGAATATGCACCAAATGCAGCTAATTACAGGTTCCTCACTGAAATTCCCCAGGGGTTCTCTTACCGTCTAATGAGTTAGTAACTTCCAAGGTATATTAGAAAAAACATCCTATCTTTCAAACCTTTTAAGTCACATAAGGGAAAAGGGCCAATGTGATGACTCACGCCTGTAATCCCAGCACTTTGGGAGGCCGAGGTGGGTAAGACCGCTCGAGCCCAGGGGTTCGAGATCAGCCTGAGCAATATGGCAAAACCCCGCCTGTACAAAAAATACAAAAATTAGCCAGGCATGCTGGCACATGGTGTGGTCCCAGCTACTTGGGAGGCTGAAGCAGGAGGATTGCCTGAGCCAGGGAGGCTGAGGTTACAGTGAGCCACGACTGCTCCACTGCACTCCAGCCTGGGCAATACAGTGAGACACCGTCTAGAAAAAACACACTTTTCTAGTGACTATACTTGAATCATTTTTCAAACTTACTTCTACATAGTTAACACAGGATTTGTGCCTTACCGATGATGTCAGTTGTGATGGAGGCTAAGGTGAACAGTGGTGCCACTTTCCTTTCATATATCCGCTTGCCTTGTCCTTTTCCTCCAAACGGGTTGATAAATACCAGTAAATGCTTTGGTCTGGACGCTGCAAGACAACAACATGTAAATAGCAATGAAAATCACCAGATCAAAATGAAGAGCTCTGCTACTGGACAAAAGCAAACCATGGGGGTTTTAGGGTCCTGCTTAGTATTATCCGAAGGAAAGTATTTTTAAATGTGAAAGAACGACGACAAAGAGTTTCCTGATCTGTGGAACAAGAAAATTAACAGGTCGTCCAACTGGGCAAAGGCTGCGTCGGACACCATGAAAGTCCCACGAACTCAGAATTCCGACTGAGAAGGACTCTCTCTGCTCTGAAGGGTGCTGTCGGGTGCACATGCTGGGGGTGGCAGCCTCGTTCTTCTGCAGGTGAAGGAGGCGAGTGTGCGGACAGCAGGAAGAAGGAAGGAGACGTCGGGAAGAGTCTGAGGAGAAGCGGACAGGCGGGCGTGGAAAGAAGAAGCCACACAGGGAGATGCTTGTGGAGATGGAAAGACAGAAGCCAATGACCTCATTTCCGTCTCTCCAGGGACCCCACCAAACTCCCATGCTTGGGTTTCCTCAGTCACC
>NW_012114466.1:852287-857950 GCF_000951035.1 Colobus angolensis palliatus | reverse complement strand
GATGGAGTTTTGCTCTTGCTGCCCAGGCTGGAATGCAGTGGCGCAATCTCGGCTCACTGCAACCTCCACCTCCTAGTTCAAGTGATTCTCCCTCCTCAGCCTCCCAAGTAGCTGGGATTACAGGTGCCCACCACCTCATCCTGCTAATTTTTGTATTTTTAGTAGAGACAGGGTTTCGCCATGTTAGCCAGGTTGGTCTCGAACTCCTGACCTCAGATGATCCACCTACCTCAGCCTCCCAAAGTGCTGGGATTACAGGCATGAACTACCACACCAGGCCCTGGCTTCCCATCTTGCCCTCGAGGCTGTGACTCTAGAACACAATTTCCACCCATTTCTTATTCTCCTCTCCCTTAGAACCCTGAACCCCGATGCTCCAGGGCCCTCTCCGCTCTGCGGGTTGGCGTCCATACAGGACAGCCGCGCGGGATCTCAGGGCATCTCAGACACCCACACGTGGATCAGCTTCCCTGTCTCCGCCACCAGCCTTCGGATGCGGCTCTTCTCGTCTGGCACGGCTCGCCTCCTTAACCACCCCCTATTTTGTGAGGTGCTGGCCTTGCCCCCCGGGTCCTGCAGGGACGTGACCATGGCACTGAAACCCTGTGAGTGCACCTGGCGCATGGCACCCTCGCCCTATGAGACAGAGCTGATGCCAGGCCTCTGCAGCTCCGGGACCCAGCACGGGCCACGCTCGGGGCAGGGCTCAATGACACAGACAGTGAGTCAGGAATCCACCACCTACGGATATGACAATGCACACTGCGATCTTCCTGGACCGCTGAGCGCAGGCTTCAGGACCTGCTAGTGCCTGTGGATAACCACAACCATGGCTGTCTGATAAGAAGCGGCGACAGGCAGTGAGAACAAGCCATGGTCTGAGAGTCAGCAGTCAGGTCAGTTCCCCAACATCTGATGGACTGGTTTCGGAAACTGCACAACAGATAGCACAGTAAGTTACGAGTGACTCCAGGACAGTCACCTGAGTCCACAGGTTACTAACTTTCAGCCTTGCACATTCAGTCCCACAGACTCCAAGAGCCCAGGAAGGGACTCGCCATGCGGACCAGGCTGCAGGCCATGCCATGCCGGGGGTGCCAGCATGAGGCCAGGTGGTCCACACAGGTCCTGCCGGAAGGAGTGACGCAGGCCCGGGGGTGGGGAGGGGGCGGGGACAGTGTCAACGTCAGGGTCAGGGTTCAGAGGATTCCCCATGGGTGGGGGAAGGCGACGCAGGGGCAGGAGCTGGGAAGAGGCAGAGGCCGCTGGGAGGGAGAGGGCGAGCGGCTGTGAGAGGGTGGCCACTCTGGGCGGAGGGATGATGATCCCACTTGAGTATGACTGAATAACTACAAGTGTTCAGGACAGGACAAGAGGCTGAACCAAGGACACCGTGGGGTGAGTCCAGGTACCTTCTGCCACACTGGACCTGCAGCAAGGTGTGCCTACTCCTCTGGTGTGAGAAAAAGACACAGATGCCAGCAGGGGTCATTCGTTTAATTAACAGATTAATACATGGAATTATTGTCTCTAAAAAGGGACAGGAAAGTTAATAGAGGAATAAAATTCAATCTTGTCTGCACAGCTTGAGGAATGTCAAGGATAAGAACACAGGGCGGACACAGTGGCTCACGCCTGTAATCCCAGCACTTTGGGAGGCCGAGGCAGATGGATCACTTGAGGTCAGGAGTTCGAGACCAGCCTGGCCAACGTGGTGAAACCCCGTCTCTACTAAAAATACAAAAGTTAGCCAGGTATGGTGGTGTGTTCCTGTAATCCCAGCTACTCAGGAGGCTGAGGCATTAGTTGCTTGAACCCAGGAGGGATGCAGTGAGCTGAGATTATACCAGTGCACTCCGGCCTGGGCAACAGAGTGAGATTCAGTCTCAGGAAAACAAAATAAAAAGAAGAAGAATATAGCTGACCTCTGAATAACATGGGCTTAACCTTCGAGGGTCAACTGACGTGGGGAGTTTTCATTTCTCTTTTTTTTTTTTTTTTTTGAGACGGAGTCTCGCTCTTGTTGCCCAGGCTGGAGTGCAGTGGTGTGATCTCGGCACACTGCAACCTCCGCTTCCTGGTTTCAAGCGATTCTCCTGCCTCAGCCTCCTGAGCAGCTGGGATTATAGGAGCCTGCCACCACACCCGGCTAACTTTTGTACTCTCAGTAGAGATGGGGTTTCACCATGTTGGCCAGGATGGTCTCGAACTTCTGACCTCAGGTGATCCGCCCACCTCGGCCTCCCAAAGTGCTGGGATTACAGGCATGAGCCACCACGCCCAGCTGGATTTTTCAATAAAAGCAGCACTGAGCTCAGCTGCCTCTCTTGCCTCCCCTTCCACCTCCTCCATCTCCTCTGCCTCCGCCACCCCTGAGACAGCACGACTGATCCCTCCTCTTCTCTTCCTCCTCAGCCCACTCAACATGAAGATCACCAGGATGGAGACCTTTGTAACGATCCACTTCCACTTGCCGGATAGTAAACATATTTTCTCTTCCTTAGGGTTTTCTTAACCACGTTTGCTTTTCTATAGCTTACTTTATTGTAATAATACAGTATATAATTCAGGCCGCATAGGAAATACGTGTTCATCGGCTATTTATGTTATCGCAAGGCATCCAGTAGTAGGCTGTTAGTAGTTAAGTGCTGGGGAAGTCAAAAGTTTTCAACTGCATGGGGCTGGGGCGCTGACTTCCATGTTGTTTGGGGGTCAACTGCACTGGGTACGGCTCAGGACAAGGGCTTCCTTGCTGACTTAGGAGACCTGAAGTGGTGCGGCCAGGGCGGGAACACATTCCCCAGGCGGCGACGAGTGGCTGGACTTGGCGTGGCTTTGGCCTGCATGCGGCTGCTGTCTTACTGCGGGTAAGTCGCTAGGCCTGGAGCATGGTTGTAAAGGGGGTGGAGTGATGAACCCCACAGGGATTTTAGAAACTGCAGTAAATTGGGAGGCCAAGACGGTCGGATCACGAGGTCAGGAGATCAAGACCATCCTGGCTAACACGGTGAAACCCCGTCTCTACTAAAATAAATACAAAAAACTAGCCAGGCGAGGTGGCGGGCGCCTGTAGTCCCAGCTACTCGGGAGGCTGAGGCAGGAGAATGGCGTAAACCCGGGAGGCGGAGCTTGCAGTGAGCCGAGATCGCACCACTGCACTCCAGCCTGGGCGACAGAGAGCAAGACTCCGTCTCAAAAACAAAACAAAACAAAAAAACAAAACAAAACAAGGCTGGGCTCGAGATGGAGGCTCTGCCTCCTTCAGGCCGTTGTCCCTGTGTTAAACTGAGGACTCCACAGTGCGACGCCTCCGGCCTGGCAGCACTCACCCCTCTCACCCCTTCTCCCGCTCTCCTCACCTTGGTGTGTCACATGCATTATGCCCGAGTCTTCGAAACTCACATTTCTAACTAGGAAACAAAGAACTGGGCCAAGAATCTGAACAAACGGAGAGCAGCTCCCCGCGGGGGCTCAGGAAACGCTCGCCAGCATTCGCCGGGTGGAGAGCTGTCGCCTGCTCATCTGAGGGCAGGTCATGCGGAGGGCAGTGGGGCCACCGAGGGCTGGCACATAGGAGAATGTAGACGGTTCTCCAGAAGCAGAAGGCACTGCCCTCTGAGGGTGAGTCTCAATGTGCCAGCTCCAAGTGGCATCCCCGCACAGCACGTAGTGTGTGGACACGCCACAGCACCCACAGGAAAAAACACACTTGACCCGGGGGCACAGACGCTGTGGGAACATCTTGCAAAGGGCGGACGGTGGGAATTTGGAGCACTTTCATATTCTTTTGCTGACAGAGATAAATTCTCCTGCCCATGAGACACCACGGTGACTCATATTGACATGCAGTGAGCTCTCCAATAAAGGTAATGATCAAATGGCCATCACATTCCAGAAAAATCAAATGCCACGTCAGCAAGTGAGCCTGGCCTCCTGGTTCTCGGGCGGCTCATGTGTTTGCTGGCTCCCTCTCTGCAGACCGCTGCAGCATTTGCAACAGTCCGGGTGATGCCTGCTAGGGGCAGCTGAGAGCACGCTGACTTCCAGTTGCTTCTTTTTCCATTCTGTTCTCTGTGTTTTTTAGTGCTTGTGGTGATCCACTAAAGTCAAATTTATTTCACGCTGGTGACTCACAGATGAAAACAGTGCCTGCTGTCAATCAGTTTTGACACTAGAAGTTCCTGGATCAAACTGAGCCACGCGCAGTGGCCTCCCGTCCAGCGGGAGGGCGCACAGGTTTCCCGTGTGTCACAGGAGCACTGAGTGTCTGCCAGTGACCCGGGTACACATGTGTGAGCATGCTCATGGCAGGGCAGGGTCCAGGTGGCGGAATACGCTGCTCCAGACCTCACGCCGTCGTCGGGAGGCCCCAGATGTCTTTCGCCTCTTGGGGATGTGCAATGAGACAAAAGCAAGTTCACAGCCAAGGGCGGAGCTGTCCCTGGGACTCTCCACTACAGCAAGCTGCCACGTGAGAACTGGCAGAAGGAAGCGGGTGAGAGAGCAGGCCGCTGCCCACTGTGCCCACTGGAGCAGTGCCCAGTCCAGTGTGGAAGTCTGTGGATCATACCCACACACAGTGCAGGGGATGCTGAGGTCCAGGAGAAGTGGCACAGGCCACACTGACCTCCCCATGCCCGGCCCGCCTAGAGTCCGAGCAGTAAGGGTCACCCCAGAGAAAGAACACCCAAGAGATCCGAGCGGCTGGGAGTCCTGACTCCCCTGCAATTACACGCAACGCAAACGCATTTCCCTGGCAACCCGCCACTCAATAAACACGAACCGTGTGAACATCTGATCTTCAATAAAAATTAAAGGTGAGTGCTTGCCTATGCCAAGGAAGACCAAAAACCAGCCCTGCCCACCACTGCCAGGGAGAGTCCAGAAATCCCACGAGCAGCAAACTCAGAGAGTGGTCAAACTGTCCCCCTTCCCTCCCCGCCCACCACGTCCACCCCGACACAGCCCTTGATGGGTCTGATACACAGACGGAAGGTGGCAGAAGCCAGAACCCGTGTGGTGCCCACAGGTCAGCCCTGAGCTGCGACTTATCCAGACACGATTGCACGTCTGTGTCCCCAGCCCTTGTCTCCGCTGCAGGTGCTGCTGTCACACTGGGATGTGCCCAAGTTTGGATGTTTATGGGAAACCTTCTGATTGTAGAACATTAGTTACAATTTTAAAAGGAAAAGAAAAACCATGCAAATCAAACGAAGAAAAAAATATGTGGCAAATTTAGCCCAAAGACCTCTACTCTGCAACCCAGTGAGGCTGAGCCATGGTTATTCTGACCACATGGATGATGAAGAAAATCTCATAGCAAGCCCCCAAAGTTCATGATGCTGGGATAAGGTACCTGCCAATTATAACTTACTGCTATTTCATGCCATAAAATGTGACCTTTGACCCTTGTCAGCACACCATTAGTAGCCACCAATGTCTCTCTCTCTCTCTTTTTTTTCTAAGACAGGTCTTGCTCTGTCACCCAGGCTGGAGTACATGGGTGCAGTCTCATATCACTGCAGCCTCAACCTCCCAGGCTCATGCAATCCTCCCACCTCAGCCTCCCAAGTAGTTGGGACCACAGGTGTGTGCCACCATGCCCAGCTGTTTTTTTTTGGAGAGATGGGGTCTCTCTATGTTACCCTGGTTGGTCTCTCTAA
>NW_012114466.1:842341-844019 GCF_000951035.1 Colobus angolensis palliatus | reverse complement strand
TGCTGGCGTCTCAACACAGAACACCCGCCGTCCCCACTCCACGCCCACTGTCAGGCCGCAGGAAACCTGCGTCCGCCTCCCATCCTAGGGACGAGAGGGGGGGTGTCCGAGGGTTCCAGGGACCATACGGTGCCTCAGGGAACTTTGTCATGGGCACTGGACTGATTTTTGCTCCAGGAACCCTGCTCTTCCCGCCGTGCACCCTGCTATGAAAGGCCACGGGGGCTACTTAAATCCCAGAGTCCCTGCCTTTGAAGAGGGTGCTCACCCCAGATTCTGGAGCAGCCTCGCTCTGAGTCCCCACTCCCCACCTGTGAGCTGAGCTCTAAGTCCCACGTCTCCACCTCCGAGAAGACAACAAGGGGTGTCTCAGAGAGCTGTGAGGATCCCATTGGGTGTGAAGCCCACAGCACCGCAGGGCACAGCACACACTGGCCTAAATGGAAAGCAGCATTCAGACGTCTGGTTCTGGCCAGGATGAAGCAAGCCCGACTGCCTGTCTCTCCCACCCACGACAACTAAAAACTCTGGACAAGACAGAAGAAACAGGCAATGAACCGAGGACACCAGAGATCCACAGCGGCAGGCCTGCTGGTTGGAGAGGCTGGCGTGCAGAGTCAACGGCTGGGAGCCAGGTTTACCTCCAGCTCTGGCCTCGGGGACATCTGAACTATGGGGCAGCAGGGTGGGTGCAGGCCCTGTCCCAGAGGAGCCAGGGTGTGCTGGGGGCAGAGGGGCGCTCAGAGCAGAGGGGGCTGGAGCAGGAATACTTGGCTCTGAGAATAACCAGATGAGTCCAGCCTCGCTCCTGAGGGACCAAACCAGGGCAGCCAGGGCCTCGGAGGCTGGGCAGCCAGGACCCACCTCCCTCGCCACGTGAGACAGACCTGCCATCTGTGCCTAGCCAGACTGAGTACCTGCTTTTGAGAAAGAAACATTGGCTGGGTCTGGTGTCTCATGCCTGTAAGTCCAGCACTTTGGGAGGCTGAAGCAGGAAGACTGCTTGAGGCCAGAATATTGAGACCAACCTGGACAACATAGTGAGGCCCTGTCTCTACAAAATAAATTTTAAAAATTAGCCAGAATGACGGTACATGCCTATAGTCCCAGCTACTTGAGAGGCTGAGGTAGGAGGACGGCCTGCGCCCAAGAGGTTGAGGCCGCAGTGAGCCGAAACTGAGCCACTGCACTCCAGCCTGCAAAACAGTGAGACTGTAAATAAATTAATAAATTAATGTAATTAAATAGAAAAATTGTCCAAAGAACTTTATTTTTTATTTATTTATTTTTTTAAGAGACAGGGTCTTGCTCTGTCACTCAGGATGGAGTGCAGTGGTGCAATCATGGAACACTGTAACCTCGAATTGCTGGCGTCAAATGCTCCTCCTGCCTCAGCCTCCTGAGTGGCTGGGACTACAGGCATGCGCAACACCCAGCCTCCAAAAAACATTAACAGGACTCGGCCTTACAAAATAATGTAATTGTGGGTTGTTTCCTGGATATTTGGAACATTATTTTGTAAGGTCGAGACAGGGTTTCACCGTGTTAGCCAGGATGGTCTCTATCTCCTGACCTCGTGATCTGCCCACCTCGGCCTCCCAAAATGCTGGGATTACAGGCGTGAGCCGAGATCATGCCCCTGCACTCCAGCCCAGGTGACAGAGCAAGACTCCGTCTC
>NW_012114466.1:836769-841466 GCF_000951035.1 Colobus angolensis palliatus | reverse complement strand
AAAAATACAAAAATTAGCCGGGCGTGGTGGCAGGTGCCCGTAATCCCAGCTACTCAGGAGGCTAAGGCAGGAGAATCACTTGAATCCAGGAGGTGGAGGTTGCAGTGAGCCAAGATCTCGCCACTTCACTCTAGCCTGGTGAACAGAAGAAGACTCCAAAAATATAATGAAATATATTATATACACTCAAAAATACATATATATATATATATACACACACACATTTTCCTATGATTCAGCTTTCTACTCTTAAATACGCATCCAAGAGGAGCAAAAGCATAGCCCCCAAAGGATCAGGGTGTCTTTATCCACATAGTCAAGGTGAATGGACTGGAAACTGTCCAGAAGCCCATCATCAGATAAACGGATACACTAGTGTACCCACACAATGCAATATGACTAGTAACCAGAAAGATGGAACCGCTGACATGATGAATCTTAAAAAAAAAAAAAAATGAGATAAAGCAGCCGGGCACAAAGAAGTGCACATGGCATGATTTCATTTACATGAAACTCTATTAGCATTGCACCCGTCCCTGGCGAGAAAACAGCCCAGGGCCCAGGAGAAGGTTCTGGGCTGCTGCTAGCCGGGTGATGTTTACACAGGTGCACACAATTATCAAAATTTATCCAACTATGTGCCTTAAAATGTCTGAGTTTTATTGCAGCAAATTAGACTTTGATAAAGTCAATTTTTTTAAATCATGTTTTAGGAGGGGAATTAGTAGCGTGGAAAACACTCTGCAGTACGTTTTCTCAACTTTTCCTTCATGCATATTTACATATACACAAATACCAAATATTAATCACATCTAAGTCGAAGAAGGACTTTTTGTGTATGCTTTTCTGTGTTTTGTAGATATTATTAAATCAACATGACTTACTTTTGTAAGCGGGAAAGAAAAATTTTTAAGTATCTGTGGCATGCCTATGTTTTGCCAGGCACTTTGCAGGGCGTGCTGAGGACATGACAGCACTGACCTGCCCAATGAGTTCACCACCAGCCTGGGACATCCCAAGTGGGGTTAATGCAAGGAAGGGGAGGATCCTCCCACAAAGGTAGAGCCTGGGCAGCAGCCCGCTCACCCAGCCACACACACACACACACACACACACACACACACACACACACACACACTTCCCAGGCCCAGCGTTTATCTAAGTGTGTTTTGCGACAGCCAGGGGAAATAACCCAGATACCAACGCAGTGTTTCCAGTTCGACGAGCATGACCCACTTCGAGTTCCTGTTTTTGTCCTGCCCTACTTCCCACCAGGCTGGTGGCCCAGGGCACGGCTGTCGCGGCTTCCTCAGGTGCCTGGGTGAGGTGCTGGCCCAGAAAGCTGCAGCGATCCGAATTGCTAGTCCTTGTCTTTGCTCTTGTACAGGTCAGTCACTGTCCCAGCATGATGATCCACAGAGGAAAGTGGATGTGCCTGGGTTCAAAGCCAGCTCCCTCTGTACATCACTGCCTCTAGGCCCAGTCAATTCCTACTCCTACTGTCCACATTTGAAATAGGGGTGATGCTACAGAGAAAACAAAGGAGTCGGAATAACTAAGTGGCCACCCCAGCAGGGCACACACAGTGGCCTTGCCTTTGTCCTTCGCCCACAGTCACCTGGAGCTCCAGGGCTGTTCCTGCATCATCTCACAGGTCTCCTAGGGCCAGTTTTAGAACAATTCTCCACCTCTCATCATTCCTTAACCTAGTCAATCCCAGTGTGCCCAGATACACCTGGGGGAGTGGCAAGGGCTGGGCAATGCCACCTTGCTGACCAAATTAAGTATCCTGTGAGCTGGTTCACATTCTTCTGCCCTACTATGGCCCTACTGACCTCAAGCACATAAGAATCGAACCTGGGCCTGATTCCTTCTGAGGACTGTAAAGTTATGAGAAAAAAACAAGAGACAATGTGGCTGTATTTCTGAACTCATTCACAACTTAGCGTTTCCCAACTTGCTGAGATTTTTCCATCGCGTGGGAGAGCACTCCTGGGTGGAGAGGGCAGGCTGCTTCCCGGAGGGAGCCCACCAGCCAGGGCCCCACCAGCCATGGCCCCACCAACCAGGGCCCTCCCTCTCCAAGAGGGACCAAGCTCCCAGCAGGCCAGTCAGGCAGCTCAGGATGAACCTGCACAAAAACGCCTTGGCTTAGCGAGAGTGAAGCAATAAGCATGCTGAGAGGCAAACCCAGCACGCTGGACAAAAGCAGACGCTGCACCGCATCAAGCCCTGACCCAGGCAACTAGAAGCTATAATGGGAGCTGGCCAGGGATGCCAAGGCAGAAAGCAGTGATGACTGACCTCCCACACAGACGCCCTGTAAGGTGGGGTCTGGTGTCTCTGTGGCCGCTGGAGCCTGCGGGAGGCCTTACAGCCCAGTGGCTACAAGCACAGCAGCTGATTGGGCCAGTCACTTCCAGTCCCTGCAGATCAGCCCGTTCATCCCTAGGATGGGAGCAGCTGCCCCTCAGGAACCCATCCGGTTTGAAGCCCAGCGGCCCGCACTTAGGAAGCGCTTGGGGAGGCAGTCATCTTCCTGAAGCCTAGGGATTTACAACAAAGCACAAACCCCTCGGGCCCAGGCCAGGCATCTGTTCTCCTTGTGTGTGGGCCCTGGTAGGTAATATTTGAGGTGTGACACTTCTCCCAAAAGGGACATGAGAAAGACCTTAGAAAAGTCAAGTCTCAGATGCCCAGCCACAGATAGGTGACCCCAGGGCTGGAAACCAAGTGTTGGTCATGGGTCTGAGACCACCCCTCGATGTTGGCCCCACCTAACGTTCAGCTCTGTCCCCACCAGCACCCAACCCGCAGATCCTCACAGCTCAGCACCAGAAACCGCGCAGAAGAACTCCTGACCTTGACTGCCCACAAGGTCTAACGGTGTCATCCCAGCTCCACACATCCACCAGGGAATCCTGGCCTCTGCCACACCCATCCCTATCTGCCCACAGGGTCTAAAGGTGTCACCCCAGCTCTGCACATCCACCATGAATCCTGGCTTCCACCACACTCACCTCAATAATCAAAAAGAAAAGAGCCTGGGCGCCGTGGCTCACACCTGTAATCCCAGCACTTTGGGAGGCCAAGGTGGGCGGATCACCTGAGGTCGGGAGTTCGAGACCAGCCTAGCCAACATGGTGAAAGCCCGTCTCTACTAAAAATACAAAAATTAGCCAGGCATGGTGGCAGGCTCCTGTAATCCCAGCTACTCTGAGGCTGAGGCAGGGAGAATCGCTTGAACCCAGGAGGCAGAGGTTGCAGTGAGCCAACATCACGCCACTGAACTCTAGCCTGGGCAACAGAGCAACACTCCGTCTCAAAAAAAAAAGAAAAGAAAAAGAAAAACAACCACAACAAAAAACAAAAACAAACCCTCTGTCCTCCTGCAGGGCTCTCTCTTCTAGCAAACAGCAGCTCCAACAGACCTCCTTCCCGTACTCAGTCCCTCCACATCCAACTCTGACCACCACCATCTCCCATCTGCACAGGGCCAAAGCCTCACCATTGCAGGACCCATCCCTCTTCTGGGTCCTCCACGCAGAGGACATGAGATCCCTGGAAAATGCTAAGTTGGATAAGGCCCTCCAGGCGCTCCCACTCTGCTCACTGTGAAAAGCAAGTCACCATCTCAGCCTGTAAGGCTTCAGGAGACCTGGGCCCCACTCTCCCTCCCCCATCTCCCTTCACTCCTGTGACACTGGCCTCCTGGTGGTCTCAGGGCCTTACACTCGCCGCTCTTCCTGCCTAGATGGATCTGTCCCTGGAATGCAGAACCCTCAGTCTCTCCAGGTCACTGGTCAAAGCCACCGTGTGAGTGAGGACTGCTGAGACCACCAGCTACCACACAGTGACCTGCCCCATCTGCACAACCCTGCCCCCTACCCTGCAAGCTCTGTCCTCAGTGCCCGACTCCATCAGACACTTGTCTCTGTGTGCCCTGTCTCTCCCTTTAAGGAGAAAAGCTCTGCTGCAGCAGCGACTGTGTCACACACGCTGGCCCCCGTCCGTCCCCAGCAGGCATACAATAAACATTTGCTCAAGAGGGCATGAATGAAATGAAACACACCGCTACCACCCAGCCTGGGTCTCCTGTGCCGCCAACACCTCCCCCTTCTCACTGTCCAGACCTGAACTGCTGCAATCCTCCCGCTGCCCCGGAGTGTGGAAGGGCACCTCTTTATAAGCCTCTGCCAACCTCTCTGCCACCAGACAGCTCTGCCCTAGAGCTCTGCCCTAGAGCCTTGAGGAGGCCGTCCCGCCGCTGCACCGCGGCCCTCCAGGGTGGGCTGTGCGTCCTCCATGTTTACCAAAGTCACTCTTCTCCTCATCTGGAGGGCCTCTGCGGGGCAAGCGGCCAACCCGTGGCACCGAAATCAATTCCCCCATCCCGAGTAGGGAGCACACCCCACAGAAGGTCAGGGGCTCTTTCTTTAACTTAACAGGAAGTCCTCACCCTGCAAGGGCGCCTCTCAGGTTTCGGATCCCTGCTTAAAAAAAGCATCTGTTCTTGGATTAAACTGCAATGCGCGGGGTGGGGAGCGCCTGGCACCCCCCTCAGGATCCATCCACAGTCCGTCTTGTACAGAGGTGACCTGCGGACAGACCGCACCGGGGGCCACGACCCCGTGAACGCGCCCCAGGTCCCACCTCCCCGCGGGGATGGGGCGCCGGCCTCCCCTCCACTGCGCGGC
>NW_012114466.1:816429-835845 GCF_000951035.1 Colobus angolensis palliatus | reverse complement strand
AGGGAAGCCTTTCAGGAGGCGGAGGTCTTCCTAGGGGGCTGGGGCGCTGGCCCTTTGAACGCTCTGGGGCCTGAAGCCACAGAGCAGACAGCTGAGCACCCGCCCCTGAGCTGGCCCTACGAACCGGAGCCTGGGTCCCAGACTTGGAGAGACATGGCCCCTGTGGCCCCAATTCACCCCCTCCCCAGGAAGGCCTCCCTGACCCCCCAGCTGAAGGAATCACCAGCCTGCAGGGACTCCAGCCCTGCCTTCAGAGCACACTGCCCCTTCATGCAAGCTCCAGTCTCTGTGCCCGCAGTGCCTAACACAGCCCCATAGGGAGCAACCACAACCTGGTTCAGAGGGCACATCCCTCCCTGATTTATCAGTGAAGACTGTGCTCACAGAGATGAAGTCACTTGCCCAAGAGCACGGGGCTCCAGTGTGGCAGAGCCTAGGCTCACACTGAGGTCTGGTTCTGACACTGAGGCCTGAGGCCTGCCCCACCCCTCAGCTCCCCTGCCCAGCCCTGCTGCTGCAGACAGAGGTGGGGTGGGCCAGGTCCACGTGGCCTTGCTGCTGTGCCTGGCACCAGGTGGCTCCATGTACAGGTCTTATCCTGCCAGCTCCTTATGACTGTCTATAGGGCAGGAACCAGCCATGAATCATTCCTCCCTGGGAGCCAAGCCCCTGTTCAGGCCATGTAGTGGAGGCCCCAGGACAGTCCTGCAGCCACCTTGGTCCCAGTCAGAGTCCTAGCAGGCCCTATCTGATCGTGGCACACAGTGGGGTGTGCGGCAGCAAGGCCTGCCCAGCCTCCTCCCTCCCACAGCTGCCACTCTGAGGCCTGAGAAATGTGGATCTGAAACTTACCTGGAAAGGAAAGCTCATGCCAGTGGCAGGAGGGTACTGCTGCGTGTGAAGAGAGTTGGCGGGCAAGGGTGGTGTGGGCAGGGGCCCAGGAGCACCAGTGTCCCTGCTGGGGACCTCTTCCCTGGGCCTCCCTGTGCTCAGGTTCTGCCTGCCCCTCCTGGCATATTCATGCTTCTGTCCTCTGTCTGCACATCTCGGCTTAAAATCCTGCAGCCAGAGTGGGGGGCCCAGAAACGATTCAGAACTGCTTAGGCCCGGAAGGAGCTCCATTGCGGGAGACAGCAACATCAGTTACAAAACACACAGGAGATTCAGTGAGGCTGCTCGGGTGGGCCCTCATCCAATGTGTCCTTACAAGAAGAGGAAATGTTGACTGGGCTCTGTGGCTTACACCTGTAATCCCAGCACTTTGGGAAGCTGAAGCGGGTGGATCACCTGAAGTCAGGCATTGGAGACCATCCTGGCCAACATGATGAAACCCTGTCTCTACTAAAAATACAAAACTTAGCTGGGCGTGCTGGCGTGCGCCTGTAATGCCAGCTACTCCGGAAGCTGAGGCAGGAGAATTGCTTCAACGCAGGAGGCGGAGGTTGCGGTGAGCCGAGATTGCGCCACTGCACTCCAGCCTGGGTGATGAGAGCGAAATTCCGTCTCAAAAAAAAAAAAAAAAAGAAGAGGAAATGTGGACACACACAGACCCCCGAGGCGTGTGTACACAGGGGTGGCTGTGGGAAGGGGCAACAAGAGAGAGTGACATCCAGGAGGCCAATCCTGTGGGCTTGGACCCTGACCTCAGACTTCCAGCCTCTGCGACTGTTAATGGGAGGCGACAGATTGCTCTTGTTGAAGCCACCTAGTCCGTGGTCTTCTGCTATGGCAACCCGAGCAGACCCAGGGGACCTGTAGTCCTAGGAAGGGCTGGGGAGGGGCCTGGCCACTGCAGGGCTCCATGCTCATGCACAGGGAGAGCAGGTGATGTCACGAAGCCCAAGTTTCCAGAAGATGCACGTCCTGCAGTTGAGTTGCGTGGGAGAGGGGTTGGGTGGGGATCGGGCCCTGTGTGGGGCCATGACTCTGGGCACAGCACTGGAGGGATGAGAGGAAAGAGCAGTCCACCCCAGAGCAGCTGTCAGGTCCCTGCTGTGTGTTAGACCCAAGGGGCCCTTCAGGAGCTGGCTGCGAAGGCCACAGGAGCTTTGAAAATGTAGACGAGGCCAGCCCTGGCTGCCTGAGGACCTCCCAGTACCTCACCCACCTCTTCCCTGGCAGGCACACCTTGCCCACCTTAGGCCCTGCCCCAAATGCCCTTCCCACACGTCTGCCTGGGAGGCCCTTCACTTACCTTCTCCTTCAACCCCCATCTTGTCCCTTCATGCCACAGAGTGCCCCGTCAGCTCGCTGCATGGCACTTCCACCCCCAGCTACCACAGGGCCTCACTTCTCCTTATGGCACTTCAGAACAATTGATGCCCCAGCCTGTTGCTAGCCTGCTGTGTACACGGCTGGTTTCAGCTCTGCACAGGGCCCTGAGCTGCCAGGTAGGCCAGAGAGCATGGGCTCAGCCCCAGCAGCCTGGAGTTCTGGTCCTAATTAGTCAGGCCCTGATCTGCCACCTGCCCCTATCTTGCGTCCAGTCTGCAGGCTTGGGCTGCTGCCTGCTGGCCTGATGGCCCTGGGGCCTGCTAAGCCAGACATCCTGCCCAGCAGCGGCCAGCACCCATTCCCCTGGGCGGTCAGGTTGTCCCACACAATGGGCTACCTGGCTCCTGAGGTTCTGTCTAAGCTGTTCCACCCCCATACCCATGAGTGTCCTACCCACTGGGTCATCCATACCATAGGCCCCAGCCCCTCCTGTCCATGGAGCGCTGGCCACCAGCAGGAGCCTGGCACCTGCAGCCCCGCCTAGCATGGTCTCCTCCATGGCCTCTGATGTATTCTTCCCTTCTCTTCCTGGGTCCCTGGCCTTGTTTGCTGTGCCAGTCCTTCCAGCTTATCTCCCGAGACTCCCTGTCTTGTGAAGTCAGCACCACCATCTGACATCAGAAACTAGAATGCTGGATTGGGGTGGGAGGATCCCGGCACCAGCTGTACATGGGCTGCCAGGAATGACATCCTCTGCCCTCTACCCTCAGCCCTCCACCCTCAAGGAGAAACCTCCCACGCTCCTCTTCAAGGCTGACTGCCTTAAAGAGAATCCGAGGCTTCTCCTCAAGGGTCTGGAAGAAATGTCTTGGGCCCCGAGAGGCCCAGACATTTAGAGAGTAAGCTGATCATTACAAAACAGACAGCCCTGTGTTCGCCACGTGATCCAGACTATAGCCCCTGGAGATGGGTATCACTTACCCCTTTTCACAGACATGAAAACTAAGACCCACAAAACGAACCTGGCCTGCTCCGGCTGTACAGAAAAGTAATTAGATGGGTTGCGGGGGCACTCCAGGCTCTCCTGTCCCAGGCTTTGGGGTCTCCCTGCCATGGGAGAGTCTGAAATGTGGGAACTGTGGATGACACAAGCTCCAGGCTTCAGCCTCAGCGGGCACTGCTCCCTGGGCACCAGGGCAGACCAGTCTGTTCCACCCTCCAGGACGTGCAGGACTGTCCTGCCTGAGCTTCTCTTACAGGAAGACAGTGCTGCTCTGCCCAGCCTCAGCCTGCCCATCTAGGGAAGAGAGACTTAGAGCCTGGGCTGAAGTGCAGGATGGCCCACAGGAGGCAGTGGAACCAAGCTAAAAGGCTAGGGAGGTGAGGCTAGCCTGGGATAGCTCCAAAGGCAGCCAGGGATCAGGACCGCTCACACCCCTGGAGGGCCAGGGGTACATCACACCCAGGGGGAGGTCTCAAAGGCTAGGCTTGGGTTTGGCCTAAACCCTGCAGGTTCCTGCCTGGGTGACCTGCCTCTGTTGGGCACCAACACGATGTCTGTCACTCTGCTTAGCATTAGCACATTTCACCTTCAAGGTGATACTGCCCTACTACAGATAAGGAAACTGAGTCCCAGAGCGGCTACAGGAGCAGGCCAGGGTTATCCAACAGGCCAGGGGCAGAACTGGGAATGAACCCAGGACTGCCAGACTCTGAATCCTGCCCTGTTCACCGCCTTGCACCCTGTTGGCCATGCTTGGGGTTTCCGCTCCAAACCGAAAATGCCCTGAGAGCAGGCCAGTCTACCAGCACCCACAGGAGGGTGTGCACCTGCCTCTTCTGGCGTCTTCAATAAGGTGTCCATTTCTCCTTGATGCAATGCAGTCTCGACTCATTCCAGGGACTGGAGGCACCACAATGTCCAGCCTTGGGAGTTTGGGGGAAGAGTTACCCCAAGAGACTCCCATCTCAGTGACATCTGTGACCCCGCACGGGGTCCAGCTGAGTGGTCTTTGAACACCCTGGTCAGGTGGAGTGCAATCAGTGGGGAGACGGGACCTGGAGCCCAGGCTGTGAGGACACAGACAGAGGCCATGAGCGCTCAGGAGTGCCATAAGCTGTGATTTTGAGACCGATAAGGCCGGCTAGATAGCTTGCTGGGTGTGTCTTGTTTACCTTTTTATATTTGAGGCCTATAAAAAATAGTGAGAAAATAGCAAGATGCCCAGGAGACAGGTGATCTGATTCAGCCAGGGGGTGGGTATCCCAGATGGGCCATGATAGCAGGGCTGGAAACAGATAGGTTAGGATCAAGGTGGTCAAAAAGCAGAAATGATGGGATGCAGTGATTGACAGGATGCGGGGTGAGAGGAAGCAGTCTAGAATGACCCCCAGTACCCTGCCTTGTCTAGGGGGATGGGTCCCTGTCATTCGGGTGGAAGCATGAGCAAGGAGCATCCCACGGTGCCTGTGGGGTTTTGTGTTGGGGTCCGGAGGTCATGTTGGAGACTCTTTGGTGAATAGATGGGAGTGGATCTGCTGAAGGAAGGAGGGGAGGGGACCAGGACCAGGGAGCCCCATGTCTTTGATTATCAGGGACAATCCTAGTCTCTACGTACCGTGCTGTCTTCATTGTTGCTGGTGCTTCTGTTCACTTGCAGGATAGCCCTGCTGTGGGATTAGTAATCTGGTCATTCACCAACACTCAAAGGCAGGACAGCAAACAGGTGACCTCATTTAGACCCTGAGCACAAATAGAGAACAGCTTCAAAAGGAGCCCATGAAGGAAACTGAGATGGTTCAGCCAGAGAGGCAGGAGGAAAGCAGGGGCCACAGCACCCCAGGGAAGGCGGAGAAAGGGAGGCATGGTCCTGAGGAGCCCCAGCTCCACCTGCACTCGCTGGGAGCCTTCGCCTCGCCTGTTGGAGCCTCAGTTTTCTCTCACGTGTGAAACGAGGATAATGATCACAGAGCAGAGTGGCTGAGGGCTCAAGATTCAAGTCCAGACTCTGTGAGGAAGGGCGGTGAGACCTTGGGTCAGGGTTTCCCAGGACAGCACTGTGGACATTTGGAGCCACATCACTCTTGGTGGCAGGGACTGTCCTGTGCACTGCAGGACGTGCAGCGGCATCTCTGGCCTTCACCCAGAGACAGCCCAAAGTGTCCCCAGACATTGCCAAATCCCCCATGAGAACCTCTGCCTTACAGAAATCACTCGATTTCTCTGTGCTTTGGTTTCTTCCTCCGTAAGTGCAGATACTAAAACCAACCTCATGGGATGTTAAGAGGGTTAAATGGTGTTGTAAATGCAAAGCGCTTGGCATAACAAGGGCTCATTAAATGTTAGTTCATAAAATCAGAGCGAGCAGCCCTGGCAGACTGTTGAGCCCAGCGTCTGGGGTACGGTCGGCGTTCACTCGGTGGTGGCTGTGGTCATGTTTCTCTGAGGCTGGTCTGTGCACAGTGATCAAGACCAAGGCGGGGGAGGAAGCCTCAGGGGCTACCTCTGGAGGGACTTCTGTCCCCAGGCAGCAGCCAGAGGCACTTGGAGGGCTGCACTCCCCACTCAGGGAGGGCCTTGCTGATGCTAAGGGGCAGACGGGATCCCTGCTGGACTCTGCAGCTCCTGTGCTGCACGCTTCCTTCCCATCCTGGCAGGACCAAGCTGCTGGGTCTGAGTTTTGGGGCTCTGGGGAGTGGGTTCCTCTGATCGCCATGCACTCCCCACAGGAGCAGGCACACCCAGACGTCCCTGGGCTGTCCTCTGGTGACCAAATCCCCTGGTTTGCTGGACTTTCCTAGTTTAGTGCTTCAAGTCCCACGTCCTGGGAAACCTTTCACTCGTAGGAGGTGGATCGCTCGAGTTGTCCTGATTCCAGGTTATACAGCCTACCCCAGGGACGGGCTGGGCCAGCTGCACCTGGGCCCTGAGCTCTCCTTGCTGGGCTCATCTCAGGTGGCACTGGGAGGTGACCTCATTTAGACCCTGAGCAGAAATAGAACAGCAGCACCAATTAGCAGCTGCTCGGAGCCAAGGGCATGTGGATCTGCCCCAGCCTCTCCACCAAGGGATGTTTGTGGGATACGGAAAATTCCACGTGCAATCTTCTTCCACGGAGAGGAGGGGTTGTGAGGATGCCTCCTCCCTTGGGGATGCACCCAGTTTTGCTCCTTGCTTTTCCACTGGTCAAGGGTGAGAGCATTTGGGGCCGGGAGGCACAGACCCTCAGAGATGCTGATTCACTGGGTTTGAGGCAGGTGGGGTGAGAATCCGCACTTTTTACACCCTCCTCAGGGGGTGTGGATGCAGGTGGTCCTTTCAACACACAGTGAGATACGGTAGGGACCTGCCTTACTCTGTCCCATCCAGGGTCAGGAGCCCAGGCCCTGAATCCACTCTGCACCTGGGCCTGTGTGGTCACCTGCTCACTGGCCCCGGCCCCTGGAGGACAGCTGAGAGGCAGATGCCCGCATGCAGCCTGGCACAGAGCCAGTACCACGTCGCTGCTGTTGAGAGCCGGTGTCTGCCTCTGTCCAGTTGAACTCTGGCCTCTTGTATAGGTGCGTACCTGGTGCCAGGAGAGAACCCTGGCAGGGAGCTGAGGGACCTCTGTGGTCAGGCTGCTTCACCAGCCAACCAAGGACCCTGTGCCATTCCCATCCCTTTGCTGGCTCTCGCTTGCCCTGAAAGCAAACATGGGGATCGTAGGAAGCCAGGTGTCTCTCAGTGTCTATCCTGGTGGTGATGGGACCTGGAACGTGCTTCCCCACCCAAATACCTCCCACATTCAAAGGGAAGCCTGGGTCTCAGCGGTCAGGGCCCAAGCAGCTGGGCTTCGCCGCTGGTGACTGCTTTGGGGTCAGGAAGTGGGGTAGCCTTTCTTGGGACTGCCCCTCTAGCTCCTACAACAGCCTCCTAAGAATCAGGGCTGAGAGGAGAGGCTCCCAGAGGCCACCACTTCACTTGTGCCTTCACCCCCTACCACCCCCAAGGTGGCTGCTCTCTTCCCCCAGCATCTCCTCTGTCCTGTCTCCTTCCTCCCCACCAGGGCTGCTTACTGTCAAGAGTGGAGGGGTGACAGAAACAGTATTGGTTGGGGAGGCGGGGAGCTAGGGCTGAGTCTAACTCTGTTTTAAATGTATAGCTAGTTTCTAGGCCTCAGTTTGTCCATTCACAAAATGGGAGTATTGGAGTCAGGAACCTAAGGTGCCCACCAGCTCTGATACTCCAAGGCTCCCTGGGCTCATCCTGGGCCCCCAGTCACTCAGCCGACTGCCTGCTGCTTTCTCAGTACATTTTGTGACTTCCCCAGGAGCAACATGTAGGAAGGGCCAAGTTTCGAGGTACACAGAGCTTGCTTTGTCTCATGAAGGAAAAAAAAAATCCATGCTTTAGTCTTCCTCCGTTTCCAGTAAAGAAACAGCTTGAAGTGGCCTGTCTTCGAGTCACAGTGTTAACTCAGATCCACAGGAAGAGGTTCACGAGATGCTCCTTGGCCAGGCTGCCGCCATCACTTGGGTGTAAAGAGTCCCCCAGTCAGGGCTGGCTGCAGCAGCTGAGAGCCAGGGCAGGAATTCCGCAGGGCGAGCTGCAGGACGTCACCCGAAGGAAACACTGTGTTGTGCGTTGCAGTAGAAAAGTGGAGTGAGGCTTAGGTGTTGTGAAAACAGATTCCCGAAGCCTTCACGGAGGACCTGCGGTGGTGCTGGAGGTCTCACCCAACAGGTCTTGCAGGCTGGTCTCAGTGTGGAGTCACCCAGCCTTCTCACCCCTTCAATACCGATCCCAGACGCTGGTGGGATGCTTGCATCTCCCTAAGGCAGTTTCCCATGTATTATCCCATCTGATCTTTAGAAGAACTCTCCTAGGTATGCGGGACAGTGCTGATTACCTCATTTTACAGATGGGAAGATGACCATCAGAGAGGGGCTGGGATGTGTCCAGGTCACATGGAATTGGGGCCACCTGACCCTTGGCCAGCTCTTTGGTTGCACGTGGCATTTCCAGATTTCCAGTGGGTGATGTGATGCTTGTGACTCAGAGGGGTGCCCTGGAGATGAAGGGAGAGGAGGCGTGGGGCAGCTCCGGGGACACTGCCTTGCAGGATGTGTGTCCAGTGGCATCCAGCATGGTATGAGGCTAGGGTCACGGGGGCGGGGTGTCAGGAGGCTGGCACTCCTGCTGTGGGTGGATGGCATGAGGAAAGCAGGCTTCAGGCATCTTCCTGCGTGGGAGAAACAACGCCTAGTCCCTTAACAAGTCCCTGAATCCTTCGGCCGCTAGCACTCCCCAGCCCATTGTCTGTGCCCACTGGGGCCCGTGTGGGTGGTGACTCCGCCCCGCAGGAGCTCCCCATAGGAGTGGAGGGGAAAGGCCAAGCTCCCCAAAGACAATGTCGGTTTAGACTCGGGGAGGAGCCCACGGGAGGGAGCAAGCCCTGGAAGCTGGGGGCTGGACATCTCTGGAGCCGGGGTGGGGCGAGGTGCTTGCCTGGGTCTCAGAGCATGTGCAGTGATTTCAGTGAGTGAGGGTGCAGGGCGGGGGATGGGGATGGCTCCCAGGCAGACGGCGCCAGCAACAGGCATCCTGGAATGTGTTGAGGGACAGAGTACTGGGCAGTGGCAAAAAAGCCCCCAACCTGGAGAGGCCTCGGGCACCAGAGCGAGGAGTCCACCGTTTCCCACAGACACAGGGAGCCCCTGACGGCTCTTGAGCAGAGCATTTTATGATGGGGGGTGCTGGGCAGCAATCACTGGGAAGGGCCATGGGGAGAGGCCGGCAGGGGGCCAGGGCCCCCTATCTTGGCTCCAACAGCCCCCTGTGTCATGGGCAGGGTGCCTGGCAGGTCCGACTCCAGGCATGGCCGAGGCCAGAAGCCGTGGAAAAGAGTCTGGGGTCAGTGGCTGACAGGAGTGAACGAGGAAACAAGGAAACAGGGCAGGGCGTGGAGGGTGTGGCACGTGCTCCAGCAGGCACCAACAGGTGCCCAGTCTGCCACGCACAGCTGGACGTGGCCTGGTGCCTGAGAGCTGTCCCTGCTAGGACCTGGGGAGCAGCCCAGCTCTGACAGCTCTGGGAGTGAATCCTGGGCTAACAGCCACAAGTCCTCTTTCAGGGTTCAGCTGCTCAGCTGGGGCTTAAACCAAAAGGCCATCAGCTCCCGTTCAGCCTCCCTCTCCCCTGCTTCCTCCCTCCTCCTCCCTCCTTCTCCAGCTCTTCTTCCTCCTCCCTCTCCTCCTCCGGCTCCCTCCTCCTCCCTCTCCTCCTCGGGCTCCCTCCCTTGATCTTTACAAGAATCCTGGGAGAGGGGCAGGACAGTGGTAGTCATCTCCATCTGACATAGGGGGAAGGTGAGGCCCAGAGAGGGGCTGGGACTTACCCAGGCCACTTTCCCCGCTCCCTTCCTCCCGTGCCCTACCACATCACATACTGTACTGGGAACAGTATACACGGGAGCCTTGGGCCCTCCCAAGTGGAGCTGCTTTTCCTAGAACTGCCATCAACATTTATAAACTATATGGCCCAACTGGGAGCAAAGCCTCCTCCTTTGGTAATGGCCCCTGCCACAGTGAGGGCCTGATCCTTTGCAGGCCATTGCGGTCCGCAGGCTTGACTCTGCCCTCTGGTAACAGAGCTGGGGGAAGGCTCAGGAAGGATCAAGAGGGTTCCAGGCCCTGGGGCCCCATCTCCCCACTTCCCTCAGGTCACATTCAGTGCACTTGCCAAGTATGTCATCAACAACTAAGTGAGGACCCAGAGAAGCTCTGTTGGGAAGGTCGGGGGCTATGACCTACTGGAAATCCCCATAGCCAGAGTGATGGGGATGGGGGTGAGGTGCTGGTTTGAGACACAGCCTGCTGCAGGGACTCACAGAGCCAAGGACAGAGCAGAGCAGGCATGGCAGGCGGTGTGAGGGCCCGGCCCTGGCAGCTGGGAGGGTGCCTGGATGATGGTCCCCCTGCTGGAGACCCCTCTCTTGCCTGTCTCAGTTGGCCTGGGCTTTGTGCCCACTAACCAACACCCTCCACACATTGCTTGACACTCACAGTGGGGAGGTGGCCGGTCTTGGGCTCCATGGCTGCCCTATGCTAGGGGCACCAAGAGGGACGTGGCGGTCAAGGACCTGGGGGATTTCTGTGCAGGTGGCTGAGGCCCGGCTCCCTTGGGGCTCCCAGAACACTGTGCAGGCATCTCATGTCAATCACGGATGCATTCTTATTGACCAGGCACCATTCCAAGCAGCCTATATGTCCATTAGTTCTGGCCACAGCTATTCTTGGTGAAAGGCTGCAGCCGTAGCTTCTCTCTGTGCCATCCAGAGATGGTAGTGACTGTTGTGGCAAGGGTGGGGTGGCCTGCACAGCACTGCCCCTCCCCTGGGAAGGTCCTGGCGTCCTGGAGGTCCACATGGGCTGGGGCCAGGCGCTTTTCCCACAGGAAGGCTGCTCTCACCTTCCCCACCAGGAGACATGAGAGGTCCTGGTTCTAAGTTGAGCCCCCCTGCAGTTGTAGCGGCCACTCTGATAGGGAGGGAATGCCCCTAGGTTCTGCCAGCACAGCCTGCTTGGCACAGTGTGGCACTGGATGGAAAGAGGAGAGACCAGGGGATCTCCCCCTGCAAAACACCACAAATGCCTTGCTTCTCTGGACCTCAGTTTCCCCAATCCTAAAACAAGAGACTCAGAGGCAGGCACCAGGAACACTTTAAGTTTGGGCCTTGGGCCTTCCCAAGTGGAGCCTGCCTAAGGGTCAAAATGCGTGAAGGGAGAGGGGTGTGGGAAGCCGGGGTAACCGCTAATCTGCTCCAGTGGATACACACAGGGGTTACCACACCCAGGTGTGGCCCTTGAGGGCTCCCTGGCTTAGCGCAGTCCCTCACCCCTTTAGTCCTGGCCCCTGCCCTCAGGCCCCGAGTACCCCTGGGCCAACCCTGGGTCCCGTGCCTCCCCCACTCCCATACCCGGGCCCCGCTCTTGCTCCCCACAAGTCCTGCCCCATGCCCCGGGAGCCTCTGCTTCAGTGAGGATGGGTCCTTCTCCTCAGTGACAGAGGGGAGGGAGATGTGGCAGGAGATCCTTGGAAGGTGCCGTAGGGCACGACTTCATGCCAGCTGTGGCTTGGTCCCTTGGGTAGGGGAGTGGGGGGAGGCTTGGGATCCATTGCCAGGAAGCTTAACTCCTCCAGAATGGCACGTCCCCCAACCCCTCCTTTGGAAGAACCAGTGTCATCCGAAGGTGGTCAGGAAGCGGGAGGATGACACCAAGTGGCCAGTACAGACCCTATGGGGCCAGATTCCCAAATTTTGTTTTTGTTTGGATCACTAAGCATCAGTTACTATAAACAGCAGCTAGCCCTGCCTGGATTCTGTCATGCGCCCAGGTTCATGCCCCATTGCACTGAGCCCTCTCCCAACAGGTGAGGAAACAGGCTCAGCTGAGAAGGCTGCCCAGATTTGCACAGCAGGATTGAAATCCATGTCTGCCTGGTTCCAAAGTCAGGGGTTCACCCACCTTCCTACTTGGCCTGAGCCATGGTCTCTTAGGATTGGGGAAACTGAGGCCCAGAGAAAAGAGGTGTTTGCAGTGTCTCAAAATAAGAGACCACCCACCCCCACCCCGGTCTCTCTTTCCATCCAGTGCCACACTGTGCCAGGCAGGCCATGCCACCAGAACCCATGGTCTCTTAGGATTGGGGAAACTGAGGCCCAGAGAAAAGAGGTGTTTGCAGTGTCTCAAAATAAGAGACCACCCGCCCCCACCCCGGTCTCTCTTTCCATCCAGTGCCACACTGTGCCAGGCAGGCCATGCCACCAGAACCCAGGAGCGTCCCCTCCCCATCAGACTGGCCTTCTGCAACTGCAGGGGGCTCAGCTTGGAACCAGGATGCCAAACTGTGCACAATGCCAGCACGGGCGGGACGCCAGCATCTTGCCTGCCTTCTCCCCTCACCCTCAGGGTGTCCATGCCTGGGATGCCACACGGGCAGGCCCTTTAGTGCCAGCCTCCCCACACCATGCGCCTCTGGCCAAAAGTGCCATTCAGGTTGGTGGCCCCACCGCACTTTCCATCCTGGCCCCCAGGCTGTGATGTCATAAGGGCACTGCGTTCCCAGGTCTGTGTCCCCAGTTCCTAGCATGAGAGGCCCAGTCAGATATCTGGGAGATGCCTGCTCTCTGGGCCACTTTCTCTGCTGGTGTTAAATGACAGACCAGCTCCTTCATTCACTCTAGCAGCTACGGGAAGTCCAGGGATGATACAGCACCATGGGGCCATGGGGCATTCTGGTTGCCACTCCAGGCCAGGCTTCACGTCACTTACTGACTCACTCCCTCCTCTGCATTCTGTCATATTTGCTCAGAGATTGTGGTTTACAAAGTGCCTTCCAGTCCATTGTCTCAGGGGATTCCAATTATGACTCTGGGAAACACACTGGACAGGTGTCCTCATCTCCATTTTACAGGTGGGAAAACGGAGGCTGGCTGTGTTTACAGCACAGAGTAATCAGTCACAGGAGACGTGAGGCCAGGGCACAGCTTACAGACGGCCAGTCTGGGCACACTCTGACATCTGCTGTCCTCTCTCTATCCCGCCTGAATCACAGTGGGTTGGACTGGCCATGAGTCACGGCTGACTGTGGCTTCTGCACGTTTACCAAGGGTGGGGGTGGGGACCCACGTGCTGCAAAGGACCATGGGAGGAAATGCCACAGCTGGTTGTGTTTCCAATTAGCAGTGGGACTGTGGCCAGGGCCTGGCAAGGTGAAGTGGACAGTGAATGGGCTGTGGGGCCACCAGCTGGACTCCAAACCCTGTTCACTTCACTCTAGCTGGGGGACTTTGCCTCTCGAAGCCCCTACTTTCTCATCTTTAAAGCAGAAATGATACCCACTGTGTGTGCCATCCCCCGCTGCCCCCACTGCCACCAGGCACCTGGTGAGGGGGAATGAGGAGGATGCTGAGGATGCTGGAATTTGCTGAGCTTGAGAGGTGGAGGGTTGCAGATGCACACGGGAAAGGGACTGAGGCCTGTGGGTGAGGTCTGGGCAGGAAGTCTGCAGGAGCATGGCAGAGGATCGAAGGCAACGGAAGGGGCTGAGGGTGGCTGTGAAGGGCGCGATGCATCTCAAGGGTGCATTTAGGAGGTTTGTTTGCATGAGTTGTGGCAGAACGGCCCTCCTCTGTCTACCCTGAAAGCCTCCAAAAATCAGTCTCATTCTTCAAAGCATTTGGATTTGCATTTGTTGTTTTTCTTGGATGTGAAAATAATTGATCATTTTTTTGGGAGTGGGGGTGTCCTTTAATTTTTAAAAATTTCTTATTTTTTTGCATCTAAGAAAGCATTTGGGGCAGGTGCAGTGGCTCATGCCTGTAATCCCAATGCTGGCCAGGCATGGTGGGGCATGCCTGTAATCCCAGCTACTTTGGAGGTTGAAGCAGGAGAATTGCTTGAACCTGAGAGGCAGAGGTTGCAGTGAGCTGAGATCATGCCACTGCACCCCAGCCTGGGTGACAGGTGAGACTCCATCTCAAAAAAAAAAGGAAAAAAAAATCCTAAAGCTCCAACATAATCCTCGACTCCACATCTTGGATCCTGGTGCAAGGGGTGGCATCCCAAGGCCTTGGGCAGTCCTGCTCCTGTGGCTGCTCTCACGGGTTGGGGTAGAGTGCCTGCAGCTTTTCCAGGTGTAGGGTGCAGCTACCATTCTCAGGTCTGGAGGGTGCAGTCCCCTTCCCACAGCTCCACTAGGCAGCGCCTTAGTGTGAACTCTGTGTGGGCCTCCAACCCCACATTTCCCCTCCATACTACCCTGGTAGAGGTTCTCTGTGGGGGCTCTGCCCCTGAAGCAGGCTTCTGCCTGGGCGCTCAGGCTTTCTCATACATCCTCTGAAATCTAGGTGGAAGCTGCCACCTTTACTCTTGCATTCTGTATGCCCACAGGGTTAACACCATGTGGAAGCCACTAAGGCTTATGGCTTGTATCCTCCAGAGTGGTAGCCCAAGCTGTACCTGGGGCCTTTGAGTTATAGCCGGAGCTGAAGCAGCCATTATGTGGGGAGCAATATCCATAGGCTGAGCAGTGTCCTGGGCCTGGCCCCTGCAACCATTCTTTCCTCCTAGGCCTCTGGGCCTGTAATGGGAGGGGCTGTCTCCAAGATCTCTGAAATGCCTTTGAGGGGTTTGTTCCATTGTCTTGGATATTAGCATTTGGATCCCTTTTAGTCATGCTAATCTCTCTAGCTACTGGTTGCTCCCCAGCCTGCTTGGATTCTTTCCCTGCCACAGGGCCAGGCTGCAAATTTTCCAAACTTTCATGCTCTGCTTCCCTTTTAAATATGAGCTCCAACTTTCCTTTGTTCCAGTATCTGATCATTGGCTGTGACAAGCAGGCAGGCTGCCTCTTGAATGCTTTGCTATTTAGAAATTTCTTTTGCCAGATACCCTAGGTCATTACTCTTAAGGTGTCTTTACAGCAATGCCCCGCTTCTTGGTACCAGTTTTCTGTATTGGGCTATTTTTGTGATGCTTATAAAGGAATACCTGAGGATGGGTAATTTATAAAGAAAAGATGTTGAACTCACTCATGGTTGTGCAGGATGTACAGGAAGTGCAGTGTTGGTCTCTGCTAGGTTTCTGGTGAGGCCTCAGGGAGCTTTTACTCATGGTGGAAGGCGAAGTGGGAGCAGGCATGTCACATGGTGACAGCAGGAGCTAGAGAGCTGTATTTCTTTTGAAAATATATTATTTGGGCCGGGCGCGGTGGCTCAAGCCTGTAATCCCAGCACTTTGGGAGGCCGAGACGGGTGGATCACAAGGTCAGGAGATCGAGACCATCCTGGCTAACATGGTGAAACCCCGTCTCTACTAAAAAACTACAAAAAAAACTAGCCGGGTGAGGTGGTGGCGCCTGTAGTCCCAGCTACTCGGGAGGCTGAGGCAGGAGAATGGCGTGAACCTGGGAGGCGGAGCTTGCAGTGAGCTGAGATCTGGCCACAGCACTCCAGCCTGGGTGACAGAGCAAGACTCTGTCTCAAAAAAAAAAAAAAAAAAAAAAAAGAAAATGTATTATTTGATTTATTTAAATATATAGTTTAAAATAAGCTTGAAAAATATATACTTGGTTTAAAAAAATCACACCCATTTCCTACTGGGGTTTTTTACTTCCTTATTTGTAAGATTCCCACATACTAACCCTTTGTCAGACATAGCACACATATTTTGTCCAATTAAAAAAAATTTTTTTTGACAAACAAGTGAACATTTTAAGTTGTCAAATCCACCAGTTTCTCTCAACATGGCCTTTGGTGTTACAGTGGATATTGGGATTGTTCCTGGTATCCATTCTAACCCTCCCTTGTTGGGCAGCAACTGCCAAATTTGGAAGGATTGAGTCTCAATGCCAGCAACAAGGGAGCATCTGCCAGGTGACAGGTCCCCAGATGATACTGGATGACCCAGCTCTTCCCACTCTTGGTTACAATTTTTGGGCAGAATATACACAGGATGCAACATTCTCAGATAAGGTGGAACTGTCCCAAACAGCTCAGGCTTTGTGCTCATCTCCCCTAGATCAGGATGTCCTGCAATGCTGTAGCCCAGTGGACCCAGTTGCATCTGGGGTATAGAACCCAGAGTGGAGTGCTTTTAAAGTCCCTCCTCTGCTGTGGTGTGAAGTGAGGACACCTGCAGACAGCACTCCAGCACCCTGGGGAGCTTTCCTGAATGCTGGTGGACTGGCTCGCCATGGATCCCAGGCTTGGGTTGATGTTCGGGGCCTCTCTGTGAATAATAATGTTGCTGTGTCTGACGTGTTGTGCAGGTGTTCTGTTTTACCAGACTAGACAGGAAGAATGCAGGGGGTGGAGGTATGACTGCTGCAGCAGCTACATCAGCTTTGAGCCCTTGCCAGAGTCAAGAGAACTTGCAGAACTCTGGCTGCTGGGTTTGTGCAAAGCCTCCTGGCAGCCTTAGGAAACTCAGCAGAAATTGGTGAGGTGTTTAAGAGTGATCTCCTGGAATTGGTAAGCAATGTGTAGTGCTCCCCTCCCAGGGACTGACATTAGTTCACAGTATTTCTGCACTTTAGCATCCTGACTAGAGGTAAGCACATGATCTCAGGGGCCCAACAGAGGCATCCTGTGACCTCAAGGAGAAGTTGTCTTTGGCACAGACTTAAGAGACTGACAGAAGGAGACAGGCCCTTGAGTCATTGTTGAGCTGCTGTATCAGCCCTTCTCCAAACTCTGAGCTACTTCTGGGCTTTTTCATTAACCAACCAATTCCCTTTATAGTATCAGCTAATTTGAGTTGAACTTTGTCATTCTTGCAACCAACAGCACCCTAACTCATCCTGACTTAGTGTCAGGAAATGGCATGTTGCTAGTGACAGACCCTATAATATCAAAATGGCTGAAAGGAGTTGGGGAAGAGGGCAGTGAAGAGGATGCCTGCCTCTCGCGGTGCAAAACTGGGGACCTTTGCTATTTGCCATCAATTATTGTGGTAGACTAATAATGTACCCCTGAAGATATACCAGGTCTTAATCCTGGGACCTGCAAATGTTACCTTAAATGGCCAAAGGGAGTTTGCAGGTGTGATTGAGCTAAGGGCTGGGTGATGGGGAGATCAGCCTGGATTGGATTATCCAGTGGGCCTGATGCGAGGTCAGAGGGATCCAGGAGGAGTTGGAAGGAGAGAAAATGATGTGATGATGGCAGTAGAGATGACAGTGATCTGCTTTCCAGACAGAGGAAGGGTGTAGGCCAAGGAATGTAAGTGGCCTTTAGAAGCTGAAAAAGAAACTGACTCTCCCCTAGAACCTCCAGAAGGGAGTGCCTTGCTGACACTTTGACTTTAGAGCAGTGAAGCCGACTTTGGACTTCTGACCTCCAGGACTGCAGGAGGGTAAATGTGTATTGTTTTTAGCCACTAAGTCTGCAGCATTCCACCAACAGCAGCCTTAGGAAACCAATACGGATAGGACAGTCAGCTTTTTACTTTGGGGCACAGGCTCGGTGCCTATGGAGAGCGCAGCACCAGGAAACTTAGCAGGGAGAACCCACCATGTGGGAGTGCGGCAGCTCACTCAGTAAGGTCCTGTGAGAGATATTCTAGGCCTGGAGCAGGCCATCTGAAAAAGGAGAAGGTAGAAAACACTTTCCAAGGAACCCAACTGGCATTGCAAATCTAGTCATCCTGAAATACTATTGCTATAATATATATCTATATATATAAAATTTTTTTTTTTGATGCAGGGTCTCTGTTGTCTAGGCTGGAGTGCAGCTGTGTGATCCTAGCTCACTGCTGCCTTGAACTTCTGGGCTCAAGTGATCCTCCTGCCTCAGTCTCCCAAGTAGCTAGGACTAAGAGTGTTCACCACCATGTCTGGCTAATTAAAAAAAAAAAAAGTTTTGTAGAGACGGGGTCTCCCTGTGTTGCCCAGGCTAGTGTTGATCTCCCGGTCTCAAGTGATCCGCACTGCGATTATAGGTGTGAGCCACTGTGCCTGGCCTGCTGCACTTCTGTTTGCCTTTCCCCACAACAGTTCAATGTAGCTCAGTGCACAGCACAGTTCAAGCTCAATAATGATACTTGAATGTATTATGAAACACTTTACACATGTAAAGACTCATAAAGAATATAACCAACACCTGAATATAGCCCATCTGCTTTAAGAAACAAAGCGTAACAGTACAATTGATCTCCTGTGAATGAATTCCTTCCTGATCACAGTCCCCACCCACACCTATAGGCAATCACTCTCCTGAATTTATCTTTTACATTGTTTTTTTTTTTTTTTGAGATAGGGTTTTGCACTATCACCAAGACTGGAGTGCAGTGACATGATCATAGCTTGCTACAGCCTCAAACTCCTGGGCTCAAGGGATCCTCCTGCCTCAGCCTCCTAAAGTGCTGCGATTACAGGCATGAGCCACCACACCCGGCCGTATTCTCATCCTTTAAAAGAAAATAGTACTAAATGGTATCGTACCATGTGAATTCATATTCAACTTTTTCTCATTCAGCACTGTGGAGCCAGGTGCAGTAGTGCTCGCATCTGTAAGCTACTCAGGAAGCTGAGGTGGATCACTTGAGCCCAGGATTTTGCAGCCAGCCTGGGCAACATAGTAAGCCCCACTTCAAAAACAACCCCACAGTTTGTGAAATTCATTTATGTTGATGTATGTAATCATTGTTACTAATTTATGGTATTCTACTACATAACTTTGTAAGTTATCGATTCTGCCATAGATGGCATTTTGGTTGCTTCTCCCCCAGACCCCAACGACCACTAGGAGCAACGCTGCACTGAACATTCTTGTCTCTGCACGCGGAGGCAAGGTACTCTAGAGCACATACCAAGAGTGGAACTGCTAAGTTATAGAGTATTTTTGCGAGAAATTGCTAAGTGGCCATCCGAAATTAGTGAATGAATGTACCCTCCTACCGGCAGTGCAAGAGTTCTGCTCTGCTCACAAATCCACATTCTTATCAAGTTTGGTAAAGACAGATATTTGTTTTTGCCAATCTGTTAAGTGTAACATGGTACATCCTTAGTTTTAATTTGCATTGCTGCTCAATACTTGTTGCAAAAATGAATAAAAAAGGTTCCACTCACTACCTCTGGGATTTGAGGATCTGTCCCAATTCCTAGGTCCCATATCTAGACTCCAACATCTGTATTACTTTGGCTTTCAAAACTGGCTTTCTACTTGGACTCTTTTTCCGTCTTCACGTTTCTGTCATGATCCTAGTAATCCTTTGCTTAGCTGGTTTTGAAGTCTTCAAGTCAATCTCAGCCTCACTCCTTCGCCTGAAAACAGTAGTAGCAAAGCATACGGTGAGCTATAAAGAGCACCCGGATCTAAGGTGTAACCAGTCACCAAGTGCTGCCAGCTTTTCCTTCCTTTTCCCTCCCATCAGGTTAATCCTGCTGTCACCTCCCTCACTGATTCTTGCAATAAGCCAGACTGAGCTGGAAAGAACCGCCATGGTCCTCAATGTTGTGTGTAGGGGACAGCATTACCTGAGGCTGTCAGGGCTATGTGTCAGGAGGAGACCCCTGGGGTCTCCTGAGCTTTACTAGGAGAGGATCCCAGGAGAGTAGGATGTCTTATACGTAGTAAGTACTAAGTCAATGTTACTTACCAGTAAATGAAGAGGTATGGGAAATTATTATTTTTTTGAGACGGAGTCTCGCTCTGT
>NW_012114466.1:811940-815809 GCF_000951035.1 Colobus angolensis palliatus | reverse complement strand
GAGCCTTCAATCTTTGGCCTAAGACGCACAGAAATGTAATGCAAACCAGATACGGATTTTTTTAGTGGTTTGCACACACACACACATACACACACACACACACACACACAAGTAAAAAGATCTAGGCATAACGTATGCACCTGTAGTTCCAACTACTGGGGAGGGTGAGGCAGGAGGATCACTAGAGGGCAGGAATTAGAGACTAGCCTGGGCAACATAGCAAGACGCCCTACCCCCACCCCCCCAGGAAAAAAAGAATAAAAAAGGTAAAAATAATTTTAAAGAGAGTAAAAAGGAATGCAAAAATAATTCATTTTATTTAATTTAATGTATTATTAAAAATGTTATCTAACATGCAAACAATATACAAATTATTTTATACGACGTCTTTGGAATCCTGTATTTCACACGTAAAGCGCATCTCACTCCGGACTAGCCAGGTTTCAAGCACGTGATGGCCGCACAAGGCTGGAACTCAGGCCAGGGGAATTAATTCTTGTCTTCGGTGCTCAACCACTCTTCCCTTCAAGCCTGGCCTAATCCCCACTCTCTCTCATCCCCTCGAATACGCTCCGCGGTTATGCCCCTCACCTCACCGCACTGCAAATATTTCGTCCACTGAGTATTTGCTGATCCTCATTCAGTGCCCGCAGACTCAGCTTGACCAACACCCGCAGCCGCCCTGCCACTGTTGGGCCGGGTATGGCGTGTCTGGCTTTCCTCTGTTCTGGGCCGGCCCCGAGACGCGCTCAAGAGAAACCGGAATCAGACACGGGCCCAGCTCAGCTTCGCAATGTAGGCTCCAGTGGCTCCTGGGAGTCCGCTACCTGCAGGAAGGCGCCGCGATCGGGTGGGACTAGCAGTGAGCGACAGACTTAAGCAAACACGAAACCCAACCACTTCTGCTCTCTCCGCGACGCGTGTAACGTGCGTCGCGCGGCGTCGTCCTTTAACGCGGTCGGGTTCTCGGAATGCTGCGTCGCTTGCCACTTGGGACTTAGGCGGGACTTCCGGGCGCGCGTAGGCACAACTTCCGGAAGGAGGCGGAAGAGCCTCTCGGGTCTACGCTCCGGAGTCCCGGGACCAGTGAGGGGCTACCCGGGTCACAGGAAAGGGCCGCTGGGGGAGGGCCGGCTGCACTCGGGGTTGTCTGGGCCGCGGGTCTGAGGGATGAGGAGGGGCCATGGCCAGCGACGGGGCCAGGAAGCAGTTCTGGAAGCGCAGCAACAGCAAGCTCCCGGGCAGGTGGGTGTGCCCGGGAGGGCCGGGTCGAGGTCAGGGGTCAAAGGTCAGGTGGCCGCGTTGGCCTCCTGGACTGCGGGTGGAGTCGGGGGTCTGGAGCGGGCGACTTGGACTTTGAGGAGACTGCTGGGTGGTGTGACGGGCGTTGTGGGACTCGGAGGTCGGAGCGTGGGGTTTGGGGGTGACAGCGGCTGCACGTAGGATCGAGGCTTGCAAGGACGAGGAGGAGCTGTTGGCGTTTTTCCCGACACTGGCAGACTCCTTTTCGAAAAACTCCTGGGCTCCCTGGGGAGGCTGGAAGGAACTGATTCGGGTCATGCTGTGAAGTTTGGTGGAGTCCGGAAGCTGGCTGGGCTGAGGCCCCGTCTGCTGGGCAGATCAGTTTCTGCAGGGGGTGTGGTGCTTTTGACCCGCTTGCTTTGCCTCTGGTCTCTTGTGGGCTGCTGCTCTTACCTTGAGCGTGGAAGAGGATTAGAGTTTCCCTGTGAGTTTCCATGTTTCTGCTTGCTGGTCTCAAAACCAACTCCTATATTGTGTTAGCAGAAAGTTTTTTTTTTTTTTGAGCCTGGAGTGACCTGGGTACGCCCTAGATGCTATTACAGCTCCAGAGCTCCAGAGTCTGTCTGATTGCTGTGGCGCTGAGCTCTGCCAGGGCCCTAGGGGATGAGACATTACCTGGAGGGTACCTAGGATAAAATCAGCCACTGGTGAAAACAGATCAGAGATGAGCAGACTTCAGGATTTCAGAACACAGTGTGTTCTGTTCCAAAGTTGAAGTCTGGAATGCTGAAAATTATGAATCGTGATATTAAAACAAGTCTGAGTAGAATCATTCATAAACACAGGAAAATGGTTTGTACTCCTGTTTCATAATAAACACTATCGTTTGAGTGTTTGAATGACAACCTTTGCAATTTACTGCATCCAGTTAGAAAAGTTTACTTTTGGCGGGGTGTGGCGGCTCACGCCTGTAATCCCAGCGCTTTGGGAGGCCGAGGTGGGCAGATCACCTAAGGTCAGGAGTTTGAGGTCAGCCTGACCAACATGGAGAAACCCGGTCTCTACTAAAAATACAACATTAGCTGGGCACGGTGGCACATGCCTGTAATCCCAGCTATTTGGGAGGCTGAGGCAGGAGAATCGCTTGAACCTGGGAGGTGGAGGTTGCAGTGAGCCGAGATTGTTCCATTGCACCCCATCCTGGGTAACAAGAGTGAAACTCTGTCTCAAAAAAAAAAAGGAAAGTTTACTTGTAAGAGTGATCTGGGAGTTAGCAGAGTGAGTTACTGACTGCTCATGGGTGACTTTGAGAGTGAAGGGAGTCATCAAAGGTGGCCAGAGACCCTATTTGACTGTGCGTGATTCGAGAACAGTAAGAGCTTCCAACAAAACCAGTGTCAGGGTCCAAGATGAGTGAAGATTCTGGAATGGTGGTGAATAGAAGGTCCTGGTAGCGACAGAAACAAATGCTATGGAACATAGAATCCAAGGAAGAGGAGCCACAGGACAGTGTAACTTTTATGTGTTACTTTTAGGTCTTAAGGTTTTGGTTCCTCATCAGTCTAAACTCTAATTCTTAATCAACTGAGATGTAAGAATAACAGAGCTGCTGTGTGGAGTTACAGCAGTGACTAAACCTTTGGATTGAAGGCTGTGGCCCTTGGTAATTTGTTCTTATACTGAGTTGAATAGTGTTTGCCCCCTCCCCCACCCCCTGCCACCAAATTTATGTCCATCTGGAACCCGTGGATATGACATTTGGAAATAGGGTTTTTGCACAAGTAATCAAGGTGAAATGAGGTCATACTGGATGAGGGTGGGCCTTAGTTCAACAACTAGTATTTTTCTAACAGGAGGGAAATTTGGATACAGAGAGACACACTCAGGGAAATGGCCCTGTGGAGACAGAAACAGAGATTGGAATAGTACATTTACAAGCCGAGGAAAGCCAGAGGTTGCTGGCAGCCACCAGCAGCTAGGAGAGGCAAGGAAGGGTGCTCATCTAGAGACTTCACAGAGAACATGGCCCTGCTGATGACTTGATTTTGGGCTTTTGGCCTTAAAACTGAGAGAGAATAAATGTCTGTTGTTTTAAGCCATTCAGTTTGTGGTAATTTGTTATGACAGCCACAGGAGACTAAGTCTCCAACTTTCTTCTGTGTGAACCTGAAATACCAAAGACCAGCTTTCTTTTTCCTCTGACTTTGATGCTGTTCTGTGTCTTAGGCACTTTTGAGAGCAGCTTCTGTAATACCTCTGTGAAGTTGGAGTCTTGGAGAGTTGTTTGAGGCTGTCACTGAAGAGGGCAGAAGAAGGACAGGTTGGGTGCACCAGGAAGGCCTGTGAAGCCTCTGTGTTTCCCATCCATCTTGTGGCTCAAGCCTCTGGCAGTGCAGCTCTTTCAGGTGGCAGGCTGGAACTCCTCCCTGAAGGAGGAGTCACAAAGTAATGCCTGTTTTCCTGTCAGTAGTGGTGATTGGTCACTAGCTGCATATTTATTTAGTCCACACCTACGCAAGCACAGTGCTAGTGGAGATGCTAGCCAGGTTCCTGTGGCTTTGGCAGCTCTTTCAATTGTTTCCCATGATGGTTTTCTTTGTTTTTGTGGTTTTTTTTTTTTTTTTTTT
>NW_012114466.1:802667-811449 GCF_000951035.1 Colobus angolensis palliatus | reverse complement strand
TCACCATGTTGGCCAGGCTGGTCTCAAACTCCTGACCTCAGGTGATCCACCCACTTTGGCCTCCCAAAGTGCTGGGATTACAGGCGTGAGCCACTGTGCACAGCCTTGTTTTCCTCTTTTTTTTTTGAGTGTAGCCATCAACTCAAGGAAACTCAGGAAGAAGACTACACCTGCTGTACAATACTAGACTAGTAAGGGATCTTGCTAAAGAATTAGCCAGGTGTGATGGCTGGCGCCTGTAATCCCAGCTATTTGGGAGGCTGAGGCAGGAGAATCGCTTGAACACAGGAGGCAGAGATTGCAGTGAGCCAAGGTCGCACCACTGCACCGCAGCCTGGGCAACAGAGCGAGACTCTCTCAAAAAAAAAAAAAAAAAAGGTAGAATCTGAAGGTTCAGTCTCTGACTGTCTGGGCTGGTTCTTTCCTGGGCCGCTGACTCTCTTGGCTCCCGATGGGCTGTTGCAGTTGGAATTCTCGCCACACTTCACTTTACATGCCAAGACAAAATCACAGCACGCTGGGCTTGAGAACACAGGCAGTCTTTCAGTGTGGGTCTGATGTTTGCTATTTTAGCTCAGCTCTGCCTGGCAGGGTGTGCTCTGCTGACAGAGGGTATGCAGGCACCTGGGTTATGTGGAGTATGACATTTGAAAGTGGCCTGATGGCGGCTGGTCGCTGTGGCTCATGCCTGTCATCCCAGCACTTTGGGAGCCTGAGGCAGGTGGATCACCTGAGGTCAGCAGTTTGAGACCAGCTTGACCAACATGGTGAAACTCCATCTCTATTAAAAATACAAAAAATAGCCAGATATTGTGGCGGGCACCTGTAATCCCAGCTACTCAGGAGGCTGAAGCAGGAGAATCATTTGAACCTGAGAGGCAGAGGTTACAGTGAGCTGGGATCGTGTCATTGCACTCTAGCCTGGGCGACAGGGCAAGACTCTGTTTCAAAAAAAAAAAAAGGTAAGTGGCATGGTGGCAAGAAAGGCCCAAATTGAATGTGGCAAGGATGTGGGTGCTGGGATAAAGCTGGAGCAGAACCACACTGAGAACACTGAGGGTTCTCAGTGTTGTGGCTCTGACAGCCTTCAGCTTACACTGCCAGAGCCACGAGACGCCTGTGAGCAAATGAGACAGTCGGCTGAATAGGCCACCGTCCGTCCTCGCCGAAGGAGCGGCATTGTTGGGGATAATGAATTCATTCGGAAAACGTTTACTTGCTCTTCTCCTGTGCCAGCTGCCGTGGTGAGTGCTGAGCCATCCAAGTGGCCCTTCGCGGCTGGACGCCTGCCCCGCGAACACGTGCACGCAGACTGTAGTGCCGGGCAGGTGGCAGTCCCGGGATGCTGTCAGAGAGCAGGGCCCTCGGTGGGTGGAATGGTCGTGTCCTCCTGACACAGGTTGGGCTTCTGCCGAGACCTGGCTGCAGAGGTCGGGGGAGAGTCTGTCGGAGCCCCCCCACTGCGGGGAGCGCTTGACTGGGGAGGAGGGGCATGGAGGGTGGTGAGCGGGCTCTGGCGCTGCTGCCAAGGCCATGGTGAAGATCCGGGCTGTGGTCCTAAGAGCCATGAGAGGGTGTTGAAGGGTATTAAACAGGGAGGGGTGCGATACTGTGACACTGTTCGTCATCCTTGAAGAGAAGGCGAGAGGAAGCTGGTGGGCTTCTGAGGAGGCCGAGGCCAGTGGCTGTGGGATCGGAGAGGAGTGGGCAGGTTCAGGGTGTACATGGTACTTCAGGATTCACTGATGGGCAGGGTGCTGGGGGTCGAGGTGATCTCCAGGACACTGGCCTGAGGGGATGGGAGTGTGGTGGGCAGAATACTGGCCCCCTAAAGGTGTCCTCATCCTCATCCCTGACCCCTGCGAGTATGTTCTGTTACATGGCAGAGGCAAATTCAGGTCACTCATCAGCTGACCTGAAATAGGGGAATTGTCCTGTTACCCGGCGGGCCTAGTGTAACCTCATGAGCTTTTGGAAGTGGTCAGAGAGACGGTGTGGGATGGACTCCATCCACAGTGGCTGGCTTTGCAGATGGGGGAGGCTGCCACCAGGAGTGTGGCGTGGCTTCTAGAAGCTGGGAAAGGCGTTCTACGGATAGCTAACAGGAGAGCAAGGCCTTGCCCCTGCCCCCGCCAGGAGCTGAATTCTGCCGACAACCCGAGTGAGCAGGAAACGGGTTCTCCCCTCGAGCCTCCCGGAAGGAGCGCAGCTGGCTGGCGCCTGGACTTCAGTGTGATGAGACCCATGCCGGATTTCTGACCTTCAGAACTTCGAGATAATGAACGCATGTTTTAAGTTGTGATTTGTTACAGCAGCCGTGAAGAGTGGGGTACTGTGCCGAGGGATGTCCGACAGGGAGTGGTAGGCAGCCCAGCACCTCCCTCAGCAGAGTCCTGTGCTTGGATGTGGGCAGGAGTACCTTGGTCAGCGGCCTGGTGGGGGGTCCCTGGGTAACCTCCACAAAGTATGTTTAAACCTAGGGGACTGAAGTCAGCTTGGAGGGTTCTTCCTGTGTCCTCTGTCCCCCTCAGGCCTAGGAACCACATAGGGCCCTGCCTCTTTCCTCAGAATGTTGGCTGCTGCCTCTGGCCCCTTGCCTGCTTGTGTTTTTTATAAGTCTGTTTTGCCTTGCTTGTGTTTTGAAGAGGTTGTTTATTGGGTAAGAACCCTCAGTCCTGTTTTCCATGCTGGGGGAAGCCCTGGAGTTTTTCCCGGCAGTGATCGTGTGTTCCCCGCCAGCTGGGTTTCTCTTCTTGTTTGTGAGTGGAGATGACCTTTTTGTGACGGTGGCCTCGGAAGCGCTGGCGGGTGAGTTTTTGCCTTAGGCGCAGTTCCTTTTCCTTGTTCCTTTCAGTGGTCACTTTCCGTGTTATTAAATGTCTTACTTTGTCCAGAAACATTTTGAAAAATAAATTGAATGTGAATCCTATTTCCTTTCTCTTACATATTTGTCTGACAGAGTAAATCTGGACTCTGGGTTAATTTTAAATGGAGACAAAAATGATTAAATAATCCCTGACAATTTTGGATTATTTATTTGTTTCTTAAGTAATGAGAGCAGGAGGAAGTACCCCATTGCTCCCAAGTGTTTTTGAGGAACCATGGGAGGTCATGGAATTGAGGAGAACATGTCTTGGGAGACTACTTGTCTTTCTTTTTCTTTTTAATTTTTTATTTCCATAGATTACTGGGGAACAGGTGGTGTTTGGTTACATGAGTAAGTTCTTTAGTGGTGATTAGTGAGATTTTGGTGCACCTGAGCAGTATACATCGAACCCAGTCTTTTATCGCTCACCCCCTTCCCACCCTTTCTCCCTGAATCCCTGAAGTCAATTGTGTCATTCTTAAGCCTTTGCATCCTCATAGCTTAGCTCCCACTTACAATTTTTTTTTTTTTTTGAGATGGATTCTCACTCTGTTGCCCATGCTGGAGTGGAGTGGTGTGATCTTGCTCACTGCAACCTCCACCTCCTGGGTTCAAGCGATTTTCCTGCCTCAGCCTCCCAAGTGGCTCGGACTACAGGTGTGCGCCACCATGCCTGCCTAATTTTTGTATTTTTAATAGAGATGGGGTTTTACCATGTTGGCCAGGCTGGTCTTGACCTTGTGACCTCAAGTTATCCACCTGCCTTGGCCTCCCAGAGTACTGGGATTACAGACGTGAGCCACCATGCCTGGCCGTTAGCTCCCACTTATGAGTGAGAACAGATGGTTTGGTTTTCCATTCCTGAGTTACTTTACTTAGTCTCCAGCCTCATCCAGGTCTCTGTGAATGCCATTAATTCATTCCTTTTTATGGCTGAGTAGTGTTTCATCATGTATATGTACACACATTACATCCCACATTACATACACATACACACCACAGTTTTTTTTTTTTTTTTTTTGAGATGGGAGTCTCGCTCTGTCACCAGGCTGGAGTGCAGTGGTGCAATCTCGGCTCACTGCAACCTCCATCTCGCAGGTTCAAGCGATTCTCCTGCCTCAGCCTCCTGAGTAGCTGGGATTACAGGCACGCACCACCATGCCCAGCTACTTTTTGTGTTTTTACCCTGTTGGCCAGGGTGGTCTCCATCTTTCGACCTTGTGATCTGCCTGCCTTGGCCCCCCAAAGTGCTGGGATTATAGGCATGATCCACCGTGCCCGGCTACACCACACTTTCTTTATCCACTTGCTGATTGATAGGCATTTGGGTTGAAAAGAAGTCATCTCTGTTTTTCTTTCTCTGAACGGCCACAGTCTAATGTGGCCTGCTGTGGCTAGGACAAGGACAGTGTTCACGTGCAGGGGGCTGTCCTGGCTCTGCAGCCTGAGAGTGACACCTGCCCCTCCTTTCTTTCTCTGGCAGGCTCAGGGTCTCTGCCCCTTCTCAGCTCAGCCCTTCACCCCTTGAACACAGGCCGTGGAGATCTGCATTGTGCAGTGCTTCTGGGTGCAGTGGGGAGCCCAGGAACAGGAGCCGGTGTCCTGCCACAGGCTGGGCAATGTCACCATGCTTGGCCCTGGGAGCACAAGATGAGCCACCTGCATGGTTCTTTTTCCTGAGGAGTCCAAGGAGCGTGTCTGTGTACGGAGCAGGCACAGAGCAGGTGTTCCCTGCAATGCTCAGGTGCAGAGGGGAATCAGAACTGAGGTGGGGCCTTGGCATCACGCCCCGTGCTAGGGATTGTTTGTGGAGTGCTTCCCTTGGGCGAGGCGTTTTTTGTTTTTTTTTTTTTTCGAGACAGAGTCTTGCTCTGTTACCCAGGCTAGAATACAATGGTGCGATCTCGGCTCACTGTAACCTCCGCCTCCTGGGTTCAAGCAAATTCTCCTGCCTCAGCCTCCCCAGTAGCTGGGGCTACAGGCTCATGCTGCCACACCCAGCTAATTTTTTTGTGTGTGTTTTAGTAGAAACGGGGTTTCACTGTGTTGGCCAGGCTGGTCCCGAACTCCTGACCTCAGGTGATCTGCCCACCTCGGCCTCCCAAAGTGCCGGGATTACAGGCATGAGCCACCGCGCCCAGTGGACTAGGCACTTTACGTGCAACCACCCATGTAGTCTTCGTAGCAGCTGGGGGTGGTACCGTGTGGTCCCTGTTTTACAAATGAGGAGACTCAGAAACTGAGTTACATGCTCAAAGCCACACAGCCCATAAGTGGCAGAGCTAGGGTTTGAATCTGAGAAGTCTGTGCCCTTACCCATCACAGCCTCATCCTTATCTCCTCCATGCCCAAGCGGACTTAGCAGGTGCTGAAATTATTACAGAGAAGGCTGACTCATTCACCAGGAATCTGATCCTTCTGTGGGCTGGCTTGGGTGGAGGTGGTCCCTGCGCCCTGGCGCACATCCTCATGTTTGAACTCAGGCTGCTGCCTGCTGAGCTCCGCCTGAGGCCTGACTCCTCCAGGCAGCGGAAAACCACGCCTCCTGCGCTCGGCAGACTGCCGGGAATTCTTCTGGAGAGAGGTGAGCCGCTTCTCCCAGGTCCCCCCGTGTTCTCTTTGCAGACACGAGGCAGGGGTATCAGGAGGCCCAGAGGGAACAGGGCCGCCTGGGCTCTTCCCATTTCTGGGCCCCGTGCTGTGGGGAACTTTCATTTTGAGTATCCCCAGACTTTTTGTTCCTCCTTTCTGAAATGTTTCCTCTTTTCTGGTGATAAACATGGAAATTCCACTCCCAGTGCTGTGGATCATGAAGGGCACGTAGCCCCCGCGAGTCCAGTTGCTTAGAATAGCTGTGGGTTCCGTTATTGAGTAGGAAGTGGAGGCTGAGAACGCCTGTGTTGTTACTGATGGCAGCCCACCGAGGCAGGGCCAGGCGTTGCTGGGCGCCCTCTCCACCCTGAATCTGCCTTCCCCGTACGGCCTGCAGTGGGGAAGGTGGGCCTCTGCTCAAGGCCCCAAGCTCCTAGGGGAATAATAGGTTCACCTGAGGCCGGTCCAAGGCAGAGCCCTTTCCGGCTTTGGGATCCCTGATATTTCTGGGCGCCCGACTGCATCAACTCTGTTCCCACAGGTCCCTCCTAGGTATTCTTGCTCGTGCTTGGGTTCGTTTGAGCGCTGCCTCGTCCTCCGCCACCCTCTTCCTTCTCATGTGCACTGTGTGTACCGGAGCCAGGCCGATTCCGATAGAATTTTTAAGTGTGCCGTGCAGCTCTCTCCGCCTTGTACTCCTTGCTGTGCTGGTTTGAAATGGGCCTTCTTTTATTAAACATTTTTACTAAACTAAAAAATAAAGACCGGGTGCGGTGGCTCATGCCTATAATCCCAGCACTTTGGGAGGCCGAGGTGGGCGGATCACGAGGTCAGGAGATAGAGACCATCCTGGCTAACACAGTTAAAACCCGTGTCTACTAAAAATAAAAAAAATTAGCCGGGCGTGGTGGCGGGCGCCTGTAGTCCCAGTTACTTGGGAGGCTGAGGCAGGAGCATGGCGTGAACCCGGGAGGCGGAGCTTGCAGTGAGCCGAGATCGCGCCACTGCACTGCAGCCTGGGCGACAGAACAAGACTCTGTCTCAAAAAAGAAAAAAAAATAGGCTTGCTGGCTCTAAGGCTTTCACCTAGATGAGGCAAGTGATGTTCATTGCAGCCGTCTGGATGAGCTCCTGATCCTTGACTGAAAGCTGTCAGTGGCTCGGGATGTGTGGAGGGACAGGGCAGAGGACCTGATCTTGGAAAGGGGGTGAGTCCCTTGGTGTCACTGTGGCTCTCTTAGGGGTGGCAGCTCCTCCGCGAGGGCTTGGTGCACCCGCTGCCCTTGTTTTCACGTGAACGTGTTTGCGGCAGGGAGGCCAGCGAGTTGCCTGGGACTCCCTACGTTATGCTGTTGGGTTCGGGAGTCAAGGGGAGATCTGGCCTTGCTTCTTTCCGAATTCAGAAGGGATCTGGGAGGAAGAAAGGTTCAGAAACAATCATGAATTCATGACAGGATTTTCCTGCTGACGTCTGGGGCCTTGGGAGTTGCTTTCTCGGGGTGGAGGAAGAGCACAGAGCGCCACCTCTTCTGTTTTGAGGCTGGGTCTGGCGGCTGCCAAGTTCTCAGGTTTATCGATGGTGCAGTAGGTGATTCCTGCATGGCCACAGCTGCCTCCTGGAAGGGCTGCTAGAGGATTGTTGGCTGTGGGCTCCATTTTGTTTTCTTTTAGAATTAATCTCTATATTGAGTTAGTTTTGTGTTCCAAAACCAGTCACTAGAGCCACCGTAGCAGCTTGTGCGTCAGCCAAATGTGCCTTCCTAAGCCGCCATGCTTTTAAATAGCTCGTAGAAAAGGCCACCTTCACAGCAGCTCAGGAGCCTTTAAGAGGGTGTTGTTACCTAGCTAGGTTTTGTCGTGAGAAGATGTCCTGTATTCTTGGAACTTAATTCCTTCAAAGATATGGTGTGCCTTTAAATGCTTGATCATTCAACTATTTGCATACTGAGGAAGAGAATTAAATGTGACAAGCAGTTATGGGATGCGCTCTGTTTGCACGCGAGGCCCCAGGGTGTGTGCAAAGGTGAGCCTGGTGTTACTCCTGCTGCTGAGGGACTTCCGTTTGCTGAGGGAGACAGACCAGCCGGAGCTTCTGCCGCGAGGATGCTGGTGCCAAGCGGGCGGTGGAGGGGCCAGGAAGCCCTGTGGCAGCATGGGCAAGGAAAGGGGAGTTTTCACTGAGGACATGAGATGACATTAAAGTGGACTTTGAAGGTTACCTGGGGTGGGGCGTGTTCTGTAGTCAGGGGCTGCGACAAGGCCTTCTTGGCACAGGGTGGCTTGAACACAGCCCAGGTAAGGAGGAATACAGGGTGTGTTTGGGAACCTGGCGAGTCGCTGGCTACCTCAGAACAGAGGTGGAAGGAGTGGGCATGGCTGCGGCTGTGTGGCGGGATGCAGGTGAGGGTCAGTGTTCAGGATGGTGGCTGCAGGAGTTTTGGCTTCAGGCTGTTTTGTGTTTGGAGCTAGGGAAGGTTTCTGAGCAGGGGCCACCTGATCAGACCTCCTGCTACCATTTATTGACCTCTTACTGTGTGCTAGAGACAGGGGCTCAGGTCAGGGAACTGACCCGAGATTGCACGGGTGGGACGAGGCCGGCCAGGATGTAGAGTGAGAACCATGGCCATGGGAGGAGAGAGAGAGAGGAAGGGGACTGTCAGGAAGTATTTGCAGTTCATTTAGTTCAGTAGATACTCAAAATGGACCCTGTGCCACACATTGCAAAAGGTGGGAAAAGAGAGCCCTCCTGAGAGGGGGTGTGTGAGCCGGGAGGGGCAGGAGGCCTCATGGGACCTGAAAGCATCCGAGTTCTTCCCCAAGGCCTGTAGGAAGACCTTGAAGGATGTTCAGCTGGGGAGTGACCCATCCTCTGATGGGTACAGGACGGCAGAGCTGAGGCCAAACCTGGGGGCAGCCGGTGCAGCCGTCGTGTGCTTCTCGGGAGGAGGGGATGGGCCAGGGCCAGGGCTGATGGACAGGAGAGGAGGGATGTGTGGGAGGTTTCCAAGGTGACCTAGAGGAAGTGGAGACGGTTGGTGGGTGGTGTTCTTCAGGGAGGAGACGAGGCTGACCCTCATGTTGGTGGATTGCAGTTCTAGAGGTGGTCACAGGAGACACATGGGCAGAATGAGAGAAAATGGAGCCCTGATTTAAGTCAGTGGGAACAGAGGGTTTTCTTTTTTTTCTTTTTTTTTTTTTTTTAGTATAGGTCTGCCCCATGCAATATTTGGGACATAGATAAGAAACTCTTTATTTACCTAAAATCCACATTTATTTGTTTATTTATTTTATTATACTTTAAGTTCTAGGGTACATGTGCACAAC
>NW_012114466.1:795467-802479 GCF_000951035.1 Colobus angolensis palliatus | reverse complement strand
GTCCAAGTGATCTCATTGTTCAATTCCCACCCATGAGTGAGAGCATATGGTGTTTGGTTTTCTCTTCTTGCGGTAGTTTGCTGAGAATGATGGTTTCCAACTTTATCCATGTCCCTACAAAGGGTATGAACTTGTCCTTTTTATGGCTGCATAGTATTCCATGGTGTATATGTGCCACAAACAGGGTTTTTGATGCCAGGACATAGGCCAGTGAGAGCCAGGGGCTGCCAGGAGAAGAGGGCTCGAGGGAGAGGTACGAGGCAGGGACCAGCACGTTGTCTATTTTTGTGTGACTGGTAGAGAGTGATGTTGTCCAAGGGTGGGGACCGAAGAGTGGGTATGGGGAGTGGCCGGTGGGCCACAAGTGATTTTTGTGGGGGACCCATTGACGTGAGGTGGTGGATTCGTGGCTGAGAGTTGGCAGTGGTTCTGCTTGGAGGCACGTGTTTGAGAACCATTTACTCGGGTGGAGGAAGTCAGGAGAGAGCATGATTTTTCATAAGAGAAGAAAAGAGGACTGAGGACTTGGCTTTGGGGAGCAGAGTAGGGAGCACACAGAAGAGTCTGGGGCATGTGGAGAGGCTGGCAGGAGGCAGAGGAGGGAGCAAGAAGAAAGAGCTCAGTGTGGTAAGTCCCGAGGGGAAGCCGGGCAGGGCCAGGACTGAGTGAGAAGCAGCAAGAAGGAGAGAGGGGGAGTGGGACTCAGTGATGGCTGGCTGCCAGGATGGCAGAGCCGCGCGGAAAGTCATGCATCACTTGGCGACGGGGATGCCTTCTGAGAAGTGCGTCCCTGGGTGATTCTGCCCTTGTGTGAACATCACAGAGCGCATTTATACAAACCTAGATAGGGTTAGTATGGTGTCGCCTGCTGCACACCTGGGCTGTGTGGCACCATCTGTTGCTCCGAGGTTACACGCCTATACAGCATGGTACTGTTCTGAGTACTGCAGGGAGTTGTCACACAATGGTTAGTATTTGTGTATCTAAACATCTCTGAATATGGAGCAGGGATAGTGCAAATACAGGTAAACGATAAAGCGGCATGCTCGTGTGGGGCGGCCGGTGTGACTGGCGCTCGCAGGACCGGACGTTGCTCTTGGTGTTGGTGGGTTGGTGAATGGAGGGTGAGTGAACGGGAAGGCCTGGGTCGTCACTGTGCATTGTGTAGACGTCCTGAACACTCTGTATTTAGGCTACACTAGATTCATGGAAACACCTTCCTTCACTAGTTAATTAACCTTAGCTTGCTGTGACTTTTAAACTTCATAAACGTTTTGATTTTTTAAAAACTTTTTGACTCCTTTCTATTATGACATAGCTTAGAACACACATTGTACAGCTGTACCAAAATATGTTTCTTTATATCCTTAGCTTTTTTCTCTTTTTAAATTTTTTTATTTTTTACTTTTTCAGCTTTTTGTTTAAGACACAGACACACCCATTAGCGTAGGCCGACACAGGGTCCGGACCGTCAGTGCCTCTGGCTTCCACCTCCGCATCTTGTCCCAGCAGAAGGTCTTCGGAGGCAGTAACATGCATGGAGCCGTCACTGCCTTCTTCTGGAATGCCTCCTGAGGGACTGAGGACTTGCCCGAGGCTGTTTTACAGCTTTTTTTTTTTTTTTTTAATAGGTAGAAGGAGCATACTCTAAAATAATTATAAAAAGTATAGTACAATAGGCCAAGCGCAGTGGCTCACGCCTGTAATCCCAGCACTTTGGGAGGCCTAGGTGGGCAGATCACCTGAGGTCAGGAGTTTGAGACCAGCCTGGCCAACATGGTGAAACCCATCTCTACTAAAATGCAAAAATTAGCCGGGTATGGTGGTGGGTACCTGTAATCCCAGATGCGCAGGAGTCTGAGGCAGGAGAATCACTTAAACCCCGGAGGCAGAAGTTGCAGTGAGTCGAGATCGTGCCATTGCACTCCAGCCTGGATGACAAGAGCAAAACTCTGCCTGAAAAAGAAAAACAAAAAAACAAAAAGTATAATACAATGAGTACAATGAATACATACATAAAGCAGTAGCATAGTTGTTCATTATGATCAAGTATCACATACAGTACACAATGTATGTGCTGTACTGTTATAGGACTGGCAGTACAGTAGATTTGCTTGTATCAGCATCACGACAAACACAGGAGTATGCTTTGTGCTACGATGTAACTTTGGCTGTGACATCGCTAGGTGACGAACTTCTCAGCTGCATTATAGTCTTACAGGACCAAGGTCCTATATGCCATCTGTTGTGGACTAAAATGTCATTATGTGGTGCCTGACTGTATTTCTCTGTGTTGGACAGTTTCTTTTTTTTTGAGATGGAGTTTTACTCTCATTACCCAGGCTGGAGTGTGGTGGCACAATCTCAGCTCACTGCAATCTCCACTTCCCGGGTTCAAGCGATTCTCCTGCCTCAGCCTCCTGAGTAGCTGGGATTACAGGCGCGCACCACAACGCCCGGCTAATTTTGTATTTTTAGTAGAGATGAGTTTTCTCCATGTTGGTCAGGCTGGTCTCGAACTCCCGACCTCAGGTGATCCACCCGCCTCGGCCTCCCAAAGTGCTGGGATTGCAGGCGTGAGCCACAGCGCCTGGCCAGGACAATTTCAAAATACTTCCATTTCCTTCGTATTTTCTGTTTTCTATAATAAACACACATTGCTTTTGTTATGTGAGGGAAAAAATTTATGTAAAAATGCTGTTTCCAAGACCTATTTCCAGAGATGTCCATTTGACCCAGTAATTGCCTTAGCCCCTGCTGGGTTCTCAGTGCTCCGAGGGCTGTGAGGAGTGTGACATGCGACAAAATGTAGCAGGGAGTTTGTGGCCCAGAAGTGACACTGCATAGCTGGGAGCCTTGCGGGACAGCATGTGCATCACTGCTGGAGTGGTGTGGGTGTCGGGGCGGGACAGCCCTCGGAGACCCTCTGGTTTGGGTCTCAGGCAGCACATCTTTCTGTTGTTGACCCTTGGGGTGGGCACGAGTTTCAAATTATGCTGTGGGCGGAGGGGATGGTGGAATTGTTTACCGTTGTCAGAATGGTTTCTCGTACATTTTCCTCCAAAGCTCATAGAGTTAATTTCCTTGGAAAATTTACTTCTGAATATATTTTATACATCTGGGGAGCATCGCCGTGTGTTAGAAGGAGCCGAGTGGTAAATTCAGTTGCTAATTTGAGTACGTATTTCCGAAAGCTGCTATTGAACCCTAAGGGGGCATTGAATAATGACTGGGCTTGGAGAAGAGAGGTTGATTAGCCATAAAATGAATTTGACTGGATGACTTGTCTGTTTACTTCTTATATGTGAAACATAGAGAAGCATTTAGTCGTAAATGTTTCATTTCTTTTAAGATTCCAAGAACATTGCAGCTGAATTTATTGCTTTTCCATACTTTTATTTTCTTTCACTCTTCCCTATTTCACTCTCCAGCGCTATTTTCACCCACTGCTGTTTAACCTTCAATTAAAAAAAAAAAGCTGTTCTGATACACCATCAGGTTTGTTTGAAAGGCAGCACCTTGGTGTAGAGGCTTCAGATTCAAACCAGAAAAACGTTCTGTGGGGTCTGCTGGGGAGAGCTGCCTCCTGTCAAAACTCAGTGGCCTTGCAGCATTAGCTTGAGTCGCTCTGTTCCTCTTGCCTCTGACTTGTCTCTTCCTGCTTCGCAGTCACCTGTATCCTCATGGATTAGCTGCTTTGGTGAAGGCGGCCTGAGGACAGGGACTCTCGCTTGTTTACTGTCAGCTTTCCACGACCACCCCGGGGTCCGGTGTGGAGCAGGTGCCCAGTCAGTGTTTGTTGAGTGACTTGAATGGAGAAACATAACGCAGTGTAGTCAGTAGAAGCTGAAGGCTTCTGTGTTTCGTGCTGCTGTCAAGCGAGAACTAAGCTGAGGCTTTGGCTGTCCACAAGTAGATTTTCAGCAAGTATTTGATTCTTGTGTTTTGTTTATTGTTTATTTAAATTTAAGGTTTTCTGAGTCATGTTGTAAAGACAGCTCCGGGCACAGTCCTGAAGAGATGGTGTTGATTTCAGGGACCCATTCTCTTTCTCTTGGGCATTTCCCTCTGCCCCGACCCCCACAACTGACCGGTGTCTCCCCCGACCCCCACAACTGACCGGTGTCTCCCCTGACTCCCACAACTGACCAGTGTCTCCCCCGACCCCCACAACTGACCAGTGTCTCCAGCCTGTTCCTCCAGCCTGTTCTCATGCTGTGACCCCCTCCCCTTCTCCCTGGAGGTGCCCTCCCAATTTTTTTTTTTTTTTTTAGACAGCGTGTCACTCTAGCCCAGGCTGGAGTGCAGTGGTGTGCCATCTTGGCTCACTGCAGCCTCAACTTCCTGGGCTCAGGTGATCCTCCCACCTCAGCCTCCTGAGTAGCTGGGACTACAGGAGCACACCACCATGCCTGGCTAATTTTTATATTTTTTATAGAAACGGGGTTTCACCACGTTGCCCAGGCTGGTCTTGAACTCCTGGACTCAAGAGATCTGCCCACCTTGGCCTCTCGAAGTGCTGGGATTATAGGCCTGAGCCACCATGCCCAACCCCAGTTCTTGCGTTAGACCTTAGTTTACCTGCCTCCCTTGCCATGAGTGTCCTTGGATTCCCCTCACGAGTGGTGGCATTGCAGTTGCATCTCCTTGTGCCTGATGTTGAAAAGGTGAACTTTGGCCACAATTCTGAGGGCTGTTGTTGGGGAGGGCATGGGGAGGTCTTTTTGGTTGGGGGTCTTCTTCAGGGCCCAGCCCCTTGGGGCATCTCTCTGCCGGCCCCTCCCTGGCCTGCCCTGGGGTGTCTTGTCCCTTGTCCACGTTGTTCCGCTTTCACCTGCGTGCGGCCTCTGCTGTCGCGGGCTAGAGCCTGTGACCCTTTGTCAGTGTTTGCTCATGCGCTCTTCTGTCTGAGGGCCCCGGCTGTGTGTGTGTAGGGTCAGTGGGATGTGTATCCATTCGACCAGAACACCCAACTAATGGCCCCTGCCTTTGCTCACTGCTAACCGGTTAGCCCTCCTCAAGTTTGGGGATGATGAAATCTGTCATTTTCATGTGAAGCATATGCTGAAGTGTGTTGTTCTGTGGTGATTTACACTACAAACTTGTCGTTCATGGTGGGACAAGTGAACTTGGACTTACTATTTTTTTTGAGATAGAGTCTCACTCTGTTACCAGGCTAGAGTGCAGTGGCATGATCTCGGCTCACTGCACCCTCTGCCTCTAGGGTTCAAGCAATTCTCCTGCCTCAGCCTCCCAGGTAGCTGGGACTACAGGCGTGTGCCCCCACGCCTGGCTAATTTTTGTATTTTTAGTAGAGAAGAGGTTTCACCCTGTTGACCAGGATAGTCCCGATCTCTTGACCCCGTGATCCGCCCGCCTTGGCCTCCCAAAGTGCTGGGATGACAGGTGTGAGCCACCATGCCCGGCCGGACTTTGGCTTATTTAAAGGTTGAATGAATGAGACTGGTCTGCCATCTCGAGCCTTCCTTTCCATGATGTACTGGCCTTCCTGGGACACAGTGGGGTCAGGGAGGTGGACTTTCCTGTCCTGCCTTCCATCTTTATAGAGATACCACTTACGTGCCACACTGTTCGCCCATTTAAAGTGCTTGGTGTTTTTAGTATATTCATAGTTATGCAGTCATTACTACAGTCAATTTTAGAAAAATTTAATCACCACAGAGAGCAACAGCTAACAGCTGTGCCTGTTAGCATTCACTTCCCATTCTCTCCTCGCCCCCTTGGCAACCACGGGTCTACTATCTGGATGCTGCATGTCACTGGAATCACACAGTGTGCGGCCTTTTGCGTCTGGCTTCTCTCAGCTTCATGTTGTCAAGATTCACCCGTGCTGTGTTGTGTACCAAGACTTCATTCCCTTTATGACCTAATATTACTCCACCGTGTGGTTAGGCCACGTTGTGTTGACCCCATTCATCAGCTGGTGGACGTTTGCCTCCACTCTGTGGCTGTTATGGATAATGCTGTACGAGGTTTTGGTATGGATGTGTATTTTCATTTCTCTTGGCTATCTACCTTTGAGTGGAATTGCAGGGTCACGTGATAACTCCATGTACCCTTCTGAGGACCCGCCAAACTGTTTTCCACAGCAGCTGCCCATTTGTCATTCCCACTAGCAGTGTGTGAGGTTCCAGTCTCTGCATCCTCACCATCACGCTTTAGCATCTTTTTAATTTCTGCCATTCTGCTGGGTGCGAAGTGGTATCCCATGGTGGTTTTGATTTGTGTTTCTCTGATGGCTAATGATGCTGAGCTTACTTTTTGAAAGACTTCTGTTTGTAGTATCAAAAGAATGGGGAGACTTAGAGTTATCAGCAATGTGCCCCCAGGAGTCCTTCATGTTTTGACCCTTCTGGGGAGTAAGGCAGTGCTCCAGCGGTGTGCCCGTGTCCAGGGCATGAACACCTCACCTTCACAGAGCCAGAGCGATCTTTAAAAAACCAGAAAGCGTTTCAGCCGTTCGCAAAGGGCACACAGGCTGATGGAATACAGAAGACACCGTATCTCCATCCGGCATGGGAAAGAAGACAGTGCACACGCACAGTGGAAGCTGCCGTGGAGTCTTTGCCTGAACTTAGCTGCTCCCCAGACCCCTGTTCTGAGTTTTGTATTTCCATTCCCATGTGTGCAGGAGTTTTTTTTAACTGCTCATATATGTATCAAAAATGATATACAGTATCATTTTGCCTTTAAACATTTTTTTTTTTGAGAGCGAGTCTCGCTCTGTCGCCCAAGCTCGAGTGCAGTGGCACGATCTCAGCTCACTGCAAGCTCCGCCTACCGGGTTCAGGCCATTCTCCTGCCTCAGCCTCCTGAGTAGCTGGGACTACAGGCGCCCGCCACCTCGCCCGGCTAATTTTTTTAATGTTTTTAGTAGAGACAGAGTTTCACCATGTTAACCAGGATGGTCTCGATCTCCTGACCTCGTGATCCGCTCGCCTCTGCCTCCCAAAGTGCTGGGATTACAGGTGTGAGCCACTGCACCCAGCCA
>NW_012114466.1:789116-793192 GCF_000951035.1 Colobus angolensis palliatus | reverse complement strand
CTTGCAGTGAGCTGAGATGGTGCCACTGTACTCCAACCTGGGCGACAGAGCGAGACTCTGCCTCAAAAAAAAAAAAAAAAAAAATTGATGACTGGTATTTGTAGGCCGCGTCACAGTGTTTGGATTGCTGTGATATATGGTTATCTCATTTTGTACATGTTCTTCTTCCCATTTCCAGGAAGAGAAAATGAAAATTCAGAGTACTTACTTGGTTAAAACTTTACCAGCGAGTAAGTGTTGGAGCTGGACCTTGAACCTGGGCCTTTTGATTGTTAAACCTGAAAGCTTTCTACCAGTGTCAGAGAGACATCCAAGACATTTCTGGGAAAGGACATGACAGATAGATTGTGCTTGATCTAAGCAGGCTGTATGTTTTTTTTTTCCCCTGCATAGAGCAAGCATTTGATTCTGCTGATAGGTTTTGTGGGTGAGAGATTCAGATAGGGCACAGTGGGGATGTCTTGTCTCTTCTCCATGATGTCTGGGGCCTCACTAGGAAGACTGGAAGGCCGGGGCTGAAATTATAAGAAGGCTGATTCACTGACTTGTCTAGCGGTGATGCAGGCTGTCTGCTGGGCCTTTAGCTGGTGCTGTGGGTTGTAATGTGTACATATGGGAGATCCTTGCGGCTCAATTTTGGTGTCTTCAGAGAATGGGTAGCTGGGTTCCAAGAGCGGGAACCCAAGAGGGCCAGGTAGAAACTGTGTTGACTTAAAAAAATTATAACATCTTCCCTGAGATACAGATACATCACAATTCACCCATGTAACTTCATACACAATAGCCTTCACCCATTTAAAGTAAATAACGCAGTGGTTTTTTAGTGTCTTCAAAGAGTTGTGTAACTATCACCACAATCAATTTTAGAACATGTTTATTGCCTCTAAAAAACCTTGTGTGTCCTGTAACTGTCACTCCTGCCTTCCTCCCTGTTCTGGTCCCCAAGTTACCACTAATCTACGTTCTCTGTATATAGAGTTGTCTGTTCTAGGGATTTCAAATAAATGGAATAATATAATGCATGTTTCTTTGGTAATTATCTTCTTTCACTGAGCATGATATTTTCAAGATGCATCTATGTTGTAGCTTGTATCAGTACTTTTGTTTTGTTTTGAGACAAGGTCCTGCTCTGTTGCCCAGCCTGGAGTGCAGTTTTGCGAACATGGCTCACTGCAGCCTTGATCTCAACCTCCTGGGCTCAAGTGATTCTCCTGCTTCAGCCTCCCATGTAGCTGGGACCACAGACACGCATCATCATGCCTGGTTGATTTCTTGATTTTTTGTAGAGATAGAGGTCTCACTTTGTTGCCCAGACTGGTCTTTAACTCCTGGGCTCAAGTGATCCCGCCCACCTTGGCCTCCCAAAGTGCTGAGTGCTGGATTACAGGTATGAGCCACCTCCCATCCTTGCCTTGCTCCTGAGCTTAGGGGCAAAATATTCAGCCTTTCACCATTAAGTATAGTGTTAACTGTGAGTTTTTTGTAGATATCCTTTATCAGGATGAAGATTACCTTTGATTCCTGGTTTGTTGAGAATTTTTAGAATGAAGGAATGTTGAATTGAATCATATGCTTTTTCTGTATCGATTTAGACGATCATGTGGTTTTTGTACTTTATTCTCTTAAATATAGTGTATTGAACTAATTGATTTTTGTTTATTAAACAAACCTTACATTTCTCGGATAAATTCCACTTGGTTATTACACATAATCCCTTTTCATGTGTTGCTGGATTTGGTTTGCTAGTGTTTGGGTTTTTATGTATATATTCATAAGAGATATTGGTCTGTAGTTTTGTTTCTTCGTGATGTCTTTGCTTGATTTTGGTATCAGGGTAGTATTGGCCTCATAGAATGAGCTGGGAGATATTACCTCCTTTTCTAGGTTTTGGAAGGATTTATGAAGAATTGGTATTAATTCTTCTTTCTCTATTTGGTAGAATTTACCAGTAAATCCTTCTGGGCTTGCACTTTTCTTTGTGGGTAGTGTTTTGATTACTAATTTAGTCTCTTTCTTTTCATTTTTTATTTTTTTGAGACAGGGTCTTGCTCTGTTGCCCACACTGGAGCACAGTAGTGCTGTCATAGCTCACTGTAACCTCGAATTCCTGAGCTCAAGTGATCCTCCCACCTCAGCCTTCTGAGTAGCTGGGACTACAGGTGTGTGTTCCCATGCCCACTAGTTTTTTGGTTTTTAGTAGATGAGGTCTTGCTCTGTTAGCCAGGCTGATCTTGAACTCCTAGGGTTCAAGTGATCCTCCCACCTTGGCTTCCCAAAGATTACAAGCATGAGCCAGTGTGCCCAGCCTCTAATTCAGCCTCTTTACATGTTATGTATCTAGTCATATTTCCTCCTGCTCCTTGAGTAAGTTTCAATTGTGTGTATCTTTCTGGGAATTTGTACATTTTATCTAATTTATCTTGTTTGTTGGTGTACAGTTGTTCATAATATTCTCATAATTATTTTTATTTCTGTGAGGTTGATAATAATGTCTTCTTCCTCATTTCCGTTTTTTTTTTTTTTTTTTTTCTTTGAGACAGAGTCTCGCTCTGTTGCCCAGGCTGGAGTGCAGTGGCGTGATCTGGGCTCACCGCAAGCTCCGCCTCCTGGGTTCACACCATTCTACTGCCTCAGCCTCCCGAGTAGCTGGGACTACAGGTATCTGCCACCGTACCCAGCTAATTTTTTGTATTTTTAGTAGAGACAGGGTTTTACCGTGTTAGCCAGGCTGGTCTCGATCTCCTGACTTTGTGATCCACCCGCCTCGGTTTCCCAATGTGCTGGGATTAGGCGCGAGCCACCGTGCCCAGCCTCATTTCTGACTTTTGTAATTTGAGTCTTTTTTCTTTTAGTCAGTCTAGCTAAAGGTTTGTCAGTTTTATTCATCTACTCAGAGAACCATCTCTTGGTTTTGTTCATTTTCCTTATATTTAAGGAAATAACCAGACCAGCAGCTTTCTGCATCCCCCTGGAGTCCTGCTGTGGTTCTGGAAGTTGCCTCTCCTCTCTTTCTGTTGAGTGGCCAGGCCAGTGCATGTGGGGGCTCCTGCATCTCCCCTTCACCAGAGTAGCTCTGCCTTTACCTGTTTGGCATTTCTGTGTAACATTTCTTTTGAAACGTTGGTTTACTGCCAAAGTACTGGCTTTCATACAGTGAAACTCCCCAGAACAAAACTGGAGCCGCACGCATTAACATTGATACATAAAAAACAATCTTGAGGGAACATCTAGTTGCAAAGAGATACATATGTATGAAGTGATAACAATGTAAACTTTGCAAATGTGCAGAATAATACGGTATGCTGTCTAGAGATCCACCTCTCTTCCATAATAGTATAAACTCTTACATGGAAATGGAAAATGTCAAATACAGGTTGGTAGCTACCTAGGAGGAGGCAGGTAGAGAACCAGAATGGGGAGGGTTTCAACTCTATTATATGACCAAATGTTGGAATTTGGTGGAAGTGAATCTCTGGGTGGTGTCTGTGTGGTTATTCCTGATGTCCTATATGTCACTAAGCTGGCTTTACAGCCTGCCGGGTGTGAGTGACCTTGGGCAGGCTATTTTTTTTTTTTGAGACAGAGTCTCACTCTGTCACCCAGGCTGGAGTGCAGGGGCACGATCTCGGCTCACTGCAAGCTCCACCTCCTGGGTTCACGCCATTCTCCTGCCTCAGCCTCCCGAGTAGCTGGGACTACAGGCGCCTGCCACCACGAGCCTGGCAAATTTTTCATATTTTTAGTAGAGACAGGATTTCACTGTGTTAGCCAGGATGGTCTTGATCTCCTGACCTCTTGATCCTCCTGCCTCAGCCTCCCAAAGTGCTGGGATTACAGGCATGAGCCACTGTGCCTGGCCAGGCAGGCTACTTTCTTAAGCTTTCTGTCCCCTAGTTTTTCCAACTTTAGAATGGGAAGAGTAATCATACCTGCTTTATTGGGTTGCAGAGATTAAAGGTGTTAACACATTAAGAATTTAGAATAGGCCGGGCGCGGGGGCTCAAGCCTGTAATCCCAGCACTTTGGGAGGCTGAGACGGGCGGATCACGAGGTCAGGAGATCGAGACCATCCTGGC
>NW_012114466.1:769608-789066 GCF_000951035.1 Colobus angolensis palliatus | reverse complement strand
TTTTATCTGGACAACTATCAATATTCTCTGTATATAAATAAAGCAGTCACTATCTAGAGACTTTGCTACTATGATTTTTTTTTTTTTTTTTTTTTCTTTTTTTTTTTTGAGATGGAGTCTCACTCTGTCACCCAGGCTGGAGTGCAGTGGCCTGAACTGAGATCCGGTCACTGCACTCCAGCCTGGGTGACAGAGTGAGACTCCGTCTCAAAAAAAAAAAAAAAAAAAGAAAAACGAGTTTAGAATAATGCTCATCTCTGTTAGCTACTATGATTATTCTCTATGTTTTATTGCTTGCAGTATTGATAGTAAAAAAGAAGCAGCATGTTGAGCACATCGGGAGGCTGTTGAGAGTGGTCGGAGCTGAGCAGTGGCACACAGCGTGGTGGTCACAGGGCTGTTCCTTCCATTTTCTGTGTGTTTCATTCCTTTGGTAAAAGTGTCCAGCCCCAGCCCCGCTGGGACCCACCTGTGGCTCATGCTACATGGTGTCTGTGTCCTCAGCACCCAGGACAGTGCCTGCCACGTAGGTCCTTCCTGATTGAGAGGAGGGATCCGCGCTTTGCTTTCAGGTCTTCTTCAGTTTGAAACTGAAACTTACTCTGGTGTATGCAGAAATAAATGTGATGTTTTCATTTGGATGCTGACTTTAGAATTTTCTTCTGAAATCATGTAATTCTCCTTACTGGCTTTCTTTTGGGAAGGAGAAATCATAACAAACCCTTCAATGGGCCAGACTCTTTTGAATTCCTTTCTCTTCTCTGGGTTTCCAATCTTCCTCCGTGGAGTGAGGGGTGGGACTGGGCTCCTGGGCCTTTGAAGGAAGGCCAGGTGTGGGCTCATGTTTCTGCTCACTGCAGTGACAGGCCCGTGGCTGCTACTTTGATGTCCCACTGATTCCACTGCTCCTGGCCTTCAGATCAGGTGCATGCTGTTTTGTTTGTCTCAACCTTCTGCCAGCCTCACTTTTCCTGTTCTAAATGTGATTTGTTTTCTTAAGGAATCTTCCTTCTAAGATTGGGTTTCTTTTTTTTTTTTTGAGACGGAGTCTTGCAGTGGCGCGAGCTCGGCTCACTGCAAGCTCTGCCTCCTGGGTTCACGCCATTCTCCTGCCTCAGCTTCCTGAGTAGCTGGGACTACAGGCGCCCGCCACCACGCCCGGCTAATTTTTTGTATTTTTTGTAGAGACGGGGTTTCACCGTGTTAGCCAGGATAGTCTCAGTCTCCTGACCTTGTGATCCACCCTCCTCGGCCTCCCAATAAGACTGGGTTTCTATACTCCTGTGGCATGCTCTTGCAGGAATTATCATGGAACATTCAAAATGCCAGTTGAAGTGTTGCTTTGTGTTGCTTTTGTAAGTAAACTGTAAGGGCCTGAATAGTTTGGACTGTATTGTGCTTATTTTGACCTTCCCAGTGCCCTGAGAGTCAGTATTGAAAAATGTTTGTTAAATTTTGCTGAAAAATCTTAGAATATAAAAGTAAACATTTGATATAATTAATATATTGTGCTGCAGGCATAGGAATGGGATACTGAATAGAAACTGAATGGGAAACTGAAAAATGACCCAATGTAATATTTTAATGTTAAAAATGATGTTCTCGAAGCACTGGGTGAAAGGAGAGGTTACTTAATGACATTTGAGCTCTATTTTTTTTTTTTTTAAGTTTCCTACTATACTACTAAATGCTATATACCAAAATAAAATAAATTCTAGGTGGATTGAAACCTTAAGGGTAGGAACGAGCCCTCTAGAAGGATGAAGCTAGCACGCAGTGAAATGTTTGTGCCCTCTCGGAAGGGCTGGGCCTTTCCAAGTGTCGTCCCCAAAGTGGAATCATGAGGAAAGGACACAAGAGTGGCTCAGCCTCCCAGACCAAGGAAAACAGATTGGCCACCTCCTTTCTCTTTCTGTCACTGCTCTAACAAATCATCACAAACTTACTGGCTTACAAGAAACATGGTATCTTACACTGCTAGAGTTTGCAAGTCTGACGTGGGTCTCACTGGGCTAACACCAAGGTGATGGTGGGGCTGGTTCCTTCTGGAAGCTCCAGGAGAGAGCGTTTTCCCTACTCTCTCCAGCTCCAGGAAGCCGCCCACATTTCTTGGCGTACGGCCCCCTTTCTCCGTGTTCAGAGTCAGCTATGTTGCATTTGTGTGACCTTTTGTGGTCATGTCTCCCTCTGGCCACAGCCGGGAAGGTTTTCTGCTTTTGAGTACCCATGATTAGATTGTGCCCACCAGGATAGCCCAGGACGGTCTCCCACCTCCAGGTTTGTGTCCTTAATTGCATCTGCAAAGTTCCCTTTGCCACGTAAGGTGACGCAGTCACAGGTTCTGGGCGTTAGGATGTAGACATCTTGGGTGGGGGCTGTTATTCTGCTGACCACACCACCAGAATGACTAACAAGGAATGCTCTGTTTACAAGGTTTTTTTTTGCAAAGCAGTAAGAAAGTGGTGAGCACCTCATTAGAAAATGGACAAAGGGTATGAACAATTTACAAAAAGAAGAGGTAAAAATGAACAAAATTAAAAAAAAGTTTTACCTCACTAATGAATGGAAAGGCACATAGCTGACACGGAGACCACTGTTCTCCTGTTGAATGAGCAGTGATGTGTGGTGTCGGACTTTGCTGGTGGGATATGAGCCACGGCTCTTTGGCAGTGTGGACCAGCAGCATTTTTAATGCATGCTTTATGTCCCAAGCTTTCCATTTCTAGGAGTCTATCCTCAAGAGGTTATCATAGTTGTGTGCAAATATTTGTCTCCAAATATCTTTATTCCTTTTTTGTAATCCCCATTTTATTTTATTTTTTAGAGACAGGGTCTTACTCTGTAACCCAGATTGGAGTGCAGTGGTACCTTCTTGGCTCACTACAACCTCCACCTCCCAGGCTCGAGTGATCATCCCACCATTTTTTTGTAATCACTTATTTTATTTTTTTGAGACAGGATCTCACTCTGTAACCCAGGTTGGAGTTCAGTGGTGCCGTCTTGGCTCACTGCAACCTCAGCCTCCCAAGTAGCTGGGACCACAGGCTTGTGTCACCACGCCCAGCCAATATTTTTATATTTTTTGTACAGACACGGTTTCGCCCTGTTGCCCAGGCTGGTCCTAATCTCCTGAGCTCAAGCGATCCACCCACCTCGGCCTCCCAACATTGCCAGTATTGCCATCAACAAACAGAGATTCGTTTATTTCATGTGTCTGGTAGTCTGTGGTGAGCAGCGCAGGGTTGGGCAGCAGCTCAAAGCCTTCATAGCCCCATGCTCTTTCCCGCCTGTCTGCCCTGCTGCCCTTCATGGTGGCATCTTCACTCACTCAGGATGGCTGAGGTCCCAGGCCTCACCTCTGTGTTCCAGGCGGAAAAAAATGGAGAGAAGTTAGGGGCCAAAGGGGTGCTAGCTAAGCTTGTTTTTTTTTTTTTTCACAGAAAAGTAAAAACCCCCTTTTATTTCTTGCTGGCTGTGAGAAATAAATGTGTGTCACAGGGCCAGCCGTGGCTGAAGTCAGCCAAAGGAGCAAAGGCTTCTGGGTAGAGGTTGATCAGTCAACCAACAGTGTCTGCCATGTGGAGTATTTCATTTCCATTGGTTTTCCAAATTTGCTCTGATGAATATAAGACTTTTATAATAAAGACTTTGATAATAAAACAATTAAATCTTTGTTTTTTTTTGAGACGGAGTCTTGCTGTGTCACCCAGGCTGAAATGCAGTGGCTCAATCTCGGCTCACTGCAACCTCTGCCTCCTGGATTCAAGTCATTCTCCTGCCTCAGCCTCCCCAGTAGCTAGGATTACAGGCGTGCACCACCATGCCCAGCTAATTTTTGTATTTTTAGTAGAGACGGGGTTTCATCATGTTTGTCAGGCTGGTCTCGAACTCCTGACCTTGTGATCCACCCACCTTCGCCTCCCAAAGTGCTGGGATTACAGGCATGAGCCACTGCGTCCAGCCCATTAAATCTTTAAAAAAATTATATTTATCTTTTGTAATTCTGCATTCAGTTTCAGACAAAATGATGGCAGTTGAGAATTCCCAGATGGGCGTTTCTTGGAGTTTTTAGTCTGTGGGCAGAGTCTGCAGTCCCTTCATTGCACTCCCAGACACCCTTATCACCGTGTGGATGCCCGAGGGTCTGTGGTGGTGCTTGTTGGGCTGAGGCCCATTCTCAGGGAGGGGCTGAATGCCCTGCTTGTGTGGGGTGTGGGGTGTGGGCTTGTTTGGTGCCGTTCATCCCTTCTGAACTGGGCCCTCAGGACCCTGGGTGGCTGCTGGGAGGCCTGCAGCAGCCAATGATGAGCTGCTTCCTTCAGTCCTGTGGGTTCCTGGGAGCCCACCTTTTGGCTGCGCTGGTGGTAGGCTCTTGGGAAGGCAGGAGAGAGGCTCACTGGTTTTCCCTTTCTTTTCCATCAGCATCCAGCATGTGTATGGCGCCCAGCACCCCCCCTTTGATCCACTGTTACATGGCACGTAAGTGACGTTCCAATCTCACTTGGCATCTCGGCTCTGATGTGGGAGGGCTGTGGCAACCCTGGTCTTCCTGCTTCCCTTCTGCTCCCAGGCATTCCTGAGGGAGTAGAGTGGTTTCTCATTCAGCCACACTGATCAAGCAGTCGCTTTGTGTGAGATGCTGCGCACCCCATGCTTCCCATCCCAGTGAGGACGGCAGATGTGGGAGCCACAGCCTGTTACAGGGAGGCGGGGGAGCCCTGGGGAGAGCCAGGAGCCGGCATCCTTTAGCCACGGGCAGCCTGGTTGCAGGCCATTCCTGCTGGCTTGTCCTTTCCACTCCTCCTTCCCACATTCTCCACCAGCTGCTGGAGCCCGGCCCTGGCCTGTCCTGGCCCTTCCACAGCAGGCGGGAGCACAGGGTGTGGGACTTGTGCTTGGCTGGTGTGGCCCTGCAGGACTGCACCTGTCTGACAAGTTTCTGACATGAGGTGGGGCCGGTGTTGTGTTGTCATATTTTGGGGGAATGTTGTTTAAATGATCGTGTCTTCAAATCCGTATACCACAGGCCCATACCCTGCACAGGCACTCCTGGCCCACACCCCCCACTGCTGGGCAGGAGCCTTACTGGGACTCGGGGAAGGTGCCACTGGCCAGAGTGAGCTGGGCTGGGCCTGCAGGGCACCACCATGTGGCCCTGTGCCTCCTCCCAGGTGGCCTTCCTGGAGCCCCCTCCCCTCCTGCCACTGAGTCCTCGTGGGCTTCACCTGCTGTGCTCTTTGGGCTGCCTCTGTGAATCCTGTTTGCTTTTTCACTCACTATTGCTAGATCGAAGCTGAAAACTTCTATGCCTGTCTTTTCACCTGGGAGTTCTTTCCTGGCTGGTTTTGGGTGAAAGCTTCGAGCATGTACGAGTAAAGACCACCTTTGCATTGCAGTTTGCTGAAGTCCACGGCCAAGATGCCGACCACACCAGTGAAGGCCAAGAGGGTCAGCACCTTTCAGGAGTTTGAGAGCAACACCAGCGATGCCTGGGACGCTGGGGAGGACGATGACGAGCTCCTGGCCATGGCGGCAGAGAGCCTGAACTCCGAGGTGGTCATGGAGACGGCCAACCGGGTGCTGCGGAACCACAGCCAGCGGCAGGGGCGGCCCACGCTGCAGGAGGGGCCAGGGCTTCAGCAGAAACCCAGGCCTGAGGCAGAGCCGCCCTCCCCTCCCAGTGGTGACCTCCGGCTGGTGAAGTCTGTCAGTGAGAGCCACACGTCCTGTCCTGCAGGTATGATGGGAGGACTGAAGAGATGATCTGGGCGTCTGGCCAGGCTAAGAAAGTGGCCAGGACCCACTCAACTGTGGGAGAATGAGTGGGTTCCCATCCTCATGTGCAGCAGGCCCCCTGGCCCATGAGAGCCCCTACGGTTCTCTTCCACGGGTAGGGGAGCAGCCTGTGCTCTATCCTGGGGCCCCCACGTGTTTTCTTCCGTCCTAGCTAAGTGCGTCTCTCCTCCGAGTGGAGTGGAGGCACCAGGCTGTTGTGGGCCAGCCGTGAGAGGGCCACGGGGGAGCAAGCGCCTGGGGACCCTGTCTCCCTCCTAACTCCACCAGCTTGCAGTGGTTCCATGGGTTCCATGGGTGACATGGTCAGGCCCCTGCAGGTTTAGGGGCTGGCGCTCTGGTCAGCTTACAGGATTCCTGCCGGGGGTGCATACACGTGGGCTGAGGTCCGAAGGGGCTGGGAGTCTGACTTTTGGGTCGGCCACATTCGCATTCTGACCCCCTCGGGTAGGGTCGTGTCTGGTGCCGTGTGCGTGGCACTGGGGCGCAGCAGCTGTTCTCGAGGCTGTTTCTGTGGCTGCCGCTCTTTAGGTGCTGCAGGCCATCACGTCTGTGATGGAAAAGCGGCACGGTCGTGTGATGAACCCGCCGTGGGCCGCGAGCACTGTTTTCAGAGCTTGGGATGCCCCACTGGACAGACTGAGGCCTGTCTGTGCCCTGTGGAAAGTCCGTTCTGGTGAGAGGGGCGGATGCAGCACTGCCCACAGCCAACAAGGGGGCACAGGGTGTGCTGGGAGGCAGCAGGTGCCATGGTCAAGAGAGGCAGAGAATGGGGTGGGAACGCGGTGGCCGTGAGGGCAGTGGCAAGTAAGTGTCATCTTAAACGAGGAGGTCAGGGTGTCCTTGCGTGAGCAGTGCTGTTGGGAGGCAGGGGGTGAGGGGCAGGGGCGAGGGCTAGCCAGGGCGGCCACAGGCCCTCATAGGTACCTCCCTCCAAGGTCTTCTGGGGGCTAGGGTGCTCTCCCCATATTTCCAGTTGAGAAGATGGAGATTGTTAGAAGAGTGTGAGGTAACCTGCAGAACTAGGTTTCATACCTAGGTCTAGTTTTTAAAACCACTTTCTAGGAATTGGTTGACTTCTAAAATGTTACAGCTCTCATTAGTTGAGAACGCTGTGCGTGATTTCCTTTGATCGGTTTTCTTTTTGGAGTCTAATACATTTTAAAGTCTTTGAACTTGTAAGTGGAAATCTGGTGATGGCCTTTGTGGGAGGCTTGGAAACCTGGTGACTGACTGAAGCATGCACTGACCGCCTCCTGCAGGCCCATCCTGGGCAGCACCCTTCAGCCTGGGCAGAGTTGGAGTTGGCAGGATCCCTGACTTCCTCTACTCCTGGAGGGTGGTGCTGACATTGAAGCTCTGTGAGCCTCTCAGCACCCCGCCCCCTACCCCCAAGATGCAGGGTGCTGTCAGGCTGAGAGTGACCAGGGCCGCAGGACCACACCGTGTGTGGCTGGGGGATCTGACAAGAGGCAGGCTCAGGCTGCGACCAGCCGGGGTCGGGGAGCTGTGGGATGTCACCCTGGGATGGCCTCATCCTGGAAGAGCCAAACAAAGGATGCTCCAGACAGCTTGCACTGGGAGAAGGGAGCCTGTGACCTCGTTGTCTTGGGCCCCCCCGCCGCCTGCCTTGGAGTTGGCCACTTTTCCGGTGTTTGCTTTCTGGGCAAGCCTTTTTTGAGCACGTCAGTATAGTAACGGTGATACCATATAATTGATCATTTCCTGTGCGGCACATACAGTATCACTTCTCTGTGATACTAAACTCATTAAACTTCTTTTTTTTTTGAGACGGAGTCTCGCTCTGTTGCCCAGGCTGGAGTGCAGTGGCCGGATCTCAGCTCACTGCAAGCTCCGCCTCCCGGGTTCACGCCATTCTCCTGCCTCAGCCTCCCGAGTAGCTGGGACTACAGGTGCCCGCCACCTCGCCCGGCTAGTATTTTTTTGTATTTTTTTAGTAGAGACGGGGTTTCACTGTGTTAGCCAGGATGGTCTCGATCTCCTGACCTCGTGATCTGCTCGTCTTGGCCTCCCAAAGTGCTGGGATTACAGGCTTGAGCCACCGCGCCCGGCCTAAACTCATTAAACTTTGCAGCAACACTAGGGCATGGACTTGTGGGCCCCGCTCAGGACTGAGTGGCCCCTTACATGTCCTGATGAAGCCACATCAGTCATTTCTATAATGATCGCAGGGAAGTCCAGCTGAGCACCTTTCATTCTGGAACTCGGTGCACAGCTGCTCTTCCTGCTGAATGTTGATTCTGAGGAACTGTCAGTGCTGCTGAAGCAACAGCCTCTGAAGGAGGGACAGGGGCACTGTTCCCCATGGTCCTCCCCTCTGCTTGGGTGCTGGTTCTCAGCCCGCCCTGCGGCAAGGCCGGCAGTAGGAACTCTGGAACCAGATGCCCCGGCCTGGGGCCCCAGCCCACTGCAGGCGTGCGGCTGCTACAAAAAGGAGTCACAGCAAGGGCGCTGAGGCTGCTGGGAGGAGAGTCTCCCGGGGGTTGGGGGGTGTCAGGGAGAGTGGGCAGCGGGGGTCGGGGGAGGAGACAGGGCGGTGCTCTGAAGTCGATGCCCCCACTTTAGCAGACTTCGCTGGAAATTGGACTGGACCACATTCTGCCCAGAGGCCATAGGTTGCTTGGCTCCTAGACAGCCTGAGGGTTTCTGTGGGAATTCTTTTCCCCCATCCCCAGGTTATGAAGGAAATGGGGGTGCTGTGTGGGAAGGAGGGCACGGGGAAGTGCGGCTCCTATCTCCTTGCTCCCGCGGCTGCTGGAGCGGATGTCAGCCGGTACATTTCCTGGAGTTTATTTTTCACTCTAGTTTAATTTTCAGTTTTTGAAAGATGAGATAGCTAGACAGGATTTAGACCTAGGAGTCTGGAGCCTTTCCCAGCCTCTTGCTTGTTGGTCTTGGGTGGCCGTGTTGAGTGACCTGAGGGCCTTAGGGTCTTCCCTTGGGCTGACCCGGTCCTGGGTTGCTTCATGGAACGTGCTGTCTCACCTGCTGCTTAGGCCCCTGTGGGCCTGTCCATCTTGGGGGTCCGCGAGGCCTTGGTGGGCAGCAGCGGAGGATGGGAGGGAGGGCGGGCAGCTTGTACTCTAGTGCCACCTCGGTCACTGCCTGTGGTGGGGTCTGGGAAGGTGCCATTCCTTACTTGTCTGGCTTCCTTTTTTCCTTGGGATGAGGGTCGCTGTGGGACCTTCCTCCCACGGCACTGGGGAGACCCAGGGAGGGCCAGGCAGGTGGCGGGTTGGGCATGCTCTTGAGACAGCAGGTGAGCGCCCTCGCAGTGCCCTGCTTCCTGCTCTGTCCCCACCGTTGCCTCCTGTCCTCAGCGCCTCTGCAGGCTTTCTCCTTTCGCTCACGGTTACTCGTGGACTTGCCCTGTACGCTCAGGCCTGGCTGACCCGAGGATACCCTCCTGCACGGACCCTCTGGGTCGTGTCCCCTGGGCAGGCCCTGATCCTCCACCCCCGGCACTGGTGGGAGCCTGACCGCCAACACAGCCCGAGGGGCCCTGGACTTTTCTGACTGTCATTGTGTTGCTTTTCTGCGAGGTGCTCCATTTCATTGATGAATGATCCTCTGCCAGTGAGGCCAGTGAATTTCAAAGGTGTCAGTTCTATGTTATTGCTCAAGAAACTGAGGTCCCCGCTGCTCAGCGATGGGAAGAAGGGACCACTGTGACCCGACAGCGTTCACAAAGAGACAGTGGCACAGCCAGGAGGAACATGCGGTCGAGAGGAACGCCCTCACCCTCACCCCCGTTCTCTCACCCCTGCAGAAAGTGCCAGCGATGCCGCCCCTCTGCAGAGGTCCCAGTCTCTCCCACACGCGGCCACTGTCACGCTGGGTGGCACATCTGACCCCAGCACCCTCAGCAGCTCAGCACTGAGCGAAAGAGAGGCCTCCCGGCTCGACAAGTTCAAGCAGCTGCTTGCCGGCCCCAACACAGACCTTGGTAAGCACCCTGCCCTCTGCAGGACACGCACAGACATTTCTTGCTGTTTCTGAAATAGATCACATCTTAAAGGATTCCGTGTGGGCTTATGTAATGCACACGCTTCCGTGTGTAATTTGCCTTGCAGGAAAGTGATGAGTTCACGTAATATTTTCAAGTCAGTAAGTCACTAAGGTAGTAGCAATTTGTGCTGATAGTTGCCTTTAGACATGTTTTGTTAGTGTTTTTCCAATGCAATTTGAAAATGTATTTTGCGTTCCTTTTGGTTTTCTTTTTTTAAAATTTGAGACAAGGTCTTACTCTGTCGCCCAGACTGGAGGGCAGTGGTGCAATCACAGCGCACTGCCACCTGGAATTCCTGGGTTCAAGCAATCCTCCTGCCTCAGCCTCCTGAGTATCTGGGACTACAGGATTGTGCCAGCACGCTCACCAAATTCTTTAAACAATTTTTTCTAGAGATAGGGGTCTCCCTGTGTTGCCCAGGCTGGTCTTGAACTCCTAGGCTCAAGAGATCCTCCTGCCTCAGCCTCACAAAGCACTGGGCTTTCAGGCGTGAGCCGCCGCGCCTGGCCCATTCTGTTTTCTTGTTGTCCCAATTGCAGTCTTCATTATTGCCGCCCTTGGTGAGCCCTTTGAGGCTGGCCCGGTGGACATCCTTGTTGGCCATAGTATTCTGAAGACAGTGGCTCATGGGGGCACAGCACTGGTGACCATCAACTCGATTTGCTGGTTTTGCATCTTTCTGCCCTGGAGCTGGCAGTCATCAGAGGGTGACAGGCTGTGAGCCCTGCAAGGGGCAAGGGTGAGGCTGGGGCAGAGGGGCAGGCCCGCAGGGCAGAGCACAGTCACCAGCGTGACTCTTCCTGCGCGAGTTGCTTCCAGGCACGCGCAGTGTCCCCACTGCCGTGGCCAGGCTCTGTGGAACGCACTTGCTTTGAGTTCTTCTGGTGGCATTCCTGCTGAATCCTCGTCCTTCCTTTCCGTATCTCATCTCTGTGGAGCGCCACTCTGGCTAGGCGTTTGCTAGATGCTGGAACTCTCGGGAGGACCGGAATGCGGCCTTGGTCATGAGATTGCTTCACTGGGGGAACAAACCTGTTCAGTTACGGCCAGTGTCCCTGTGGCACTCTGAGAGCCGGAGGCGCAACGCCGGGCTTGGCCAGGAGGTGGCGAGTGGTGCACGCGGATGGGCCGCCGGGAGCCACGCAGGAGCCGTGCAGGGGCCATGCAGGAGCTTGCAGCATCTGGGCCTTCATGCTCAGGCCCAGGGCAGGGAGAGGGTTTCTGGGCAGAAGCAGCGGTTCAGAGGGCGTGGCTGGAGCTGTGTTCCCGAGGCTGGGGAGGGCTCTTGGAAGGTCTGTTGGCAAGGAGGACACAGCTCTGTGCAGAGTTCTCAAAGTGGGTGGTTGTTTCTTCCTTATGTTTGTTTTTTTGAAACAGCAACACTTGCATGTGTTATAACATGACACAGCACAGCAGGGTCTGTGTGAAAATGAGGCCTGTCCCAGCCTCCACCTTCCCTTCCTTTCCACAGTTCCAGGTGTCTCCTTCCAGTGATGGCCCATGCATGTGTTGTTTTAAACGTTTTATGTTGATGCAATTCAAACTTGCAGAACAGTTGGCAAGAATAGTGCCAACAACTCCCATATGCTCTGCACCCAGAATCACCAGTTGTTTACATTTGCCCGTTACCGTTCTGCATGTGTGTGCCTGTGTGTGTGTGTGTGTGTGTGTATGTGTGTGTGTATGTGTGTATATATATATATATATATATTCCTGAACCATGTGAGAGTCAGTCGGAGATATATCCCTTTACCTCTAAAACCTTCGCTGTTTCCTAAGCACAAAGACATTCCCTCAGTATCATCACAGCACAGGTGTCAAAATCAGGAAACTGAACACTGACCCAGTACTATTTTACACTTTTATTATTAGAATCCGCAGTCCACAGTCACATTCTGCCAGTCGTCCCAGGAACGTCCTTTCTCTGTTTTTTTCTTAGCCCAGACTCCAGTGGGGGACCATGCGTTCCATCTGGGTGTCACGCCTCTGCCTTCTCCATCAGCCTGGAGCAGCAGCCTCGCCTGTCTCTGCGTTTCGATCTTGACACTTTAGCAGAGCACAGGCCAGTGATTTTGTGGGCTGTCCCTTGGTTTGTGCTTGTCTGGTGTTGGCCCACGGTGAGATTCTGGTCGATAATTTCTGGCAGGAACATCCCTGAAGGGATTTGTGTTCTTCTCGGTCACCGCGGCGGGGCGCGTGGTGCTGGTGGGTCCTGGCATTGACGTGGACTCCGATCACTCGGCTGAGGCGGCGTCTGCCAGCTCTTCGCGCCGAAGACCTCCCCTTTTTCCTTTGTTGCTGTTGCTGAAGTGTTCTGTAGAGAGACGCTCTGGGGTCTCTGCATTTCTTTTTTTTTTATTTTTTTGAGACGGAGTCTCGCTCTGCTGCCCAGGCTGGAGTGCAGTGGCCGGATCTCAGCTCACTGCAAGCTCCGCCTCCCGGGTTTACGCCATTCTCCTGCTTCAGCCTCCCGAGTAGCTGGGACTACAGGCGCCCGCCACCTCGCCCGGCTAGTTTTTTGTATTTTTTAGTAGAGACGGGGTTTCGTCCTGTTAGCCAGGATGGTCTCGATCTCCTGACCTCGTGATCCGCCTGTCTCGGCCTCCCAAAGTGCTGGGATTACAGGCTTGAGCCACCGCGCCCAGCCCTCGAGAGCGTTTCTTCAGGCGCCTGAACCTCCTTCTGTGATGATGACGCTCACAGAGCATCCCTAGCCATGGGTGAGGCGAGAAGGGATCCTCCTGCCTCAGCCTCACAAAGCACTGGGCTTTCAGGCGTGAGCCGTCGCGCCTGTGGGGGATGACTCTGTGATTTTGGCTAGAGCACCGGGTAGGTGGAAGTGTCACCCACCAAGACAGGAGATAAAGGTAGGTCGTGCTTACAGGAGTACAGTCTTGTGGTTGATGTATTAGCCACGTCCTCTCCTAGCATGCCAGCGCCCCTTCTCTGCTGGCGCTCGTGCCTCCAGGGTGGTGCGGGGATGCAGAACCACATTGCACCTAGGAGAGTAGGTCCTGGGGCCAGGCTGCCTGTGTGGAGAGCTGGCTCCACTGGTTACTCGCCACGTGACCTTGAGCCAGCTTGGTGATGATCCTGCATGTCAGAGTTCTTGTTTGCGTGATAGGCATGATGAAAGCAGTGCTCGTTTTGCAGTTTAAATGAGATAGTACGTATAACATGCTTAAGAGAGTGCCTAGCACATACTAAACACTCAAAAATGGTAGTTATTTTTATGGTGGTTGTTATGTTCATTTGAACTGGCCTTTTTATCTTTTTATCTTCTCACTTGATTTTTGCGCCACTGACGTATATGGTCACTTTTGTAGTCATTGATGAGTCAGGTGACTTACAGATGTTGTCCTGGTTGTGTCCCGTGGTTTCCAGCAATAGGCAGGTGGCGGAGAGACAGCTGGTGAAAGCAGGATGGGAAGCCTGTGCTGGGCCAGGCTCTGAGTACCCACCTGGAACATTCTGGAGGACTTTGTAATTGAAGCAACTTTTGGAAATTAAAATCATACTTAAAAGTCAAGCTTTCAAGACTTGTGGGAAGATGGGAGTATGTAGGGCTGGATTTTACCATGTAAAAATCAAGTTATTTTGTTAGGTTGAGGGGACTGTGGGTTTTTCTCTTTCTTTATAATTCTATGTAAATATCAAATCTAAAACCAAAAAGCTCAATGCAGAGCTTTCAAAGTTAAACAATTACTGCATTTGCATTTAGTAGCAAGAGAAAACATCGCCAGTAAATTGCCTGTTTTTATAAGGCAGTTGAGATAGCTTTGGAAGACAGTGGAATGTACTGGCTTCACATTACATGAAAGACGTAAGTGGCAAATATTTGCCAATGTTGGAGAAGCAAATCACCAATGTGAGAAGGGCCTGCAGAAATGAGTCTACCTGCGGAATATCATTCTGTCCAGCGGAGTGCTGTTTTTCTTTGTTTAGCTTACACTCTGTTATGAGCCGGGGGATGAAAGTAGCAAATAGAACTTAACAGCTCATTTTGCTCTTAGCATTGGCTCAATATTTACTCACACAAAGACTGCCTACTCTGAAGCCACAGAAAATGACACTCATGTTGGTCACGTGTGTCTGGTAAATGGTAGTGCGATTTGGTAGCCTGCAGTACATGCAGTTTCCTGAGGGCCGTCTAGGGCCCGCCGTCTAGAGCCCCCCAGTGGGGCCTCGGAGGGCAAACTGTGTGTGGAGCTCAGCTCTGGCCCTCAACGCTTTCAAAGAGTAGGACAGAAGGCATGACTACCCTTCTGTCAAGGAGTGGGGCCAGGCCACGGCCATGTTCCACTTCCCCCGAGGGGTGAGCACCCAGTCTGGGCTTTATAAGAGTGTGCTGATAGATGGAGGTCAGCAGGAGTGGGTGTTTTGGGGGTTGGGAGGGCATGAACGGAAGTTTGGAGCTGTACACCTTGGGAGCACTAATATGAATAGATGCCCCCTTGGTGTCTATGGCAGGAGGGCAGCCCTGAAGGGGCCTGGGCCGTTGGTGACAGGAGGAAGCAGGTGTGGCCTTGGGGTAGGCTCTCAGTGTGATGGCTGGCCGTGTCCTTACTCATGAAGTGGCTCAACCTGCCTGTCTCATCAGCTGTAGAGGGGGCATGAGACCTGCCCTGCAGGGTCCTTGTGGGAATTCTTGTGGAGTCACTCATTCATCCAGGCTCTGTTGGGCACCTGCTGTGGTTGTGGGCAGTGGGGAGGGATCGGCAGCTAGGCTTGCAAGGGCCCTGCCCTCAAGGAGCTGACATTCTCATGTGAGGAGACAGACGGAACTCGCTTAGTAACCCCACAACCATCAGGAAGCATCTAGGGAGAGTCAAGGCATGTGGAGGGAAGAGACTGGAGCTGCTCTGCAGTTGGCTGCTTCTGGGGCGAGAGCTGCATGGAGGCAGGCATTTGAAGAGGGGGCATGAGCATTCCAGGGACAGTCCCAGAGGTGCAAAGGTCCTGTGGGCAATAGAGCTTCGTGTGCTTGAGGGGTTGCTGAGGCTCTGGCCTGGTGGCTGCGTGGGGTGCGGGGAGAGGCCTGCAAGGCAGGCGGGGACCTGGTCCCCAGGGCTGAGAAGTCCAGGAGAAGGAGCTCTGCTTTTACTTTGAGCACAGCATGAAGCCTCTGGGAGGTTTTGAACCGGGGGAGTAAAGCGTGGTGCAGAGCATGGGAAAGTGGTTGCTATTCTGTGGCAGGAAGAGCTGATGGCTGCTTCTGAGCAGTGTGTTGCCAGTGGCCGTGGACTAGGCAGAGTCCTTGGGGAGCTCTTGGGAGGGGCTGCGGGAGAGTCAGAGTAGGGTGGGAGACTAGGGGGCAAGAGTGGAGGCCATGGGCTGGGGATGTGGGTGGGGTGGGCTGCGTGAGTCGGGGGCTAATGGGATCTGGACCTGGGTAGACTGGCGAGAAGGCGAGAGCCAGGACCCCTATAGCTTAGAGCCTGGGGTCTGTAGGGACGGGGAACAGCCGATAGACACAGAAATCAGAGCACACTCCAGAGATGACATTTCACTGGGGAGACAAAATCACATCCTCATGAAACAAGAGAGCCAGGGAAAGCGGTGTATTTAAATAATGACACAGTTGGGGGCCTTTACTCTCTGCTGGGCACTGTGCTGTAGAGATTATGTTATCAGTCACCAGACCCCTCTCTGTACCCCCGCCCCCTTCCTGTGTGCCCCAGATTGCTGGCCGTATCGCTGGTTTACAGCTGAGGAGCTTGAGACAAGGTTAAGCTGGCAGCTGCCCTCCAGCCCCACAATGAGGCCTGAGCCGGCTGGGAACCAGGGTCACCCCGGGCTGGGCTCCCAGCCTCCAGGTCACACATTTCTGGTTAGTGTAGACAGTGGGCATTCTCGGTGCTGTTGGAGGCCCGAAGAAGGGGGACGGTTTTCTCTCCTGTGGGCCTTGTTGGAGATCCTGGCTTCTGGTGTGGGAGCTGGGGCCCGGCGCCAGGAGCCGAGGCCGGGAGGGCGCTTGGTTCTGGCGACCCGGCTGTCGGCGTCCAGCGTCGCCCTCTAGTGGCCAGGCGCTGTCCTTGCAGCCTGTGCTTCGTTACCACAGCAGGGGCACGTTGGCCTTATGGGTGGGGGGTGCTAACACTTGCGCGTGCCTGTGTGTGTCCAGCCTGCTTACACTTGTGTGTGCTTGTGTATGTCCAGCATGCTTACTGAAAGTGCCTGTGTGTGTCCAGATGCTTACTGAAAGGCAGGCACAGCCTCAGAAGAGAATAACGTGAGGGACGAAGATGAAGGCTCTGGCTAACTCCGCCTTGCCCTGGAGTCTCATCGGGGAAGGGCTTTCTCAAGGAAGGCAGCCCCCGGCCACCTAGAACTGCCCAGTGCAGAGGCGCCGGGGCGGAGGGAACAAACTCCCGCCCGCACAGCCCTTCTGTGCGTGCAGTGACCCAGCCACACGCAGATCCTTGCTGGCCCTGCTCTGTCCTCAGGTCCCCTGCAGTGAGTGTCACATGGCAGCCACTTGTCATTTGATGGTTCGCTGACTCTTCAGCTGGACTTTTCTCGCCTTCCTTTGGGGCATACATGGTCCTGTGTCTCTGGTTTTCGTTGTTTCTTAAATGTACTAGGTAAGTAATTGACACTACCATCCAGTGGCAGCTCAGCAACAATGCGATGGTACCTCCTTGAGCCAAGGGTGGGCTTTTCCAACCGTGTGGCTGTGGGTTTGCGTTTTGCCCTCCGTGGCTTCCCCCACAGCACTGTTCCTCTGCTTTCCCTCTGAGCTTGCCGCGGGCCGTGGCCCGCTTTCGCTCGTGTGTTCCCACTTACGGCAGGAGCCGCGCCTGTTTCTTTCCTCTGCTCGTTTTGTCACTGAAGGGTTTCTGTGATCATCATTAACAGAAATGTTATTGAAAGTTAGAGAAATGGAAAAGATAATAAAACCAGCAAACCAAAATTGCCACTGTTTCCACATGCTGTATAACTAGAGTTGTGCTTGCTTTTTCCCTCTCATTTATTCCCTCTCAATCGGTTCTTACCAGTCCTTCAGAGCTCACTAGCAGAAATTGCTCTCAGCGGCTGTTTCGTCTGCAGAATGATCTGGGCGTCAGGCAGGGCATGCGAGAGCCACAGATGAACACGCTGCCGCTTTCATGGCATTGGCGGCATCCTTTTTTCTGGGTGACATTTTCCCTGCTCGATGTGGTATTTGAAGTACGTGTGGTGTCACTCGCCTTAAAATAACCAAATTAGATATGATTTGGTGAAAATTGAGAATTTTATTTACTATCCATAGTAGCATAATCTTCAGTTTCATAGGAAACTTTTCTCTGTTCCTTCAGGCGATTTGTTTCTGTTCAATGGTGATTTTTAGTCTGTAATATTCAAAGCAAATGCTAAAAGAGAGTTTATAAGTCTTTGAGATGGTTTTAAAGGAGCCACCTTAAAAACTTATCTGTTACATGTTTATCTTTTTTCTCTTATAATTTCTTTTGTAGGTGAGGACATTGAATACAGACTTGAGCAACTGTGCGACCGTGGTGTGTGTTTTCTCTGTGCAAGGGATAGGAGGAAAGTAGGCCGAGGATGGCTGGATCCCCAGGGACTCGTTGCTCCTTGCCCTGTACAACGTTTTCTTTTCTTTTTTTTTTTTTTGAGACGGAGTCTCGCTCTGTGGCCCGGGCTGGAGCAGTGGCCGGATCTCAGCTCACTGCAAGCTCCGCCTCCCGGGTTCCCGCCATTCTCCTGCCTCAGCCTCCCGAGTAGCTGGGACTACAGGCGCCCGCCACCTCACCCGGCTAGTTTTTTGTATTTTTAGTAGAGACGGGGTTTCACTGTGTTAGCCAGGATGGTCTCGATCTCCTGACCTCGTGATCCGCCCGTCTCGGCCTCCCAAAGTGCTGGGATTACAGGCTTGAGCCCCCGTGCCCGGCCCACAATGTTTTCTACTTGTAACTTAGCTCCCATTGTGGTTTCCTCCAAGAGAGTATGAATTTGTGTCCATCTACCCATTAGACTGTGAGCTTCTTTTGGGCCGTGGCTGGAGGCACTCGTCCTCCTGTTCCAGTGACTGGCACACGCATGGCACATTCTCAGGACATGCTGGCAGAGTTAATTGAGCCACCAGCGGTCAGTGTCTTTCTTTCCTTCCCCGTGTTCTCGAGTGGTGAGTGGGGCATCGTTGGTTTTCCGGTTGACACAGGGTGCCTTGTGTCCAGGGCTTTCCGTGAAGATGTGTGTTTGCTGTAGGTAACAGAAAAGCAGACGCAAGGACTTTTGAGCAAATAGGGGTTAAGTTTCTCAGCAAGATGCCTGGAGGCAGGTAGCTGTTGGCACTGGTTCGCTGGCTCGGTGATGTCCTCAGGATCTAAGCTCCAAGTCACTGGGCCTCGTCCTCACAGCTCTGAAGGAGTCGTCGCCACCATGGGGTGATGGGAGGAGCCATCACCAGGGCAGGGCGGCGTCTTCCTGGAAGAGCAGGGTTCCCTTCGCAGCCAGGCCGCATGGCCGCTCCTGGTGGTAAGCGGAGCTGCCAGGGATGTGTCTCCTGGGGGCTGGGCACGGGCACTTTCAAACGGGGATTCTGGAAATAGAGAGGCGGGACGGGTTGGATGTCGCTTAGGCAGCCAACTGTGTTTTCGATTCACAGAGACTGATGTGTGTGTCTGTCAACTCCCCCCCACCCCGATTTCTGGTTCTTTAATGTCTTTCCGTCCTTCTTCTTTTTCTATTTATTTATTTTTTATTTCTTTTTTTGTTTATTATTTTGAGAGGGAGTCTCGCTCTGTCGCCCAGGCTGGAGTGCAGTGGCTTGATCTCGGCCCACTGCAGCCTCCACCTCCAAGGTTCAAGTGATTGACCACAGGCCATTAGAACTGACATGTAAGACTGAGCTGAAAAAAAAAAAAAATCAAGCTGAAAAAGGATCTAAAAATGTGTTAACTTAGAAAAATGTGATAATGAACCTTTGACTTTCTGGGGGCTCTGGGTATGGTGGTGAGTTGTCACCCAAGCCTGAGGACAGAGTGATGGAGCCTGAGGGCCAGAGGCGAGACGTCTGTGGCTGGTGGGTCCCACCTGGGGGTCTGGAGTGGGTAGAATAGTCCTCATCTTCAGCCAGTCAGACCCGAGTAGATACAATTAAGGAATTGGGTTTGGTGATACGAGGAGGGGAAGTTCAACCTCTTCACAGGGCTGGCCAAGCAAATGTGTGCAGAGCAAATAGGGCTTTGCTCCTCCCCAGGCATGGCCTGGATACTGTAGTATTTTGGTATATTTTGTAAGAGGATTGGCAGGTTCTGTGACCGCAGATTCTTCCTGTGCAACCGCAGATTCTACAGGTGCATCCTGTAGACACTTTATAGGCGAAGTTAGAAGGAAGAGGATTTCTTTAGGGAAAGTTGGAAGAGAGTGGTGAGCAATTAGAATTCACCACGAGCATGGAACGATGGGGGATCAACAGCAGCAAGATTGTTCGCCTTCTTTAGAATTCAGGGCTTCAGGGATTAGTATTGATTTTGATGGTGATGGTGATGGTGATGGTGATGGTGGTGATGGTGATGGTGATGGTGGTGATGATGATGGTGGTGGTGATGGTGATGGTGATGATGATGATGGTGATGGTGGTGGTGATGATGGTGGTGGTGATGGTGGTGATGATGATGGTGGTGGTGATGGTG
>NW_012114466.1:768100-768471 GCF_000951035.1 Colobus angolensis palliatus | reverse complement strand
TCGCGCCACTGCACTGCAGCCTGGATGACAGAATGAGACTCCGTCTCAAAGAAAAAAAAAAAGAGGAAATGGTGGAGGACCTAAGGTCAGATGCCAACCAGTAGCAGCAATCACTTGATTTAATCCAGGCTTCTTTGCATTGCACACTGCTTTGCTTACTTTAATAGGACATGAAAAGTTCGGTTTTAGAGATTCTATACAGGGCCAGGTGAAGTAGCTCATACTTGTAATCCCAGCAGTTGGGAGGCCTAGGTGGGAGGATTGCTCGAGCCCAGGAGTTGGCGGCTGCAGTGAGCTATGATCATGCCACTGCACTCTAGACTGCGTGACACAGCAACACCCTGTCTCTAAAAGAAAAAGGAAAAAAAAAA
>NW_012114466.1:762098-767380 GCF_000951035.1 Colobus angolensis palliatus | reverse complement strand
GCCTTAGCCAGCTTTTGAAGTATTCGTATAAACTATTGGAGGCTTTCTCTTGAAATCCCAGACTATGTTCAAATTGGTCCTAAAGAGAAGAAGTTCAAATTTGCTTAAAATCTTAATGTAGATTATCTTAGGATAAGAGAATCTAAAGAATAGGTTAGTGTATTAATTTGCGTGGGCTGCCATAAGAAAATGCCACAGACCGGGTGGTTTATGCAGGAGACATTGATTTCTCCCAGTTCCAGAGGCTAGAAGTCCAGGACCAGGGTGCTGGCTGATCCAGTTTTCAGTAAGGGCTCTCCTCCTGGTTTGCAGATGCCACATTTTTGCTGGGTTGTCACATGGCATTTCTTCTGTAGGGAGAGAGTTCCAGAGAGAGAGAGAGGGAGGTGGAGAGGGAGTGTGCACAGGAGCTCTCTGGGGCCTCTCCCCATAAGGACGTTCATCCTGTGGCTCAGGGCCCCACCCTCATGACTTAATTTCACTTCAGTTACCTCCTTATAGACCCTGTCTCTAGACACAGTCACGCTCTGGGAGAGGCCTTCAGCGTATGAATTTGAGGATACAGTTCAGTCTCGAATAGTTAGCATATCTTTTTCAACTCATCTTTTAACCCAAGATAAACCCATGGATTTGTTTTAGGTTCTAGAAGTAAGAATAACCACATCCCCTGCCACCCTGACCCTTAGCATCTCGGGGGTCAGGGCAGTATGGGAAACAGGACCATGGGCTTTGGGGTGGCGCATGTCAGGTCCTGGCCGGGCTTCAACATTGACTAACACAGTGACCTGGGTAGTGTCTTCATTTGTAGAATGGGGTAATGACAGAGGCCTCCACAGTGCTTGGGAGCTGTGATGAGGCCATCTGTGGAGTGGTTAGCATGGAGCTCGGCCCGGCTGCTGTGTTCTTACCGTCTTTTCCCTGTGTGTCCTTCCCACCCAGGTTTTCCATGGAGACCATGAAGCTATAGATGGCATTTGTTGTCCTTTTATTCCAGTTAATACTACATCATCAGCCTCTCCCATGCTGCTATCATCTTCATAACCATCATTTTTAATGGTTGTATAATGTTTTGAAAATGATCTTTAGTTAAAATTCTTATTAAAATTGCTTATCTAAGTCAAAATTTCATTTATATGCTTGATGAAAATGAAGACTCGTTTGAGAGTATTCAAAACGTGTCACATCAGCTCATGCACGCAGAAGCCATGTTCCTGGGTGTTCTGGAGGAGGGAGAAATGCTCGGGGGCTCACCACTTGCAGTTTAGGAACTGGTAACATTGATTTCTACTCTATTTACCAGTGTTTCTAATGGGAAAAGCTGCATTATACAAAGTTAAAACATTTACAATGGTTCCTCAGGGCTTGCAGCCTGACAAATAAATCTCCTTTGCTCCCTGAGCAACCCTTCTATTTCTGTCTCCTTTCAGAAGTGTTCTGCACATATTCAAGTAGATTTATATAGACATGTTAATATATTTCTCACTCCACCCCATTCTTTTAAAAATGCAAATGAAAACATATTAGTGTTGTGTGCCCCTTTTCTCACTGAAAAAAAAAAAAAAGAAAAATGTATATAGGAGAGCATGAGAACAGGTGAGATTTAGTATATAGGCATAATCATCTTTTATTACAAGTGTCAAAATGGCATAACATATCAAATTTTTAAGTAAAAATTGTTTTACAAACTTGAGGTGCAGTTCAAATAACAGACAATAAACTGTTTTGTGGTGAACAGTTAGTTCAGCGGCTTTTGGTACATTCACTCTGCTACACAACCCCCACCTCAGGTAGTCCTCATGCAAAAGAATAGGCAGATAGTTAAGCTTTGGGAGGAGTTTTTTGTTTTTGTTTTTTAAACAATAATTACATAATTGGAGAGTTTTTATTCTTAGAATCAAATGAATACGTAGCTCTGCTTTTGACCCTTCTAGACGCCCCTTGGCGATATACTCTTCCATTAAGCACTCAGATACCTCCTGGAAGATAGGGGACATCAAATCCGTCCTTCTGTCGTCATTCAGAGTCCATCACACGGCTGTCATCCAGGACAGGCTGATTACCAAGTACCCTGGGTGCAGGGCAGCAGACTGGCCTCAGGTTCCTGTGGGCAGGGCACAGTGGGCATTGGATATTTAATGAGGCTTGTTTTGGCCAGATGCAGGCACTGGATGGTGACTGGGCCATGTGGACAGGCGGTGGTGCCTGTCAGTGGCCTGGTCAGGAAGACCCATTGGATGGAGTGGCGAGGAAGTGTCAGGGACAGATTCTGGGGTGGGGTGGAACTAGCAGAGAGACGTAGGTGACAAGAAAGCAAGGTTCCCATCTCTTCATTCATCCATCAGACACGAGTAGGTACCTGCCTGGCCAGGCCCTGTGCTGGACGGTGATGAGCACTTGAGTTGTGTAGCTTCTAAGGGCTGGCATTTGTGGGGGCATCTTGTCTCATGGGTGTGATTTCCATTGTGGGAGATGGGGCAAGACTCTCCCAGGGAGGGACTCACTTAAGCGGAGAGTTGAGGGGAGGAGGCAGAGCGGGGTCTGTGTGGCGAGGGCGGCAGCAGTAGCAACAGTCACAACGATGTATCGAGCTGTGTGCTGAGCGCGTTGTGTGCAGTCCCTCTGCGATTCCTAGAGACTTACAGAAGCTCAGTGTCTGGCTCAGGGTCCCCCAGCTAGTGGAGCCAGCACTGGAGGCCAAGTGTGTCAGAGCCAGCATCCAGTCTCGCCCTGCAGGACTGATAGTTTCAGAAGAAGGCAGTGGTAGGAAAAGCCAAAACTGCAGCCGGGGTCAGTTCTTGGAAGGTCTGGCCCACCAGGTGAAGGCATTCGATTTGAGGCCGCTGTGGTGCCGTGAGAAAGCCACTGGAGACAGAGAGGAGGCGCTGAGATCCCAGGCTCAGATCCTGCCGCTGCCACCCTCAGACCGTTCAGCCACTTAATCCCGCCGTAGCCTCAGTTTCCCCATCGGTAAAATCCAGGATTGGTCCAGGCGGTTGCCAAGGTCTGGAAGTCTTTGTTCTGTGTGCAGTTGGGAGCCCTGGAAGGTTCTGGGCAGGGAGTGGAATGATCAGAGCTGCTCTTTGGGGAGGTTAATCGGGCTTCTGGTGCTTTGTGATTATCCTGCTGTAGGGCTGGAAGTGACGTGGGGGTGACACTTTGAAATTCAGCAGCAGGTGAATTAGCTGCGCTGTGAGCTGTGGCTGTTTGGAACTCCCTCATGCCGTTTCTTGGTCTGGCGGCAGCTTCTGCTTCCCTGCCGCTGCCTCCTCCTGCTTGCTCGTTCCCTGGCACCAGCGCTGGCTTCTCTGCACGCCCTGTGGGCACAGCAGGCACAAGGATAATGAGTCTCTTTGGGTGGGCTTGTGGTGCTGAGGAGACACGGAGCACCCGTGAATTGTGGGGATCACGGCCGCCCAGATGTGAGGCTGGCATTCGAAGTGTGCAGGCTCTGGGGCTCCCACGGGTCGGTCACACTGCGGGCTGCCTGGCCTCACAGCCTCGTCAGCCATTCTTCCCACCCCTGCAGGGACTCTGCCCACCTTTCTGCTGGCTGTGTGTGGCTTTGGTCTGGCTCGATGGGCAAAATCTTGCTTGTTTTGACTTAATGTTAGCATTTATCTTTTCTTGCTTTGGTTCTTTCAAGCCGTTTGATGCTTCTTTTGACTCTTTCCAGGCTGCAGTTGATCCTCGTGGTGTGTGTGGTCTCTTCCCGTTATTGATAGAGTCTGTCGTGTCTGGAGCTGCCCGCAAGGTGATTCATGCAGCCGCCGCTGCCCCTCGGTCCACGCTTCATCTCCCAGGCGGCTCTGCAGGTCTTTCTGTATGCAGGCCACTGCGTTTCATTTGCGTCTTCCTTTACTTTAATGACCTTCTAGATCAGACCATTAAATACTTCACTAAAGTACACTCTTTTCTTCCATTTATTCATGGTGATTTCCTCAGTAGGGTGTATATTGAATGCGTAAGACACAGATTTCCTCGTGTGTGCCCGTTCCATCAGAAGTCATTAAAACTTTTCTAGGCTTGGGGCTTCTGTGCTTGAAAATTCTGTCCCTATTACCTAAGCCAAATATTAAAGGATAAGATCTGTTTAGCAAAGTCAGTTTTTGATCTTTAGTATGCAGCATTTAATTTACAGTTATCTTCAGTGAGATTTTAAATTTGCTTTGGCAAGTTTAAGAATGGGTGACTGCTCCTGAGAGGGAGAAATCTTGTTTCTACTTTAACTTTTCATTGGCTTTTCCATGTTCCCGGGGTAGAAGAAGAATGCTTTAATAATAGTGAAAATTATTTCTGATTATTTCATTCAATTAAAATATGTGGTGAGCTCCTACCAGGCGAGGCACAGGGGACCCAAAGGCTTCCGCTTCAGTGGAGAAACGGATCTGCCGCAGATAATTACGGTAGAGCCAGGAAGGGTTAGGGCCCCTAAACATATGTCAGAAGTTCTGTGGAAACACAGAGGAACAAGTGATGAATTCTGCTGGGGATGTGGCTGGGGGTGGGAGCCGGTGGGCCTTCAGGGGCCAGAACAGCTGCAAGAAGGTATCCTGTCTGTGCTGGGTACCGGAGGTTGAGCCACCTCCTCTGCCCAGGACTGGGGCAGGGTGTTCCACGAAGGCAGGGGCACCTTACGGACAAGAAATCAGATCTAAAAATGCAGACAATATTTGGGAAGGTAGCGTGGTTTGGACATCTGAATCTCTGTGTCGGACATAGGAGGCTGAGCCCTGGCGCTCCTTCCAGGAGCCTTGGTGGGGACCAGAAAGTTGCTGCTGGTTTTCTGCCTTTCCGCAGCCCTTGCATAGTCAGTGCACACCCCGGCCTCTTCACCCATGGGCCGGCGTGGCAGGAGCACCAGCCTTATCTTCTTATAGAATGTTTACTTTTGTTCATCTTTGCTATTCTTAAATATGATTTAAAATTACAGATGTTCAGTGTTTGAAATTTAGCAACTACTGAAAGTAATAATAATAGAATCTAATGTATTTTAATGCTTGCCTTGTGCCAGGTGTGGGGTGTGGAGCCCTTGACGTGCATTTTCTTGATCATTTCTCACAGTAGTCCTGTGAAGTGGATGCTCTTTTTATTCCTGTTTGACAGATGAGGAAACCGAGGCTTGAAGGGGTTAAGAAACATGCCCGACGTTCCAAGATTTTGACGTCACAGAGCCAGGGCTCAAACTTAGGAATGTTTGAGTCCACTGGGTACAGGCTCTCCTGCCTGCTGTGCAGCCTCCCAAGACCAGTCTCAGGAAGAAAGATAAAAACCCGTGTGAACTG
>NW_012114466.1:757668-760585 GCF_000951035.1 Colobus angolensis palliatus | reverse complement strand
GATGGGGCCGGTTTGGCTGGTGGAAGGATGGAAGATGGAGGGAGAGGGCCTGCGTGGAGGGGAGGCCCCTCCGTGGATGGGGCTGGTTTGGCTGGTGGAAGGATGGAAGAGAGAGGGAAAGGGCCTGCGTGGAGGGGAGGCCTGCTGGAGTATTGGGGGTGAGTGGAGAGAATTGGCTGGAGTCCATGGGGTGTGCCTGTGCGTGCCATGGGCAGGTGGGTCCTGCTGCAGCCTAGGGGAGGGCTCTGGGAACCTGAAGCAGATTGGATTTTATACTGCAGGTGGTGTCATTTCCCTGCTTATAGTATTTTTTTTTAACAGTCACGCCCACGCCCTTGGGATAGGGTTTGAAGCCTCTGGCCCTCTGGCTGCTGTGCGTGTCCTGGGAGCCTGCCGTGGGCCTCCTGCTGTGGCTGCCTGCCTGCTCTCTGACCGCAGCTCCTCCTCTGCCTGCAGTGCTGCCCCTGCGCCTCCCTGCTGAAGCTGTCTGTGGCCGCTGCGCCTCGTTCCCGTTCCTGTACACTTTGGTTTGGAGGGTATCTCCCGGGAGTGATTAGGCTTGGTGCCGGGCCTGGCTCAGGGCCATGCTTGGTAATAATTTGGTAAACTGAAGAGTGAGCTCTGCCTGGAGCTGTGTTTACTCTTTCCCTTATCTCAGCCAAAAACTGTCTTTTTCAAGAAATTTACTGCCGTTCTCTAAGCACTTTCCAATAAGATTAGGTAAATTCTGTAAGGACTTGAAGGAGAACCAGTTCCATCAGAAGTCAACCCGAGAACAGTACGTCTCAACAACAGTAGATTTTATTGGGACACGTTGTGTGCGGCTCTTTGCTTTACGCAGTGGAGTGAGGTGGGGAACAGTTAGTACAGGGAAGTTAGCCGTGTGGTAGATGACAGGCTGAGGTCGTGATTTTTTTTTTTGGTGGGGGGTACTTTTCAAAGCCTTTTGATGCTTATACATATTATCGATCCCCATGACCAAAATAAGATAGGCCGCATTTCCTAACATTTGTCTACAGAGCTGCTTATTCACGGGCCACTAACATTTCACTGTCGTGGTGTTCTACAGGAAGCTGGTAGAGCTTGTGAAAACTGAAAACCTTACTCATTGCGTCATTCCCTCTGATTGAACCTTATTCAAAGGGTCATTCCCTCTGATTCCCTAATCATCACATCTTAACATCTGAATTCTCTCAGTGTCCTTCTCACGTAGGCAAAATGCTGATGTTCGAACATTAAACACTTCCAGTAACAAGAACATCTTGTATCGCATAGCTTAGAAAATTCTTTCTAAATTCATCAAGTTGTATACATTAAGTAGGTACATGTTTTTGTAAGTCAGTCATATCTCAAGAGCATCTTAAAAATTGTTTTCCTTTTGGTTGTACTGGAATAGCTTTCTCTGTAACCTCTACCCATTGGCTGTAATAAGTGGGGCTGTGCTGGATGAGTCCAGTTCCCTGTTCACATCGCTTTCAGTATATGAAGATAACTGGGTTGTCCTTTTTTTTCCTTTGTTCCTCCATAAAAAGAAAAAATCCGGGATACATGTGCAGAATGTGCAGGTTTGTTACATAGGTTACGTGTGCCATGGTGGTTTGCTGCACGTATTGACCTATCCTCTAAGTTCCTTTCTTTCGCTGGTGTGTGTTTTTCCTCTCTCTGTGTCCATGTGTTCTTATTGTTCAACTCCCACTTATGAGTGAGAACATGTGGTGTTTGGTTTTCTGTTCCCGTGTTGGTGGTTTGCTGAGGATGATGGTTTCCAGCTTCATCCATGTGCCTGCAAAGGATATGATCTCATTCCTTTTTATGGCTGCATAGTATTCCATGGTGTATATGTACCACATTTTCTTTATCTAGTCTATCATTGATGGGCATTTGGGTTGGTTCCATGTCTTTGCTATTGTAAATAGTGTTGCAGTAAACGTATGTGTCTGTGTGTGTCTTCATAGTAGAATTATTTATATTGCTTTGGGTATATACTCAGTAATGGGATTGCTGGGTCAGACGGTAATTCTGGTTCTAGATCCTTGGAAAAATCGCCATACTGTCTTCCACAATGGTTGAACTACTTTACATTCCCACCAACAGTGTAAAAGTGTTCCCATTTCTCTGTAGCCTCACCAGCATCTGTTGTTTCCTGATTTTTTAATCACCATTCTGGCTGGCGTGAGATGGTATCTCATTGTGGTTTTGATTTGCATTTCTCTGAAGATCAGTGATGTTGAGCTTTTTTTCATGTTTATTGGCTGCATAAATGTCTTCTTTTGAGAAGTATCTGTTCATATCCTTCACCCACTTTTTAATGGGGTTGTTTTTTACTTGTAAATTTTAAGTTCCTTGTAGATTCTGGATATTAGACCTTTGTCAGATGGATAGATGGCACAAATTTTCTTCCATTCTGTAGGTTGCCCGTTCACTTTGATGATAGTTTCTTTTGCCCTGTAGAAGTTCTTTAGTTTAATTAGATCTCATTTGTCAATTCTGGCTTTTGTTGCAATTGTTTTTGGTGTTTTTATCATGAAGTCTTTGCCCATGCCTATGTCCTGAACGGTATTGCCTAGGTTTTCTTCTAGGGTTTTTATGGTTTTGAGTTTTACATTTAAGTCTTTAATCCATCTTGAGTTAATTTTTGTTTAAGGTATAAGGAAGGGGTCCAGTTGTAGTTTTGTGCATATGGCTAGCCAGTTTTCCCAGCATCATTTACTGAATAGGAGATCCTTTCCACATTGCTTGTTTTTGTCGGGTTTGTTGAAGATCAGATGGTTTCAAATATGTGGTGGTATTTCTGAGGTCTCTGTTCTGCTTCGTTTGTCTATATGTCTGTTTTGGTACCAGTACCGTGCTATTTTGGTTACTGTAGCCTTGTAGAATAGTTTGAAGTCAGGTAGCGTGATGCCTCCAGCTTTGTTCT
>NW_012114466.1:757239-757618 GCF_000951035.1 Colobus angolensis palliatus | reverse complement strand
CCGTGCTATTTTGGTTACTGTAGCCTTGTAGAATAGTTTGAAGTCAGGTAGCGTGATGCCTCCAGCTTTGTTCTTTTTGCTTAGGATTGTCTTTGCTATGTGGGGTCTTCTTTGATTCCATATGAAATTTAAAATAGTTTTTCCTAATTCTGCAAAGAATGTCAATGGTAGTTTGATGGGAATAGCATTGAATCTATAAATTACTTTGGGCAGTATGGCCATTTTTACGATGTTGAGTCTTCCTGTCCATAAGGATGGAATGTTTTTCCATTTGTTTATATTCTCTCTTATTTCCTTGAGCAGTGGTTTGTAGTTCTTCTTGAAGAGGTCCTTCACATCCCTTGTTAGCTGTATTCCTAGGTATTTTATTCTCTTTGTA
>NW_012114466.1:737886-757189 GCF_000951035.1 Colobus angolensis palliatus | reverse complement strand
CTTATTTCCTTGAGCAGTGGTTTGTAGTTCTTCTTGAAGAGGTCCTTCACATCCCTTGTTAGCTGTATTCCTAGGTATTTTATTCTCTTTGTAGCAATTGTGAATGTGAGTTCATTCATGATTTGACTCTCTGCTTGCCTGTTGTTGGTGTAAAGGAATACTTGTGATTTATGCACACTGATTTTGTATCCTGAGACTTTGCTGAAGTTGCTTATCAGTCCCAGAAGTTTTTGGGCTGAGTTGATGGGGTTTTCTAAATATAAAATCATGTTATCTGCAAACAGAGACAACTTGACTTCCTCTCTTCCTATTTGAATACTCTTTATTTATTTCTCTTGCCTGATTGCCCTGGCCAGAGCTTCCAATACTGTGTTGAATAGGAGTGGTGAGAGAGGGCATCCTTGTCTTGTACCAGTTTTCAGAGGGACTGCTTCCAGCTTTTGCCCGTTCAATATGATATTGACTGTGGGTTCGTCATAAATAGCTCTTATTATTTGGAGATATGTTCCATCAATACCTAGTTTATTGAGAGATTTTAACATGAAGGGATGTGATGTTGAATTTTATCAAAGGCCTTTTCTGTATCTATTGAGATTATCATGTGGTTTTTTGTCATTGGTTCTGTTTATGTTTGGATTATGTTTATTGATTTGCATATGTTGAACCAGCCTTGAATCCCAGGGATGAAGCCTACTTGATCATGGTGGATAAGCTTTTTGCTGGATTCGGTTCACCGGTATTTTATTGAGGATTTTCGCATTGCTGTTCATCAGGGATATTGGCCTGCAGTTTTCTTTTTATGTTGTGTCTCTTCCCGGTTTTGGTACCAGGATGATGCTGGTTTCATAAAATGAGTTAGGGAGGAGTCCCTCCTTTTTGTTTGTTTGGAATAGTTTCAGAAGGAATGGTACCAGCTCCTCTTTGTATTTCTGGTAGAATTCAGCTGTGAATTTGTCTGGTCCTGGGCTGTTTTTGGTTGCTAGGCTATTAATTACTGCCTCAATTTCAGAGCTTGTTATTGGTCTATTTAGGGATTCAGCTTCTTCCTGGTTTAGTCTAGGTAGGGTGTATGCATCCAGGAATGTATCCATTTCTTCTGGATTTTCTAGTTTATTTGCATAGAGGTGTTTATAGTATTCTCTGATGGTAGTTTGTGTTTCTGTGGGGTCAGTGGCGATATCTCCTTTATCATTTTTTATTGTGTCTCTTGGATTCCTCTCTCCCTTTTTCTTTACTAGTCCAGCTAGCCATCCATTTTGTTAATTTTTTTCAAAAACCTAGCTCCTGGATTTGTTGATTTTTTGGAGGGTTTTTTGTGTCTCACACAGAATTGATCCTTCAATTCTTCTCTGATCGTAGTTATTTCTTGTCTTCAGCTAGCTTTTGGATTAGTTTGCTCTTGCCTCTTCTAGCTCTTTTAGTTGTGATGTTAGGGTGTCGATTTGAGATCTTTGTAGCTTTCTGATGTGGGCATTTAGTGCTATAAATTTCCCTCTTAACATTGCTTTAGCTGTGTCCCAGAGATGCTGGTACGTTGTCTCTTTGTTCTCATTGGTTTCAAAGAAGTTGATTTCTGCCTTAATTTCATTATTTACCCAGGAGTCATTCAGGAGCAAGTTGTTCAATTTCCATGAAATTATGTGATTTTGAGTGAGTTTCTTAATCCTGAATTCTAATTTGATTGCACTGTGGTCTGAGAGACTGTTATGATTTCAGTTCTTTTGCATTTGCTGAGGAGTGTTTTACCTCCAATTGTGTGGTCGATTTTAGAATAAGTGCCATGTGGCTCTGAGAAGAATGTATATTCTGTTGATTTGGAGTTGAGAGTTCTGTAGACATCTACAAGTTCCACTTGGTCCAGAGCTGAGTTCAAGTCCTGAATGTCCTTGTTAATTTTCTGTCTTGTTGATCTAATACTGATAGTGGGGTGTTAAAGTCTCCCACTGTTATTGTGTGGGAGTCTGAGTCTCTTTGTAGGTCTCTAAGAACTTGTTTTATAAATCTTGGTGCTCTGGTATTGGGTGCAAATATATTCAGAATAGTTAGCTCTTCTTGTTGAATTGTTCCCTTTACCATTATGTAATGCTCTTCTTTGTCTTTTTTGATCTTTGTTGGTTTAAAGTCTGTTTTATCAGAGACTAGGATTGCAACTCCTGCTTCTTTTTTGCTTTCCATCTGCTTGGTATATTTTCCTGCCTCCCTTTATTTTGAGTCTGTGTGTGTCTTTGTGTGTAAGATGGGTCTCCTGAATACAGCACACTGATGGGTCTTTGCTCCTTATCCAATTTGCCAGCCTGTGTCTTTTAATTGGGGGCATTTAGCCCATTTACATACACAGTTAGTATTGTTATGTGTACAATTGATCCTGTCGTCATGATGCTATCTGGTTATTTTGCACACTAGTTGATGCAGTTTCTTCGTAGTGTCATTGGTCTTTATATTTTGGTGTGTTTTTGCAGTGACTGGTACCAGTTTTTCCTTTCCATATTTAGTGCTTCTTTTGGGAGTTCTTGCAGGGCAGAGCTCTGCAGGTTACCTGGTGGTAACGAAATCCCTCAGCATTTGCTTGTCTGGAAAGGATTTTATTTCTCCTTCGCTTATGAAGCTTAGTTTGGCTGGATATGAAATTTTGGGTTGAAAATTCTTTCTTTAAGAATGTTGAATATTGATTCTTTCTCTTCTAGCTTGTAGAGTTTCTGCTATTAGTCTGATAGGCTTCCCTTTGTAGGTGACCTGGTTTTTCTCTCTGGCTGTCCTTAACAGTTTTTCCTTCATTTCGACCTTGGAGAATCTGATGATTATGTGTCTTGTGGTTGATCTTCTTGTGGAGTATCTTTTTTTTCTTTTTTTTTTGAGATGGAGTTTTGCTCTGTCACCCGGGCTGGAGTGCAGTGGTGCGATCTCGGCTCACTACAAGCTCCGCTTCCCGGGTTTGTGCCATTCTCCTGCCTCAGCCTCCCAAGTAGCTGGGACTACAGGCGCCCGCCACCACGCCCGGCTAATTTTTTGTATTTTTAGTAGAGATGGGGTTTCACCATGTTAGCCAGGATGATCTCGATCTCCTGACCTCGAGATCTGTCCTCCTCGGCCTCCCAAAGTGCTGGGATTACAGGCATGAGCCACTGTGCCTGGCCCTTGTGGAGTATCTTAATGATGTTCTCTGTATTTCTTGAATTTGCATGTTGGCCTGTCTTGCTAGGTTGGGGAAGTTCTGGGTAATATCATGAAGTGTGATTTCCAGCTTGTTTCCATTCTCCCCATCTCTTTCTGATACTCCAGTCAATCGTAGGTTCAGTCATTTTATGAAGTGCCATATTTCTTGGAGGCTTTGTTCATTCCTTTTCATTCTTTTTTCTCTATTCTTGCCTGCATGCCTTATTTCAATAAGGTGGTCTTCAGACTCCGATATCCTTTCTTCTGCTTGGTTGATTCAGCTGTTGATACTTGTGTTTGCTTCACGAAGGTCTCAAGCTGTGTTTTTCAGCTCCATCAGGTCATTTGTGTTCCTGTCTAAACTTGTTATTCTAGTTAGCAATTCGTCTCCCCTTTTATCCATGTTCTTAGCTTCTTTGCATTGGGTTAGAACATGCTCCTTTAGCTCAGTGTAGTTTTTTATTACCCATCTTCTGAAGCCTCCTCCTGTCAATTTGTCCATCTGATCCTCTGTCCAGTTCTGTGCCCTGGTTGGAGAGACACTGTGATCGTTTGGAGGAGATGAGGCATTCTGGCATTTTGGGTTTTCAGCATTTTTTCATTGATTCTTTCTGATCTTTGTGAGTTTGTCTAGTTTGAAACTTTGAGGCTGCTGACCCTTAGATGGGATTTTAGTGGGAGACTTGTTGTTGTTGTTGATGTTGTTGTTGTTGTCACCTTCTGCTTGTTTTTCTTGCAGTAGTCAGGCCCCTGTTCTATAGGGCTGCTGCAGTTTGCTGGGGGTCCTCTTCAGGCCCTGTTCAACTGACTCGCTCCCATGCCTAGAGGTGTCCCTCAAGGAGGCTGGAGAGCAGCCAAGATGGGTGCCTGCTGCTGCTTCTGGGACCTCTGACCTTTAGGTGCACCAGCCTGATGCCAGTAGGATCGCTCCTGTATCGGCTGTCTGATAACCCCTGTTGGAGGGTCCCACCCAGCTGGGGGGCACGGGGAGCAGGAGCCGTTTAAGGAAGCACTTTGTCCCTTGGTGGCGAGGGTGTGTATCGCTGGGGGATGACCCGCTCGTCTGGGCTGAGGGTTCGTGGGGGCTCCGGTTACCAAATGAAGGGTCCCTGCTGCTGTTTGAATGGGGACCCTGGGCTAAGAGCTGGGTGAGCTCCAGTATACGCGAGAATTGCCTGTCTCCGGGGGAGCTCCCCAAGCCAGGGACCCCATCATTCCCGGGTTGAAAACCACTAGCCTAGGGTAAAGGACAGCAAGAGAGTCAGTGCCGGCACCATTCAGACCAACGCGGGTAACCTCTGCTGTCGGGAACCACAAGTATCTGGCTGCGTCAGGCTTCTGGGAATGACTGCAATTTGAAATCCAAAGCGGTTGACTGTCTTTTTGAAGAAATACGCATGTAGGAGGCCGAATGAGGAATAAGGTTGAGGGTCCGTGACAGTGTCTCCGTGAAGAATCCAAAAGCCAGGGCAATGCCAAACTGTGGTGATTCGTGGTGACTCATGGCCTTACCAAATCTGATTTCTTCAAAGATGTGATATAGAAAACTTTAGGCTTAGATAAATAATGCACGTTTATTATAGGAAAATTTGGAAAATGTAAAAAACTGCTGCAAAGAAATCATCACATGTGCATCACCAGCTCCATTTTAGTTTCTGTTCTTCATGTGGTTGATACTACTGTACCCTGCCTGCCATTTGCGGTCCCCTGGGAAGGGCGGGTCCGTTTGGGGAGGCTGAGGACCCTGGGTGAGTTTCGGGGCGTGGGAAGCCGTGTGGCAGGTGCCCACGTGGTGTTTGTGCCGTTGTCCATGCTGGGCAGGATGCAGACTGCAGTGTGGCTTGAATCCTGCCTCACTGCTTATGGGGAGGATTCAGTGAGTTCACGGAAGGCAGGCTCTTAGAATAGTGCCTGGCACGTGAGCACTACGTAATACATGTTAGCGATGCTATTGAGTTTTCTTCTCATGGTCACTGCTGGGCCTGCTCTGCCTTCTCCAGAACTCTTGATGTAATTTAATCAGCCCACACCACTTCTGGTCTAAGACCCTGCTGCGTGGCATGTGCTGTCACAGGAGCTGGGAGTGTGGCTGTGACCAGGACCAGCAGGTGCTGCACACACACACCTGACGGACCCCATCAGCACACAAGGTGGGATGGACAGTGGAGCTGTGATTCAGATGACACAAGACCATGGTCCGGGGCAGCACCGCCCAGGGCGACGGTGCCAGCCACAGGTGTGATTTAAAGTGTTCCTGTAGCCGTGGTGAGGAAGTAGCAAGCAACAGGTGAGATGAGTTTTAGTAATACGTTCTATTAATGTAATATATAAACTATATCATCGTAACACATTATAAATTCAGTATATAATCGATATAAAAACTATCAAGGGGATAACTTACACTCAATTTTTTGTACTAAGCCTAGAATGTGTTTCCTACTTAGAGCGTTTCTCAGCTGGACCTCTTTTCGGGCGTCCTGTAGCTTGCGTGGCTCAAGGCTCCTGCACAGGGGTGAAGGAGGGGCTGCTTATGAAGCTGATTTGGATGGTCCTTCTGATGGGGTGACAGTGAAGCGCAGACCCAAAGGATGAGAGGAGATAGCCACCTGATGATTTGGGGGCACATAACCCTCCAAGGAGGGCTATGTGGGGATGAGCTTAGTGTGCGTGTGGTCCTTCTCCAAGAAGACCACTGTGGCTGCGGTGAAGTGAGGGTGGAGCTTGGAGGCGAGCGAGGAGGGAGGAGAATCAGAGCTCTACCCTGCAGGCCACTGAGGGCGGCAGAAGGAGGTCACTTTCCATGCTAGTTGTGGTGGAAAGCCAGTGGAAGGTTTGAGCAGGGGCTGGCATGAGTCGACTTCGGCTTTCAAGAAGATCCCTTTGGCTTTTCCATGGAGGTGGGAAGACCAGTTAGGAGGGTGGTGGCTGGAGTGGGTGAAGGAGGTGGTAAGAAGTCTGGGGTTTGCGGGGGTGTATTTTAAAGCTCTGGGGAGGAGGCTTGTTGAGGGACTGGGTGTGAGGGATGAGGGAAGGAGGGCCATTAAGAGTGGCTGTCAAGGATGGGGCAAGTTGGAGAGGAACAAATTTGGGGAGAAAAGAGACGGAATTTGGCTTGGGACATGTAAAACTTGAGGTGCCTTGGGACATCTAAGTCCGGGTATCAAGTGGGCAGCTGGACACAGGCATGTCTGTAGTGATCTGTAGCCAGGGCAGATGCCAGGATGGGGACATGGGGTGTGGACGCTGGAGTTGCATTGAGACCTGGCCTGCCCAGCATACTTTTTCATGTGCTGACCTGCTTGGGTCAACACATTTTTCATTCTGCAAAGAAGGGTGGTGCCTATGTTTTCCTTTAACTCAAGGCATTTGTGTTTGCAGCAGGCGTCAGTGGAGTTTTAGAGTCTCAGGGATAATGTAATAGTTATGTAATAATTTAAAATCGACTCCTAAACATCCATGTTCCCCCCAAAGAAATTCCTTTTGCCAGCAGGCATTTCTTACAGGTGGCTTTTTCTTCCTGGGGATCTGAACCCTGCCATGCCCGTGCCTGTGCTGCGTTTCCTCTCTGCAGGGGCCCAGCTCCCCTCACCGGCACAGGGCACCCGCAATGGCTCCGTCTTTGGAATCTGCCCGTCTCCCTTTACCAGGAGATGCAGAGAACTTTGTTCTCTCCCTTCATATGAATTATGTAATACCCACTTGCCAAAAATGATTACAGTGAATTGTTTTTTTTTTTTCTTTTGAAACAGTCTCACTCTTACCACCCAGGCTGGAGCGTAGTGGCGCGATCTCAGCTCACTGCAAACTCTGCCTACCGGGTTCAAGTGATTCTTGTGCCTCAGCCTCCCAAGTAGCTGGGATTACAAGCATATACCACCACGCCTGGCTAATTTTTGTCTTCTTAGTAGAGACGGAATTTCACCATATTGGCCAGGCTGATCTCAAATTCCTGGCCTTAAGTGATACACCCACTTTGGCCTCCCAAAATGCTGGGATTACAGGCATGAGCCACCGCACCTGGCCTACAGTGAATTGTTTTAAATAAAAATTGCCCTTATATATTGCATATGTGATATGAAAAATCATTTTTCAAACAGAAGTTCACCTGGGCGATGAGACATTGTGGTGGTCTTCGTTGAACGCTAAACCATGGCCCTTTCTGTGACTGAATGTTCTTCTGCAAGCCGGCATTCGGTACCGACGTGGGGTTCCATCGTTTGGCTGGACCACACTTCCCTGGCTGCCCCTGTTGTTCTCCATTTGTTTCTTCCAAGTTTTTCCCATTAAACGCTGCCTCAGATATCTTAGTACTCACATCTTAGCTCTCATCTCTGGTTATTTTCTTGGGAGAATCACTCGAAGTAAAATTATTGTTTCCAAAGATATGTCTATTTTTAAGACTTGATCAAGTTTTCTTCTTTCCTATCTTATGGGCCATCTGTGTTTCTGCTGTCAGTTCCCTGAGCGGATTTTTCTCTGATGGTTTTGTCTTGTCCTAGTGTGTTTGGGAGAGGGCTTTTCATGTCGTGGTGTCCTGAAAGGTGAATGGGATGCAGGTGGAGCTTGGGCACCCGGGGTTCCTCTGAGGCTCAGCAGGGCCAGCCTGGGTGGAAGTGAGGTCCTGGAGCTTGCCCAGCTTGAGTGCTACTGTCCTACAAAGTTAAGTATTATACCCATTTTAGAGATGAGGAAATGAGTTTCAGAGGGGTGACTCGGGACAATTACATAGCACCTCCGCAGCAGAGTCAGGATTTGAACCTGCGCAGACGCTTGTCCGATCCAGAGTGTAACTCATGGTCGTTGTGCAGGACGGTTCCTGGCCCGCAGTCGGCACTCAGATAGCTGTTGAATGAATACATGAAAACGTAAATCTGGTTTTAGCTTCCGTTTTAGCTGACTGTAAAATCTGTTTTTCTTCCTTTGCCAGGAAGCCGTCAACAGAGACTCTTTCCTCTGTCGTGTTGTAGAGTTGATTGACAGGGTTCTTTGTACCTGGAAAGCAAATTATGTTAAAATGTTCTTCACGACCTATTATAAGTGCCAGGATTCCTCAGCACTCTTCGGTTATAATCTATGTCCTCAAGTGAGTGGGGACTCCTAGGTCCCATGGCCCCCATGTTCAGGTCAGGCTTCTAACTTACCTTTCAGAGTGCTCTGCCCGCCGTCACCACGCAATGGTGTTGTGACCTCGCGTGGGGCCAGTCATGCAGGCCGCGTCGGCGTTCCTGAGCTCCCATACAGCGGATGCATCACCTCGGGAGAAAACGGTGTCCTCTTAGTGATGTTGACTTTTTCACCATCGGTGCAGCTTGTGTTTCTCAAATGTGACTACCTCACACATCGCCTGTTCCTAAGGCATTTCAGCCACCCAGAGCCCCTTCAGAATCTGCTTTCCTTTCTCACGGACTTACCCTTTGAACATGTGTGTACCAAATGGTATTTTATAAGTCAGTCTTCTTGTGTCAAAACGAGTCCTGGCCGCCAGCAGAACATCTCAGCAGTCTAGGTGATCGGCCTGCCCAGAGATAGCTGCTGTCATTTCCACCTAAGCACGTGCGTGGGCTTGGTCAGCTTGTGTAGCCTGGTGGTGTGAGTGGGGTCTCGGCCTCAGGTGGGCTCCTGAAGTGGGACCTGTGGCTCCTCTCTTCTCTGAGAGTGCCTGGGTGGAGTGTACTGGGGTCCCAGGATGATGGATGATGGGCCACTTTCTACTGGCGGCCAGTGAAGACTTCATCTGCAGGTGCTTGTCTTATCCACAGGGAGTGTCTGTCTCAACCACATGAGCAGCGTTAAGGCTGCTCTGCAGCTCTCTGTGCGGATGTCTGGCACAGGCGCTCCCCTTTATGCTCCCCACCCTAAAACAACCTCAAATGTTGTTAGGCCTGTGCGTTGTTCAGTATAATTTTGCCCCACAAGGTGTCACTGCAGATTATTCCCAGGACTTTTGCGCCCCAGGGGCTTCCGTGTGCCATTGACTAAGATTAGAAGCATCTTGAGGCCAGGGGGCTGCTCCGTGCTCCTGGCCCTCCAACATAGCAGAGGTTCTGGTGCAGGGTCAGGACTCCAGCAGGACTTTTCTTTTACGTTTGAGAGAATGGATGGAGGTGGGATACATTTGCTCAGCATGATTTCTCACCCACGGATCAATAAATATACAGAAGTGTGATAAAGTTAAAAAATGGAGGCCTCGTAATTCTGCAGGAAGAAAGACAAAGGAGTTAAAGATTGGAAAGGCAAGAAACCTTGGAAGTGGCCTGTGGTCCTCTTGGTTGTTCACATTCTGGTTCTAACAACATGTCCACTTGAAGAACTACGTGGGCCACTGCGAGACGTTTGTCACTGCGAGACGTTTGTCTCTTGCATTTCTCTACCCACTCCCACGGCCTCTCCTGGGGTTCACACTCTCCCTGTCTCTGGCCCGGGCCACATTGGGAGTCTCCCGTCTGGCCCGAGGGCGCCCAGCTTACCTCTTCCTGCCCGTCTCCCACCAGTCCTGGAGTTCACACTCTCCCTGTCTCTGACCTGGGCCACTTTGGGAGTCTCCCGTCTGGCCCGAGGGCGCCCAGCTTACCTCTTCCTGCTTGTCTCCCACAGGCGATCTTGTTAGAGGCCGGTCTGCTTGCCAGAGCTTCTGGTTTCAGAGCCTTGGTTAGCCTCCTCCATGGAGCTCAGAGTCCAGACTCCTCAGCCTGGGACAGGAGGCCACACTTCTCACCACGTCCCACTTAGGCCTTCCCCCACCCTCTTGCCTCTTTTTGGGCTCTTCTCTGCCACCCACTGTCATCTAGCCACGTGGGCTCATCTCTGCTCTTCAGGTGAGGTTTGCGCCTGTGCACACACAGATACACGCCCTCAGGTCCAGCGCTCGTTTCTTTTGTGCCTGGCGCTGTTCTTAGTGCCTCATGGGTCTTATTTCATGCTTGAAACGACCTGCGTGGCAGGTACTGTGTTGTCCGTTTCGGATGAGCTAGAGGCACTGATACAGTAAGCAAAGTCCTCAAGGTCACACAGTCTCCAATGTCACGGGTCTGGGAGGAGAGCCCAGATGTGTCCCCCACCCCCTCCGCATTCCCGCTGTGCTGGTGGGGGTGGGGGTTCCCCTCCTTCGCTTCTGTGCATTCTCCAAGTATCGGATCAAATAGCACCTCCTCTTTGTGGCTTTTTTTTCTTTGACTCTTCTCTCCGTCCTCACAAAATTCATTGTGCGGTAATCAAGCTCATTGTTTCATAGTTACCTGTGGCCTGGGCTGTGAGCCCTCAGGGTAGGGGTGCATCTTACTCATCTTCAGGTTCTGAGGTTCAGGGCACATAGTCAGTAGGTACCTGGTGAAATTAGGTAATGTTTGGGATGTCTTGAAAACATATGTTGTGGAACTCACCCCCCTTCATGGCCTGGTGCGTGGGGCTTTGTGAGGAGCGGTCCTGTCGTTGCTTCTCTCTCCCTCTGCTCCCTGATGCTCCTGAAGTCACTTCTGCTTTTGCTGCTGATCTAGAGACAGAACTCTTTTAACTGACTGACTAGCACGGAGAGAATACATCTACTTAACATTGCTGCCAAATTAATACTGCCTCTGGAAGGCCAGAGAAAAGCCAAGTTAAGAGAATCTTATTGCATAATTTATGAAAGTCTGAGTCATAAAATAAGCATTTACAATGGCCTGTTTGCCCAAGGTAGGGAATGATAATGCAGCTATTATTCATGCAGTGGGGGCAGTGGCGTTTCTATGCCTCCGAATGGTCTCCTGGCTGTTAGTTGCCTCCATGGATTTCTGAGGTTATCTCTAGCCTTTGTTTCCAAAATTGGCTCTCTTCCTGTTTGGGGGCCAGAGCTTTGGAGTTCAGTGCCGTGTGAAACGATTTCATAAGAACTGTGTGTGTCGATATTTCTAAACAATGGAGGTCGTAAAAAAAATCCCAAGACACCAGATTCGGTGCCAGCTCAGTACTAGGCACCATGAAAGGAGCAGGGGTACACAGGGAAGTGAGCCAGGCTCTGTTCCCAAGGCGCTGAGTTCAGTGAGAGACAGATTGTCTGCCTGGTGCTGTGAGCGCAGAGCCCTGGCTAAGGAAAGGATCTGAAGCAGAGACATTTCCCAGTTGCTGATGGTGCAGCAGGCCTGGAAGGGTGTGGAGCTGTGCACAGGTATTGTGGGCATCAGGCGAGCTGCACCCAAGGCGGGAATGCTTGGGGACACTGAGGCAAGTGACTAGAGGCAGGCCGACGTGGTGGACGGTCTGCTTTCTGAAGGCTTGTGGTTGCCAGGCCTGAGAGTGACTACTCATCGTATGTGACTTCTTCTCTCCACTCTTGCTACTTCCCCATCACCCTTCGAGCCTTTGGAGGGTAGGGCCCTGTTCTCAATCAATGACAAAGCAGTCATTGCAGCGTTTCCAGCAGCCCTCAGATCTCCCAGGGCTGGAACTCACAGGGCGTCATGTTGCATGTAGGCTGCAAACTGTGGGCAGCTCTGTGCTTGTCCTCTTTCCAGGCCCTCGTTGGAAAGTGCGGTCTCTCTGGGACCGCTCCCCTGGCAGAGAGCTGAAGCAAGGGGCTGGTAGAAGGTCCCAGTGCTTCTTCGAGCTTTGCCAGGACAGTGTGTGTCGTATCACTTTCCGTTGGCCAGCTGATGGCACAAGGCCAAGCCCAACATCATTGGGCAGAAATGTATAATCCTTTTATAGGGAAGTGAATCTTCGAGAACAGTGATACAGGCTGCTGCTCAGAGCACTGGAAGGATTTTAATCTGGGAAGTAATGTGATCCTATTTATAATTTTTGGAAAGTTCATTCTGGTGCAAGCAGGGAGGGTGGCCTGGGAAAGTGCAGATGGATTCAGGGTCAGTTGTAGGTGGGAAATACATTTATAGCTGCCTGTGCCCAGCGAGCTCTGGGCAGAGGGTCAAGCTGTTGGAGTGGGGATGGTAAAGAAAGAAAAGCTTTAAGGGGTATCTCAGAGGAAGATGGAGTCAGAGAATCTAGTGACTGGTGGCGTGAGGGAGCCCCAGGGTCGTAGTGAGTCGTGCTGGGCGTTGGAGTCACGGTGGATAGCAGTGACCTCATGTAAGAGGACACGAGAGGAGGAGCAGAGTGGGCAAGCCCGAGGCATTTGATATTGGGCACTGGGTCCTGGCACCATGAGGATGGAGGTGTTGGCGGATGAAATAACCCAGTGGGCTCGTGTCAGGGAGGAGCAGAGAGCATGGACAGAGCCCACCCCTGACGTTTCCATGGAAGGGAGGACGCTGACGTGGAAGACCTCCTGTGTGTCTGACCTGGTTTCAGGAGTCTCTGTAGAGTCTTCCATTGGATTTCCAGCAACTCTCCAGAGTAGATTCTCTTTACCACTGTTTCGTTTAATGTTTGTGGGAACTGAGGCCCACAGAGGTCAAGATACCTGCTCCAAGGTCATCCAGCAGATGAGACTGAATCTGCAGTAACTCCCGGACTCGGAGCACAAGCACGGGGCTCTCTCCAGCGTGTGTGTTCCTTCTCCAGTAGGACCACTCCTGGTGTCCTTTGGTTCAATATCATACCTAGTATATAATGAAATTTTGTTTTATGCAGTTTTTCAAGTGAGTTCACACCCATGGTCTGATTGAAAAAGTAATTAGTATTCGTATTAGAGCTTACCAAACAATCCCCTGATATGTGAGCGTCAACAGAGGAACAAAGCAGCACTGTGTTTGTGATCTTTGATTTATAACTGCCTGTGCCCAGCGGGCTCTGGCAGAAGGCTATAAATAAAATTAAAATAAATGGAAACAATGCACCTATAAATTGTGTTGCAGGAACCTCCAATTGCCTTTTAGAGGAAATCCCCAATAAAATGCTGTTTGCAATCCGTTTGAAAGAGAAGGAGCGGTAGATCATCGTGGCAAAGTCAGGAAAAGTGAAGGACAGGATACAGTGTTGGAATGTTTTAAATATGAAAATTAGCTGATTCCAGTGAATTGCTGTTTGGTGTTATCGATGTTGGAAGGTCCTTCCCCCCTCATTATTATTGTATCTTTCTAAGTGGGATGAAAGCCATCAGTTGCAAGTGCAGGATTTTAGGGAGGCAAGTCAGTATTTCTCTTATTCCTTTCTTTTTTGAGTCAACTCCTGGGCTTCATGTCCTGGAAAAGAGTGGAGGCCCAGCAAGAGGCTGGGTTTGGGCAGGATGTCTGGCCTGATTTTGCCCTTGTATCTGAGAGACAGTCCATGCATCATGGCAGGGAAGGGCCAAACAGGAGACCAGGTGGCCGTAGGGCAGATCCAGAGCAGGAGCCGTGGGCCTGTGTGTGGGGAAGTCATGTGGTCTCTCTTTAGAAATCTTGTTGTGCCCTTCTTAATTGTGTCACAGAAAGTTATGGTTTGTGGAAAAGCGTACGTTTTCTTTTAAAATGTGTTGGCCGGGCGCGGTGGCTCACGCCTGTAATCCCAGCACTTTGGGAGGCCGAGGTGCGTGGATCACGAGGTCAGGAGTTCAAGACAAGCCTGGCCAACATGGTGAAACCCTGTCTCTACTAAAAATACAAAAAGCCGGGTGTGGTGGTGGGCATCTGTAATCCCAGCTACTTGGGAGGCTGAGGAGGGAGAATCACTTGAAACAGGAAGGTGGAAGTTGCAGTGAGCCGAGATCACGCCACTATACTCCAGCCTGGGCCACAAGAGCAAAACTCCGTCTCAAAAAAAATATATATATAAATAAAATACGTTGTCCACATAAATGAAATATTTTAATAAAAATACTGAAAATACATTTATTCTTATTCTGCGGAAATAAATGATAATTATTTGGCTGATTTTTGGATATCTGGTGCTAAGTCACTAAAGTCATTGGCCAGCGACATTCTCTCTGGTCAGACTTTGGCCAGCAGGCACTGGAATGAACTTTCTGTCACCCGGCTTTCACTTGGCTCTGTGGAATATGAGGAAGAAGGGATAGAACAGGGACAGGGAAAGGCAGATGGTGTCCATCCCAGCTAAGCTGCATGGGGATTCCTCTTGCAGATTGAATATGAGTGTGAACGGAAGCCTGGAGAGCACAAAGCACACTTGCATTCTGAGGCCCTATCCGCCTGGGCAGCTCCAGGAAGAGGGAAGGTTAGATCTCCCCTGACTAGGAGGCCCAGCCTCAATTAAAGCTGTGATTTGAGGGCTGGGCACGGTGGCTCAAGCCTGTAATCCCAGCACTTTGGGAGGGCGAGACGGGCGGATCACGAGGTCAGAAGATGGAGACCATCCTGGCTAACACGGTGAAACGCCGTCTCTACTAAAAAATACAAAAAACTAGCCGGGCGAGGTGGCGGGCGCCTGTAGTCCCAGCTACTCAGGAGGCTGAGGCAGGAGAATGGCATAAACTCGGGAGGCGGAGCTCGCAGTGAGCTGAGATCCGGCCCCTGCACTCCAGCCTGGGCGACAGAGCGAGACTCCGTCTCAAAAAAAAAAAAAAAAGCTGTGATTTGAAACTTTCAGGTTAGTGGGAAGATACATATGAGTTAATCTTTCTGTTTAAGTCTTAATTTTATATATGTGATGACTAGGCAGTGTTTAGAATCTTTGTCTGCTGTGTGTCAATGCACTAACATGACTTTTAATTTACTTGACCATACTTACAGGAAGCTTAAGTTGTTTGGGCTGAAGGTCATAGCTCAGGCCTTATTATAAACATACTTGAATTGTAGGTGGAGAATGTGCAATTAGACAACCAGCTTAGGGTAACTGCTAAGTTACCTGTCACCACTTGAGGGCCTTTGAAGATTGGCAGTTAGAAACCAGCATGAATGGCCGGCTCCTTGCATTGTAGGCAGTGGCTTCTCCTGAGTCCCACGGCACATTCTTCTACTGGGCTCAAGCTGCCTTGCCTGAAGGGTTTTGTGCTACTGTCCCTGTCCTCAAGGTCTTCATGACTCGTGGGTTGATAGGACTCAAGCCAGCAACAAAAGGACGGATATTCAAAGGAAGGGAGGAACGTATCTGGCTGGAGTGATCAGGAACATTTTTTTTTTTTTTTTTTGAGACGGAGTCTCGCTCTGTGGCCTGGGCTGGAGTACAGTGGCACGATCTCGGCTCACTGCAAGCTCCATCTCCCGGGTTCATGCCATTCTCCTGCCTCAGCCTCCCGAATAGCTGGGATTACAGGTGCCTGCCACCACGCCCGGCTAATTTTTTGTATTTTTAGTAGAGACAGGGTTTCACCGTGTTAGCCAGGATGGTCTCGATCTCCTGACCTTGTGATGATCAGAAACATTTTTAAAGGAGAAGGTGACAACTGAACAGAGGAGCTTGGTCTTAAGTAAACAGAGAGATGGGATAATATTCCAGAAGCAGCAGTGGGGTGAAGTTGCGAATTTAGTTCCAGAGCAGTGAAAGGTCTGGTTTCTCTGGAGCCTTGGTTTTGGGTAAAATTGCAACTGCATGGCAGCCTATTGATACCTGAGTGCTAATAAACAAAGGCGTTTTTGTGGGTTGAAGCAACTGTAGGCCAGGGTGCAAGGACTTGTCAGGAGAGAGGAATTGGGTTTTTGTTCCCATTTGATCTCTCTGCCAGATGCCTTAACATTTTAAAATTCTTTTCTTTCCATTTTCTTTCTTTCTTTTTTCTAGAATTCATATTCTTCTCAACATTTTTATTAGTAGCATTTTCTTATTTAAATTGTACTTGGACCCTCTATATCCCTAGCCTCTGAAGTAGGCTCAACCCCAGCCAAAAGGAGCAGGTGCAAAGCTTAAATCCTGATTAAGAGGAATGAATACAGACTGCTGGGTTGAATAAAATAGGGAAGTGGCTCAAGGGTATAAGGAAATACCAGAATAAAAAAGCACACCGTGGCAAATGATGTCAGAAAGATGGTGAAATAGGAGTTTTCAGCCCTCATCTCCCCAACAGTAATACTGATTTTGACAAATGCCCACAGACGAGAGTACCTTTGTGGAGCACAGGAGTACAAGTGCAGAGGTCTTAGCAGTCTTGTTGGAGAAAAACACTCAAGAATAGACACATTGAAGAGGGTAAGAAGAAGAGTTTCACCCCTGTCTCTACTAAAAAAAAATACAAAAAACTAGCTGGGTGAGGTGGCGGGCGCCTGTAGTCCCAGCTACTCGGGAGGCTGAGCCAGGAGAATGGTGTGAACCCGGGAGGCGGAGCTTGCAGTGAGCTGAGATCTGGCCACTGCACTCCAGCCTGGGCCACAGAGCCAGACTCCGTCTCAAAAAAAAGAAAAAAAAAGAAAAAGAGTTTCACTTATCCATAACACCCCTTCCCCAAGGCAGCATAGCTCAGTGCCAACAGAGACTCCCTTGGTTCTTGATTTCTTTCAAAAGGGAAGGTGAGAGCATAGTGAACACCCAGTGACCCCAGCCATGTGGGATGCTGTCCAAAAGGCCCACTCCTTTCTCATCCCTTGCAGAACACTGAGGGGGTCAGAATGACTGAATAGTTGAGTAGCAACTAAGTGCAGGGAAAAGGGGCCGGGACTGTCAGCAGTCAGGGCATGGAACTCAACAAAGGGCTACAGTTTCTACTAACTGCCTTGTGGACTTCACCAAGAGGCTAGTCCACAAATTTCATAGAATCTGTTTCCTGCAGACACCCCCAGCTAGCCCACATACGCCTCCAGCATTCTGTATGCCTCCCTTCCTTGGCAGCTGGCACAATTGCACCCCTGTAGACAGCATGTGAGCCTCTGCAGATTGTGTATAAGCAGACACAGATAGCTGGCTTGACTCTGCTATATTGGGAGAAAGATCTTAACCTTCAACACTCCTGAGCACTGCCCTAGGAAAAATAAATGGAAACTTCATAACACCTGGCCTGGCTTTGTGGGATTGAGATAATTCGTACAATCGTAAGACTTAGTCCTAAGTAGGGAACAAGAGGAGTGGAGTGGGTGCATCAATAGGAAAGGTTTGAGAGGCTCCTAGAATTCCTAGTCAGGCTGATTGGAAGATTTTTCTCTTCTGAACCCAGTCGGTAAAGACTGGGGAAAGTGACTGTTACTTCAAATGCAAAGACAACAATGCAAGACTTAAAGGAACATGAAAAGTCAGGGAAACATGACCTGACGGAAAGAACATTATAACTTTTCAGTAACTGATCCCAAAGAGATGGAGATCTACAAATTTCCTGACAAAGAATTTAAGACATTGAGAAAACAGACAACTCAACAAAATCAGGTAAATAATATATGAACAAAAATGGGAAGTTCAACAAAGAGAGAAATCATAAAAAAGAACCAAACAAATTCTGGAGCTGAAGAATACAATGACTGAACTATGAAATGCAATTGAGAGCTTTAACAGCAGACTCTAACAAGCCAAAGAATCAATAGGCTCGAAGACAGGTCATTTGAAATTACCCAATTAGAAAATAAAGAGTATGGGCCGGGCACGGTGGCTCAAGCCTGTAATCCCAGCACTTTGGGAGGCCGACACGGGCGGATCACGAGGTCAGGAGATCGAGACCATCCTGGCTAACACGGTGAAACCCCGTCTCTACTAAAAAATACAAAAAACTAGCCAGGTGAGGTGGTGGGCACCTGTAGTCCCAGCTACTTGGAAGGCTGAGGCAGGAGAATGGCGTGAACCCGGGAGGCGGAGCTTGCAGTGAGCGGAGATCCGGCCACTGTACTCCAGCCTGGGCGACAGAGCGAGACTCCGTCTCAAAAAAAAAAAAAAAAAAAAATTATGAAAAAGAGGGAAGAAAGCTTATAGGATTTATGGAACAACATTAAGCAAAGCCGTGTATGCATTATGTGAATTACAGAGGGAGAAAAGAGAAAGGGGCAGAAAGCTTGTTTAAAGAAATAAGAACAAAAAATGTCTTAAATCTGGGGAAAGAAATAGACAGCCAGACTCGAGAAGCCCATAGGACCCCAAATAGATTGAACATGAAAAAGTCTATACTGAAACGTAATATAATTAAACTGTCAAAAGTCAAAGACAAACAGAATTTGGAAAGCAGCAACAGAAAAGCAACTTGTTATATACAAGGGAATGTCCTAAGACTGTCAGTGGATTTCTCAACATAAACCTTGTAGGTCAGGAGTGAATGGGATGATATATTCAAAGTACTGAAAGGAAAAAAAAAACACCTGCTGACTAAGAATATGATACCCAACAAAGCTGTCCTCCAGAAATGAGGGCAAGACTTTCCCAGACAAAAATGGTGGAGATTCATTACCACTAGACCTGCTTTAAAAGAACTATGAAAAGGAGTTAAATTTTAAATAAAAGGATGTTAATTAGTAACATGAAGACCTATGAAAGTATAATACTCACTGGTAAAAGTAAGTATGTAGTCAAATTCAGAATACTTTAATATTGTAATGATGGTGTGTAAATCACAGTTAACTCTAGTTAACTAAAAGTTAAAAACCAAAAATATTAAAATCATTATAGCTACAACATTTTGGTAATGGATAGACAAAGATGTAAATTATGGTATCAATAGCAAAATGTGTGTGTGTGTGTATTTGTGAGAGAGAGAACTAAAAGTGTAAAGTTTTTGTGTGCAATTGATGTTGTTATCAGTCTAAAACAGATTGTTAGCACTATGCATTTTGTAACACTATCTAAGCCTCATGGTAACCACAAAGAAAAATCATATAGTCGATATGGAAAATATAAAGAGAAAAGAATCAAAGCGTGCTATTACAAAAAACAAAAAAATCATCACATCACAGCAGAAGATGGCAAGAGAGGAGGAAGGGAACAAAAGGGTTATAAAACAATTGCAAACAATTAACAACCTGGCCATAGTTAAGTCCTTACCAATCAGTAAGTACTTAAATCAGTAATTACTTTAAGTGTAAATGGATTAAATTATCCAATCAGAAGACAAAGAGTGACCAAATAGATTAATAAAACAAGATCCAACAATATACTGCCTATAAGTGACTCACTTTATTTTTAGTGACACACAGGCTGAAAGTGAAGGGATGGAAAAAGATATCCTACACAAATGATAACAAAAGAGAGCAGGGGTGACTATCTTTATATCAGGCAAAATAGACATTAAGTTAAAAACTGTCACAAGAGGTTGGGTGCAATGATCATGCCTATAATTCCAGTGCTTTGGGAGGCTGAGGTGGGAGGATTGTTTGAGGCCAGGAGTTTGAGACCAGCCTGGGCAACACAGGGAGATCTTGTCTCTTAAAAATATTAGCTG
>NW_012114466.1:734137-737026 GCF_000951035.1 Colobus angolensis palliatus | reverse complement strand
GTAAAGATTAGAACAAGTAAATGAAATAGAGAGTAGAAAAACAACAGATGAGATTAAAAAGAACCTAAGAGTTGGTTTTTTAAGGAGATAAAATTGACAAACCTTTAGCTAGACTAAGAAAAAAGAAGACTCAAATGAAATCATAAATGAGGAAATATTGATAAATTTCTAGAAACATATAGCACACCAAAAGTGAATTATGAAGAAATAGAAAATCTGAACAAACCAATAATGAAAAGGAGATTGAATCAGTAATCAGATATATCCCAACGAGGAAAAGCTCAGGACCAGATGGCTTCGCTGGTGAATTCTGTCAATTACTTAAAGAATGAATGAATGCCACTTTTTCTCAAAGTCTTTCCAGAAATTCAAGTGGAGGGAACACTTCCCAGCTGTATTATGAGGATATATTATACCCTGATGTAAAAACCAGACAAGGACATTACAAGAAATGAAAATTACAAGCCAGTATTCCTGATGAACATAGATGCAAAAGCTCTCATCAAAATACTAGCAAACTGAATTCAACAGCACACTAAAAGGGTCAGGCACTGTGATCAGTTGGGATTTATCGCTGGGATTCAAGGATGGTTCTACACACGCAAGTCAGTAAATATGTATCACATTAATAGAATGAAGGAGAAAAATTATCTCGATAGATGCAAAAAAAGCACTTAACAAAATTCAACATCTTTTCATGATAAAACTTTCAATAAATCAGGTATGGAAAGAATGTACGTCGACATAAAAAGGCCATATATGACAATCCTGTAGCTTAAGATCTTACAAATGCCTTTCCTCTAAGATCAGGAAGAGGATAAGGATGCCTTCCCAGCCAGAGCAATTAGACAATAAAAAGAAATAAAAGGCATTCAAATCAAAAAAGAAACGTAAAATTGTCTGTGTGCAGTTCACATGATCTTAGATAACCCTAAGGACTCCACCAAAAAACTGTTAGAACTAATAAATTCAGTGAAGTGGCAGGACACAAAAATCAATGTACAAAGATCAGTTGTGTTTCTATACACTAACAACAGCTCTCCAAAAAAATTTTAGAAAGCCCCATTTACAATAGAATGAAAAAGAATGAAATACTTCGGTGTGAATGTAACCAAGGAGATGAAGGATTCTTTTTTTTTTTTTTGAGACGGAGTCTCACTCTGTTGCCCAGGCTGGAGTGCAGTGGCGCTGTCTCAGCTCACTGCAACCTGGAGGTGAAGGATTCTTACAATGGATACTATAACAGTTGATAAAAGAAAGTAAAGAAGACACAAATAAATGGAAAGATATCCCATGTGTATGAATGGGAAAAATTAATATTGTTAAAATGTCCACACTGTGTAAAGTTATCTATACATAGGGCAATCTCTATCAAAATTCCAATGACACGTTTTGCAGAAAGAAGAAAAACGGTCCTGAAATTCGAAAATAATCCCAAATAGCCAAAGTAGTCTTGAGCAAGAAGAGTGAAGCTGGAGGCACCCCACTTACTGATTTTAAAATATGTTATAAAACTAGATTATCAAAACAGTATGATATTGGCATAAAAACTGACATATAGATCAATGGATTATAGAATAGAGAGCTCAAAAATAAAATTCATGCATTTGTGGTCAACTGATCTTTGACAAAGCTACCAAGAATACAATAGGGAAAGGATAGTCTTTTCAATAAGTTCGTTGGGAAAAGTAGATATTCACATGCATAAGAATGAAATTGGACCCTTAACTCACAGTATATACAAAAGTCAACTTAAAATGGATAAAATACTTAAAGGTAAGAATTGAAACTGTAAAACTACTGGAAGAAAACACAGGGAAAAAGCTTCTTGACATTGTTCTGCGCAGTGCCTTTTTGGATGTGACACCAAAAGCATAAAACAAAAGCAAAAATAGACAAATGAGATTTCATCAAATTTAAAAGCTTCTGCACAGCAAAGGAAATAATCATCAGAGTGAAGAGACAACCTACGGATTATAAGAAAATACTTGCAAACTCTACATCTGATAAGGGGTAATGTCTGAAATACGTAAAGAGCTCCAACAACTCAACAGCAAAAATGAAAACCAAACAAACTAAATAACCTGATGAAAAAGTGGGCAAAGGACCTGAATAGACATTTTTCAAAAGAAGACATACACATTGTCAATAGGTATGTGAAAAGGTGCTCAACATCACTAATCAGAGAAATGCAAATAAAAATCGCAACAAGTTATCATTTCACACCTGTTAGAATGGCTGTTATCAAAAAGACAAATGAGGCTGGGCGGTGGCTCATGCCTGTAATCCCTGCACTTTGGGAGGCCGAGGTGGGCAGATCACAAGGTCAGAAGTTTGAGACCAGCCTGGCTAACAGTGAAAGCCTGTCTCTACTAAAAACACAAAAATTAGCCATGCAGCGTGATCTCTAATCAAGCTATAGAACAACAACTGTACTGCAGAAAGTTCTCCAGGGCCCTCTGGCAGTTCACAGACTGTACAGCCACACCCAGCAGGCAGCTTCGGGCGATGAGTGAGTGATGGAGGGCTTTGGCGCCTTGACGGGTAGGGATGTTCCAGAGCTGCTGTTGCGGGCCCAGGGTGCGCCTTGACAACATCACAGTTGAATGGAGCAGTGTCTGGGCAACATCCATGAGAAGGGAGCTGAAGGAGGTGTGGCGGCCCATGTTCATGAGGAGATGGAAGGAGGGTAGAATGGCAGGGCCAGGATCCTGGGGTCCCCTGGGACTTGGCTCTCTCTGAGTGTCCACAGTGCCTCATGCACACTTTGTGTACCTGAGGCAGTTGGTGGGAAGTGGATTTAGTTCCGCGTGTTCGGTTGGGTGGCTGGATTTCAGGGCATCTTTTGTGAAACAACCCACTCTAGTGTGGTGGTTCAGGGGAAGGCCC
>NW_012114466.1:717954-734087 GCF_000951035.1 Colobus angolensis palliatus | reverse complement strand
ACAAAAGTCAACTTAAAATGGATAAAATACTTAAAGGTAAGAATTGAAACTGTAAAACTACTGGAAGAAAACACAGGGAAAAAGCTTCTTGACATTGTTCTGCGCAGTGCCTTTTTGGATGTGACACCAAAAGCATAAAACAAAAGCAAAAATAGACAAATGAGATTTCATCAAATTTAAAAGCTTCTGCACAGCAAAGGAAATAATCATCAGAGTGAAGAGACAACCTACGGATTATAAGAAAATACTTGCAAACTCTACATCTGATAAGGGGTAAATGTCTGAAATACGTAAAGAGCTCCAACAACTCAACAGCAAAAATGAAAACCAAACAAACTAAATAACCTGATGAAAAAGTGGGCAAAGGACCTGAATAGACATTTTTCAAAAGAAGACATACACATTGTCAATAGGTATGTGAAAAGGTGCTCAACATCACTAATCAGAGAAATGCAAATAAAAATCGCAACAAGTTATCATTTCACACCTGTTAGAATGGCTGTTATCAAAAAGACAAATGAGGCTGGGCGGTGGCTCATGCCTGTAATCCCTGCACTTTGGGAGGCCGAGGTGGGCAGATCACAAGGTCAGAAGTTTGAGACCAGCCTGGCTAACAGTGAAAGCCTGTCTCTACTAAAAACACAAAAATTAGCCATGCAGCGTGATCTCTAATCAAGCTATAGAACAACAACTGTACTGCAGAAAGTTCTCCAGGGCCCTCTGGCAGTTCACAGACTGTACAGCCACACCCAGCAGGCAGCTTCGGGCGATGAGTGAGTGATGGAGGGCTTTGGCGCCTTGACGGGTAGGGATGTTCCAGAGCTGCTGTTGCGGGCCCAGGGTGCGCCTTGACAACATCACAGTTGAATGGAGCAGTGTCTGGGCAACATCCATGAGAAGGGAGCTGAAGGAGGTGTGGCGGCCCATGTTCATGAGGAGATGGAAGGAGGGTAGAATGGCAGGGCCAGGATCCTGGGGTCCCCTGGGACTTGGCTCTCTCTGAGTGTCCACAGTGCCTCATGCACACTTTGTGTACCTGAGGCAGTTGGTGGGAAGTGGATTTAGTTCCGCGTGTTCGGTTGGGTGGCTGGATTTCAGGGCATCTTTTGTGAAACAACCCACTCTAGTGTGGTGGTTCAGGGGAAGGCCCCGAGCCAGTCCTGCTACTCGCTGTTCGCTCAGGGTCCTCCTTGGTCAGGTGGGAATCACTCACTTCTGTTGTTATGAGCATTCGGTGTATGAATACGCTAATACAAACCACCACCCGCGCAGAGCAGCGCTGAGTCAAGTCAGCTGTTGTTGTTGTTGTTGTTGATTTTTGTAATAATAATAACTCCTCTGCAGAGATAAAACAGCCATGGGTATACAGTGGCCACCCGGCCGGGTCTGCAGCAGCTCTTCCTCCTGGGATGCCAGGGAATTGAGACTCTCGGCTTTGTTCTGAAGCTGCCCTAAATAGGAATCATTCACTGTTATTAAGCCACCTCAGCGGGCCCCCTTTGTTATCTGGGCCCAAAAGAACACACTGTGGCCCCCAGTACATTTTGGGTGAAGCCTTTACACCCATCCAGAAGTAAGTTGGGGCTGGGAGTGGGTGTCACGCATTCTCTCGGTGATGTCTGTAGACTTCTGGGGTTTCTCAGTAGAGGGGCCATATTATTTATCATCTGTTTTGGGGGCAAACGGGGCACTCTTGACAGTTGAAGAGGGGCAGGTGAGCGGTGAGCTGGGTAAACTGAGATGGATGGTATCCTGGTTTCCTGGGGTGAAGGAGGCCAAGCTTTTCTATTAATGAAAATAAACTGCACCTCATTCACAGCAGATTCACCTGTGAGCATCAACATAGCCTGGTGAGTAGCAGCCAGCAGCACCCTGTGTTCTCACATCATCAGGAAGTTCAGCTGCCTTCCAGTCACCACACGGGCAGATGCGGTTGGCATGCTGTGCTGGGACCAGAAAGCATTCGGGATGGGGTCAGGAAATCTCAGGGCAGATCGATGTTCGTGGGGTTGTTTGGTCTTGATGGTCACATGGTCTCTGTCTTCTTGGTTGTCATTTGCAAAAGAGTATAAGCTTGGGCTGGACTGGCCAGCCAGCCTTCCTGTGGGTGTAAACATGTGGGTCAGGCATGCTGGATGCTGGGCGTGGGCACTCTGATCCAAGCACAATTCCTTTTTTTTTTGTTGAGACGGAGTCTTGCTCTGTCGCCCAGGCTGGAGTGCAGTGGCCGGATCTCAGCTCACTGCAAGCTCCGCCTCCCGGGTTTATGCCATTCTCCTGCCTCAGCCTCCCAAGTAGCTGGGACTACAGGCGCCCGCCACCTCGCCCGGCTAGTTTTTTGCATTTTTTTCGTAGAGACGGGGTTTCACTGTGTTAGCCAGGATGGTCTCGATCTCCTGACCTCGTGATCCGCCCGTCTCGGCCTCCCAAAGTGCTGGGATTACAGGCTTGAGCCACCGCGCCTGGCCCCAAGCACAATTCTTATCAAGCCATTCTAAGCATTCCAAGTAGGAGTCTCATTGAGAAGCATCCCCTTCTGTGGTCTCACCGTGCCACGGTGCCCATGTCCACCGTGTCATGCCGTTAACTGCTGTGTAGACCGTGAACTATTCAACTGCGTGCTGCTTTCTTCTCTTCTTCCTCTCCTCTTTGGAGAATTTTATAGCTTAGTTGCATGGAGCTGTAAAGCATCTGGGCAGCCCTGTCTCCCTCTGACTGTACCGCCTGTGGGCACTCATTTGGCAGCTCCTCTATGCCAGGCAGCATAGCCAGCAGCATAAAGCTAGTGACTGGGTGCCATAGGTCTGTGTGGTTGAGTCGTCAGCTTGACATGGTGGTGGGACAGGAGTGAATTTGCAGGAGACTGAGTATGAGGATGGGCAGAGCTTATGGGTGGGTAGAGGAGCACAGCACAGCTAGAGTGAACCAGGCAGAGGTGGGGCCAAGTGATTCCTGGTAAGGGTTGGGCTGAGCTGGATGCTTCCATCTGGGTCCCCTTTGGGGTCTGGAGCAGTCACCTTACCCAGTTGTAATGAAGTCCTCCAGCTCACTCGCAGGCATCATAGAGGTTGATGGTCTGAGCACAGTGAGGCTGGCCTAGACGTCTGAGCAGAGTCGTCCCAGGCCCAGGGGTCCTGTTGGGCTCTTGAGTGGAGAGCAGTAAGAGACTGTTGGGTTGGAGATGCCATGCTCTCCTCTATGCCGGCAAGTATTGCGTGGGTGGTCTCAGAAGTCCTGTGCCATAGTCAGATTTGGTTTCTTGGACCTCTCCAACTCTGGAATTCTCTGGAGAAGGGAGGCCTGTCTGTTCCCGGAGTCCAGCGGGCCCTGGTGTTTGTTGGTCACACCCTGGTGTCCAGCGACTGTAGTCTTTGATTCCTGCATTGTCTGCAGGCGGTTGCCTGTGTCAGGAGAAGGCCATTTTGGTGAGACGAGGAATGTCTTCGTTGATCAGTGGAGGAAAGAATGTAACAATGGGATACTGAGATTGTTAATCAATTGTTTTAGGATAAATACCCAACTTTCTCTCCTCCTAGCTGATTAGATTCCATCTTTCTCTGTGCTTGAGACGTAAGGATGTCTGTGCCTGAGCACAAGGTTGTATCTGACATTATTTTTAGTCTTCTACATGGATCCTGAATAAGTCTTTTGTTCCATTGAGAAGATTAAGGGCAGTATTTGGTTGGAAAATTTTTAATGAAGCACCTAACAGAGCTATTATTCATTTTTGAAACAAGTTGCTGTGGTTACCATAGTAATATTAAGCCTTTTATTAAATATTTTTGCTTTCAGTTTTGAGGTAAGTTTTCATTAAATGCTGATGGGGGAGCTGGAGATCCACGAACCTGGTGTCTGAAAAGAATTTTCTAGCTCTGCTGAGTTAAATCATTCAAGGAATTTATGTTATGGGAACATAAAGCTTATAAATCTAGTTTATCATATCTATCATTTAATTGTTCATGCAAGCCAGCTCTTCATGTAGCGATTTACAGTAATCTCAGTGAAATAACAGTTTTGTGTCACAAAATGAATAATGCATGCAAAGAAATTGTTGAGCTCCTTAAAATCATTATGCTCAAAATATTAGGCTCTTTTATTTGAAAGTGATAGAATGATGATCATGTACTAGTTGCAAGCTGGGGACTTCAGAGTCTGTTGTTCTGTTTGCATTGGGTCGCCAACCCTCAGGAAGGAACCGGTGGCGAGCCAACTCCAGGCGGATGATGCACCTTGCTGCAGTCGGCCTGCAGGAGCAGCCGGGGAGCTGGCAACAGCCAAGGCTCTGTGGGAGGGCTGGGGTGTTGGCTTGGGGTAAAAAAATTCTGTGTGTAAAAGATGAGATGCTTTTTAGACATCCATCTGTTTGGGACAAGAAATGGGTATCTTGCCGTTAGTATTGTTGCCAGGCAGAAACCATGGAGTTTGCCACAATGCATCTGGAAGGCAGCGATGTGCCGAGTGCTTTTTCTCCCCTCTCTTGTTACTCATCTATCTCGACAGCACACATATACCATGATGTAGTTTTAAATAATGAGGCGAACAGGCAATAGCTGTTGTGATCTTTCAATGGGAACGGTTTAGTGAGTTAGAATTGTTGCTAGCAGCACTGATGCATTTGTATGTATGTTTGTCAGTGGGCCTGGTGACATAGCTTACTCATCTGTGCTTTCCATCTTGAAGAGCTACCCTGCAAGCAGTGTTGAGGTCAGAGGAGACAGTTCACTGTGGGCTGTGGGGTACCTAAGTGTGGGAGGAGGGGTGACTTCTTGTCCAGAAGGGGGAAAGGCTCTGCTCCTCGGGAAATGGACAGAGTTTTCCCAAACGGGAATGTCATCAATCATTGTCAGCAGGCCTGGGCCACCTTTACCATCTCTCACGCTTAAAACAACAACAACAACAACAACAAAAAACTCTGTGTTATAAAAAATTTCAAACATGCACGAAGGTTGAGAGAACAGCACAGTGAAACAACACACCTCTCACCCAGATTCGGCGGGTATCAAGATCTGCCACCATCCTCTCATCTGTCCCTTGCTTTTCTTTTTCTTTTCCTTCTCCTTTGCTGGAGTATTTCAAAGCAAACCCCAGACATCCTGTCATTTCTCCTTTCTCAACATCAGTATGCATTCCACAAAAAACAAAACAATGCTGTTTTCAGAACCTGGTGCCGGTGCCGTCGAGAGACCCTTTAGGCGGGTGTCCGCCTTTGTGGAATCTCGTGGAGTTCAGCAGTCCAGCGCTGGGCCCTGGAAGCCATCGGCCTTCCTTATCGGCCGCGCAGCTAATGATCTTTGGTCAATTGGGACTGGGCTGAGGACTTTGCAGTGTGGAAAATCAATTCTGCAGTGACCTCTCCCTCATTTTTGGAGACCCCAGGTGGGTGTAACCTGGAGGAATTTGGTATGTTTTGTGCCATTAGTTTGACATTTAGATTCCCACGTAGGACAAATAGTGCAGAAGAGATTGCCGCCATGGGAGATCTAGGAGGGAGGAGGCCTGGCCTCAGGTGTCCTGGAGAGTTGTAAAGACCAGAATACACCCTTTCGGAAGAGCAGAAGTCCCTAGCCAGTGCTGGTTTATATATCCACCAGTATCTGCCACAGACGTGCCCGGTAGGTCCTAAGGCATTAAGGTTGGCCTGTTTTACGTTATCTGTCGTTTTCCTCACTTGTTTGTCAAGAACACTTTCTGCATGTTGAGAATGATCATTGTTAGGCATTCTGCGGCTTCTCTGCCTTTCTGCTGTCCCTTCTCTTCACACTCTCCTCCTGCCAGGTCTGCTGCTGATATCTGAAGTCTGTGTTTTTCCCAGGTTGGGACTTTTGAGTCCTTTCTTACAAAGGACTTTATGTACGTAACAACCCTGCAGTCGCGGCGCCCAGGCTTGTTGGTCGTCTGTATTTGGAGAGGAGCGCCCCACTCCTTCCAGGGAGGAAAAATGGGTTTGAAATGAAAAAAGTTTCCATTGTAAATGGACGCTTTTATGTAAAACATCTAAAAACACGTAGGGGACCGGTTCCGATGGCACCTCATAGGGGTGTGTGTGTGTGCACGTGCTCTACACAGTAAACACCCGGAGGGAAGACTGCAAACACTTCTTGAGCAGTAGATGTTCTTTCTGGGCGACATTCCTGTCTTAGAAGGGAGAGGATGGGAAACTGTTCAATAGTTAGGAGAGTGATGTAAGTTAGTTGGACGATGACTTTGCGATAGGAAGTTTTGGCTCATTAAGAGCGGCTTTAAAGGCTTTAATTTTTTTACACCTCTGCCCGTAACTTTCCCCACTCCACAAAAATGGTATCGTGGAGGGGGTGTCAGAAGAGCCCTGGAAGTATTCTAGTGGAACTCAGGGTGCCCTCCACCCTTGCGGGCGTAAATCTCATGCTAGAAGCTTTCCGTCAGGACCGCGGGCGAAGAGGGAAGGAGTGCTTGCTGTTGGAAGGCAGTTAGTGGAGAGCCAGCTAGAGGCGATTCTAGGCTCATGAACTGGTCTGTGAGTAACTACAGTGAGTTTTTAAAGCAGGTTGTTTATGAAGTTTAAGTGATGCCTCATCGAGGCTCTGATTTCAGAGCAGCCTGTATGGTTCTCTAAGCTGAAGGAGGGACCTGGGGCAACAGGGGGTCGACCAACTGTTTACAGCCCTTCTGTCAGTGCCTTCGACAGAAATCCAGTTAGGCTCTCTGGTAGAAATATCGATCGCCTTTTTCTTGGTAACAAGGGCTTTTGGTTGGCATTGCTGAGTCTGTCTGATGATGTTTATGCTGTTACTGTATAATACTTTTTTATTGCATACTATTTCTGTTGCAAATAGTCATAAATATTGTTACAGTTTTGAGTATATTGTGACACGTTGCTCTAAGTAGTCTCACATACACTTCGGGTTGCAGGGCTGAGCACTTTGTTTTTTTCCTTTGGTGTTTCTTTCTGAGTGGGCTTCAGCCCACGGTAATAGCACCTCACTGCTTCACCGTGTTTTTTTTTGTTTTTTTTTTTTAAACTCCTGTGAGATTTCATTGCTGATGGGGACCTTGTGGAGACCCTTAACCAGTGCACCCTCCCCTCTCCATCCCCATCTCTGTTTGAGCCATTTCTGTGACACACGGTTCACAGATCACCCTCAGGTCCTGGATTCACCGCTTAGTAGCTAGTTACAGTACTTAACCCCATCTGTCAGGAGGGGCTATCTCACAGTTTATGTGATGCTCTAGGCAGAGTGCCTGGTTGCGGCCATTATCATTCCGATGCTGGACAGTTCTTCTGTGGCGATGCCGTCTGCCTGCAGGTTGTCCCCATTGGCCTGGCCTTGGCTGCTGGAGTAGATGCCTCTGTCCATGTGGGTCTCCAATTGGCAGGTTGCTCTGTGGGTGACCTGCTGTTGCTCATGCAGCCCCAGCCTGCCCTCAAGGCCCTCTGCCAACTGCCTTCCCCCTGGACACCTTTCTGTCTCTCAGTGTTTCCCTGCGAAATCCTGGAACTGACTAGTGGAGGCCTCAGATCCCATTACCTCCCAGGACAGCTTCCACACACTCTGGTCCTCACTGAACCTGCTGTTGACTAAGACACAGTTTCTGTCGTCTTTATTAGAGAACAGCCAAGTCAAGTCATGTGTCCTGGGCTGGAAATGTTCACCTATCTTTTTACTCTCATCCCAGCCTGCAAGGATTGTTGGGAGAGGCTGGGCAGTGGGCAGCAGGCAAAGGGACACCTGGAAATGTGGGTCACACAACCCGGTTTCATTTGTTGACTCCGCTTTTCTCTAACGGAGTGATCTTGGATTGGTTGTGCAACTTTTGGGGGTCTTCAGCTAGCAACGACAAAACGAGGTGCCAGATACAAGTGTCAGCTCTGCCATGCTCCGTGACCGTCGCCTGGTACCGTAGTTTCTCTCATTCGGTTACGAGTGCTCTTTCTGTGCTGTGTGGCTGATGGGTTGCCGAACATGCCTTCTTTGTCTTCACTTAAGTTGTTTTCGTTAGTTAGGTATTTAGCCAGTTGGTTTAGATGAACTTGGGCAAATGACAGCTGGTGATGATATTTTAGTTGAGTCGTGGTTGCTATCTGGGGAACATCTGGAGGAAGTTAGCTGCCCCGGAACAGCTGCTGCATTTGTGGGGACATAGCCCTTCCTTCCTGGGTGTGCGTCTGTGGAGCAGCTCGACTGTGTTCCTGCTGTGTGCTGGAGTGCATGGTGGATGCAGGCAGGGGCCATGTGCTTCCGGAGCTTACAGGTCAGTAGGGATGGAGATGAGTGTTGAGGGGCACACAGGAGGGCCTCTTGTCTGCCCTGTCTTTCAGGATACAGGCTGCTGTGTGCTGTGGGGTTGTGGGTGCCTTTGAGGTACACTGTGAAATGTTTCATCCCCTGGCATTGTCATGCACCTGATGCCAGCCTGGTGGCTGTGTGTGTGTGTGTGTGTGTGCGTGCGCGTTAGAAATTCACACATGCAAATGTGGTATGCAGAACCCTTTTGGGAAGGTTTAAAACTAGATCCAAAATTTTGGGAAATAACTATTATCCCATTCCAAAAATGTTCCACTTGCACCCACTAGGATGATTATAATAAAAAAGGCCAAAAAGAAAAAGAAAGACATTAACAAATGTTTGCAAGGGCGTGGAGAAATCAGAACCCTTATATACCGCTGGTGAGAGCGTACAGTGATGCAGCTGGTGTGGAAAAGAGCCTGAGATTTCCTCAAACAGTTAAACGAAGAGCTGCCATGTGACCAGCAGTGGGACTCCTACGTATGTATATTCCCAAGAGAAATGAAGACTCATGCCCACAAACAGACTTGTACATGAATGTTCTTAGCAGCATGTTTCATACGAGCCAAAAAAGGGGAAACAATTCAATGTCTCTCACAGATGAATGGATAAACAAACATAGTCTCTCCAGACAATGGAATATTATCTGGTCGTAAAAAGGAATAAGTGGATGAACCTTGAATGCATTATGTTAAGTGAAATAAATCAGTCATAGAAGACCACATATTGTGTGACTCCTATTTATATGAAATGTGCACAACAGGCAAATGCATAGAGACGGAAAGTGGATTGGTAGTTGTAGGGGGTGGGGAGTGATGGTGAACGGGCACGTGGTTTCTATATAGGGTGATGGAAATATTCTGTGATTACAGTGGTAACGGTCGCACAACTTTACAGTGGTAACGGTCATACAGCTCTGTGCATAATACTGGAAACCACTGAGTCCTAAATTTTATGGTTTGTGAATTATGTCTCAATAAAAAAATTTAAAACTTACACCTGTTGGCTTTGCCATGGGATGTCCCTAAGGGGATCCAGAAGAGACTCTGCCCTCAAAGAGGTTTCAGTCTGTCGGAGAGGTGAGGAATAGTATTAGACCACAAGACACAGCTGAACAGGTTTGACTTTCGCCGTATGCCTACCTGACATCACCTCCAGGGTTCAAACCAGGGCTGGGGCAGGCATCGCTCTCAGGTCACAGAGCCCCTCTCGCTGCTGCACTCATCTCTAGAGACCCCTTCTAGCCGGCGAGGCTCCCCAGAGCTTAGTGCCTGAGTGCCTGTGCCCGAGAGCCTGCTGGTGCCGGCCCGGCCCCGGCCCTGAGGCAGGAGACCCTCGATGGTTTGAGAAGGTACCGACCCAGGTTGTTTGAAAAGTTTGCCTTGGCGCTGTTTCCTGGTCCTGGCTGCTCTGCCTTAATAAGGACAGAGTGCAAGGAGTCCTGGGAGCTCTCCCCTGTGGCCTATGTGAGCCATCGGGATTTAGTGCAGCGATTAGAATTCCTCATCCTGTCTTCAGATGGGAAGAGATGCCACTGGGAGAAGAATCGGAAATGGAATTTCAGAGGTACTTAGCGACCTCCATAGCTCTTTGTTGATTGTGGTTGGCGGGGCTAGGAAGGGGTGCGTGGCTCAGCACACAGTGGCAGTTGAGTTTTAGGCTCTTCATAGGGGTGTGCTCTTTCTGTCTTTCTGCCATGAATGTAATGTTGGTCAGTGTAGGGAACATTAAGAGGCAGGGGCCACGAGCCGGTGGCAGCCTCTGGTTTTGTTGTGCATTTGGATTTGATGAAGACATGAGGCTTTTCCTTGGGCAAACTGGGCCTAGAAGATGCTTCGTGGGCTCTGTGGTGGGGAAGATGCTTCGTGGGCACTGTGGTAGGGCTCAGGGGTGCCGCAGGCAGCTGTGCAGCTCTGGTGGTTTCTGGGAGTCAGCTGTCTTTCCCATGCGTGCTGCGGCTGCTGAGCTATGTGGGGGGATGTCGTGGGCGCCACAGTGGCCTGGTATCTGTGTGAGCCCTTGCTGGCCTGTCCTTCTCAAAGTGACTGAGAGAAATACAGAAGAAAGGGTGCCTTGAAGCTCTTTGGAGGCTCCCTCCCCTCCCAGGGCCTCCCGGCTTCCCTGCAGGCAGAGAACTTTAGCACCTCCCGTCTTCCAGAACCCCAGGGTGGCTGCTGCTGCTGCGTGTGCCCCTGTCTGTGGTCTGACCTGTTTCTTCAGCGACACCATTCACATGCTGATCCCTTGGTACCCACTCCCTTGAGGCTGAGCACAACGTTATGAGACTTACGGAATCTTCCGTCTGTATTTGGGATCATGATAACGTTTGTCCGAATCTCAGTGGCGTGAGGTCCTTGTTTTCTCGGGGTGGACGAATCTGCTGCTGGAAACATCATACTGGGTTGAAGGCTTGTTCTTGGTTCTGGCTCCACAAGGCCTCTGCCTTTGCCCTACTTCACTCATCTGGCTTCCTTCTTGATGCCTTTGACCATCAGTGCGCACCCTTTTCCTCACATCAGACTCCTGCTGAGTCTGTTGACTCCTGTCTCTCTGCTCCTGCTTGCGTCTCTGTCTGAGCTTCGTCCTTCTCGCCGTGTAAGGTTGGCTGTTTCCTGGCTGCATCATGAGCTTCTCTAGGGAGAGCCGCGCTTTACTCATCTCCCTGTGCTCGGAGCCTGCCTGTCCCGGAGCGCCGTATCACTGGCATTTTCTGCATCTCTGCCGACTGAGGTCCATCCATGTATTGCCTGAAGAGCCTAGTTTAGGTCCCCTGGCTCTTGTGGGACTGGACGACAGTCCGTTGCCTGCACACTGTGACCTCCAATGCTGCTCCTGTTGGGAGCATGATTCCTTTGCAGCCCTTCCTGCTGAGGGGACACTTTGGAGGCCTTTTAAGACCAGGAGCTCAGCAGGCAGTTGTCTGTGGAAAGATGGAGGCCTGAGAGGATGACGGGGCCTTTGCTGAGCATCCGCGTGTGTTTCCAAAGCACTTGCCCCTCTCTGCCTTCATCCTCGGCTCTGCCTCCCCTCGTCCATCCTTTCATGCTCCATCAGCACCCCAACCTGGTCACATTTCTCACCTGCTGTGGTGGGGCAGGGGTGACAGAGGCACCTCTAGGATCTGAGCAGAACCTTGGAAATGTTGAAAGCAGGCGAGAGGCATGAAGCTGCCTCCTTCAGGATGTGCTACTCGACCGTACCATGGAAGGATGGGCGCAGGACATCTTGAACATTTGAAAAAATGTTCTTTACATGAGGGTTGGCCCCATGCCTGGCTCTGTGCCCACGTGCCTGGCTGTGACTCTTTCGAGGATTTCCTCCAGCCTCCAATAGAGGCTCAGCGCGAGGGAGGAAGGGCTTCACGTCAGCTGCTGTGAGGGATGGCATGAGATATGGAAGTGTTCTTTAAGTGCTGTTTCCCTTGAAATCTGGTTTTTACTCACTTTGCTGAAACTGGTCACCAAAGACGCCACATTTGCCTCGTTGTACTTGAGAGCGGAACGGGAACCGAGAAGTTAATTAATTCAGTTTTATAGATGAAGAAGGGAAGAGGTTCATTGTTCAACAGATACTTACTGAGCACTCACTCGAGGCAGGGCCTCGTCCGCTGGGCCCCGGAGACGCAGCAGTGAGCACGTGGTGGCCGGTCGGAGTGATGGGCACAGAGCTGAGTGCAGGCAGTTCTGGAAGGCACGTGCGGCTCTTTTCTGTTTCAGGAGTTGCTTTCTCAGCCATGCCGCTTGACCTCAGAGGCATTTTGCACCCATGGACACTTCGTGAAAACTTTTTTCCCAGTGTTCTGTGACGTTTTGCTCAGATGCTCTCCCGCTGCCTCCGAGTGTCCCCTGTGAGTGGACTCTCTCTCTCCTTCACACCCGTGTGCGTTTCTGGACTTCTTGTTTTAAACACGCTCTTCCTTGGTTGGGACTCCACCTGTGTTTCCGCACCCCTGAGCCTCCTTGCCCAGTGTCCCTGGCTTCCGGAGGTGCCCACTGCACTGTCTTGGAACTTTCCCTGTGAGAAACGTGTCACATGTGATAGGAAGATCATGGACTTTGGTTGAGAGTCAGGCCCCCAAGTTTCCCTTCCTCATTTGTAAAGTGGGGATGGGAACTGCTCTCCAGGATGACAGATTGCCACGTGGAAACCAGTGCGTGGCACAGACGCTGCTGCACAGCCTCGACATCCCTTCTCTCCCTCCCCTTCCCGTTCCCTGCTCCTCCTCCACTGAACAAGCCGCCCCTCTCAACTTCCTGTTTACATCATAGATGGCGCTAATCCTCCTCTCCAGGGTAATGTTTGGTCATTGTCATTTTGGCCTCTCTCTGTCCCCATATCTAGTTATTGCCGAAGCCCACCCCCACCCGTTCTTGTTCTTTCCAGATGTTCTTGCGCTAATTCCTTCAGCCTTTTCTTCCTGCCTTTGATGGGTCTGCCCTAGATCACACCTTTATGATCTCTGCCTAGGCATTGAAGTAGCTTCTCAGCAAGTCTCCTTGCTTCCGTCTTCCCCTGCGATGCATTCCATGTCCTGGCAGGAGGTGAATCACATTGAAACGTGGCTTTCACCTCTGCTTTAACAGCTGCCCGTCGCTTGCAGGACGGAGATCACACTCCTGATATTTAATGCCCTTCTTCACTGGACTCCTGATTACTTGTTCATCCTCTGTTCCATCCAGACGTAGGAACCTGCTGATCCCCCTGTTCGTTATTAGTCTCCGCCTAATACTTGTGAACAGTAACTATTGAAATATATGCGAAAACATAGAATACTCCAGTGACACAATAGATGGCAAGGTAGTAGCCATTATAATAAGTAACAGTGATTAATATTTTTCTTTGCCTGGACGTTGTCTTTCCACCCGTTTTCTATGGGCCCAGTGCTACCAGGAAGCCTCCTGCACCTGTGCTATCCAAAGCAGCTCTGCAGAGCCCTGGACACAGGTTGTTCAGAGGCTGAGGTGCTGGTTTACCCCTGCTGTCCTAGGATAATTATTACTGGTGCCCAAGGTGTCTGCTTTGGACGGTACATCGTATGGTCCCCTTACCTATACGTAATACAGAGTGTGAATGGCACTCCAGTGAAATCTAGCTTGCCCAGAGCCCTTCTTTCTTGCCCATCTCACTAGACAGGTGGAGGGTTTCGTCTTGTTATTTTTCGTGTTCTGTTTAACAAACCTTCCTCAGCACCTCGTCTGTGCAGTGATACCACCAGGAGTTAGGAGCACGGGGATGTGGGAGGTGCAGACCATGAGCTTGTGGTTAGGGTTCAGAGGGGCCTGGAAACAGGTACAGCTCTTGCTGGCATGAATGCAGGAAGGGAGTGATCGTGCCAGTATGGGGTAGCAGTGACCGTGTGCAGCCTGGGAGTCAGGGTGGGATCCATGCCGTCCCTTTCATGGAGTAGCAGTGAGCTGCTGGGTAGAAATTCGGGACTGATGGGGTTTTAGACAGAAGTGCTCTGGGGCACCAGATCCAGGCTTCTGCAGGATAAAGCAAGCCTGGCTGTGCCGTGTGGGTTGTAGGCCAGGCTTACAGGCCTGTTACAGGTTGTAGGCCAGGGGAGGTCGATGGTCAGTTCTTGACTATCCTGGGGTCTTTCGTTGCCATCTGAGCCTTTCTTCTGTGCTTCTGTGCCTTATATTTGAGATTATATGCAGGGGACTGTGGGATTATGTTGCTTTGCCTTCGTAATTACATTGCATACTTATCTAAAATTAATTGAGCTTATCATGGACAAGACTCTCTCTAGCCTTTCTGTGTATCCAGCTTCCTGTCTGGTGGATTTCTCAGTCACGTGTGACATTTAGGCGTGTGCATGCTGGCCTCCAGAGCCACAGAAGGAAAGTGGACAGAGGGAGTCCCTCGGCAGTGCTGAGAGGCTACGCCTCTCCTCTGCATGTCCCCTGAGGTTTGGTCCGGGGGCTTCTACAGGATGACAGGTGTGGGAGTGATGAACCTGGAGTACAGCACGTGCCAGAGAGGTCTTGTGATGCCAGGGCCCTACCCAAAGCTTGGATGCGGTGGAAAGCTGTCTTACGAGCCTCTGCACGGCTGCCCCATTAATATTTACATATTGTAGCATCAGAACGATTATACTTGCTGAAGCCAATCTTGTTATTGACTCTGCCTGTTAAGAAATGGAGTAACTTGCTGCCAGGTACTATTATCAGCAAAGGCTGCTAACCTCAGAAGGGGCTTGAGCTGAGTCCTGCTGTATATGTTTTAATGCTGAAATTATAAGAGGCTGAGTGAGTCCTACTGGAAAGTAAAAATGTGAACTTCAAGCTTATCATTTGTTTGAAAGGATTTAGATTTTTTAACATGAAATAGCAGTAGCCTTTCCTTTAATTAAATGCCATGCCACATTGGCTATGAGATCAATGATATTGAAGGAAAAAACAGTGTAATTAGGCCTTGTGAAGTGACTAACAAATGATTAGGGCTCTCTTTCAAGAGTAGGGGTGGGGGCTGGTGCCGGACGTGCAGATTAGTTGCACTTTGCCTTTCCTTGCTATAGACTTTGAAAGGCCACGGTTTTCCCTTAAACATTTTGGGTCTGTTTCTTGATTTCCTGTCAGCAACACATGGATATAGCTCTAATCACTTCCATATTATTAGACATTTAGATCCTATCTTTTTCAATGTATAAATAATGCTGTGATGACCATCTTTCTACATAAATATTTGTTTGCATTTTGGATAATTCCCTTGGGACAGATTCCCAGAAATGAAATTACTGGCTCAGAGGGTGCAAGCATTTTAAATGAGGTTGGGATGCGAGCTAGAGGCATCTCTCCCCATGAGGTCTAGTCATAGAATTGCCTCCAGGCCTGTTTCTTGCTTGATGAAGGCTGGAGTGTTCCCCGGAATGCCTGTGTCTGCCATGTGTGGGGTGTCCCCGTGGGAGGGATGCCATGGGCATCATGGGGTCACCGTGTCTTCCCAGGCGGGTTTGGTTTGCCCTATGCCAACCTCAAGCCCTCTCCAGTTAAAAACAAAAAAACAGAACAACACAACCATTTATGTCAGTCCTCTGCGAAGATTTCTATTAGCGTAACCAGGCCTGGGGTCCCAGGGAGAGCTCTCTTTGCTCTGCTGCCATCTCGCCATCCAGGAAGCACCATCCAGACTGAAATCCCTGCTGCCCCTGGGTGGGGCCGGTCAGCCCTCCTCAGCTCTGACCCGAAAGCTGCACGTCAAAGCCCATCATCGCTGTAGTCCCACAGCAAAGGGCCTCTGTTTCCGAGAGCTGCCTTCTGAGAAGGCAGTTGGGGTAATAAATGTCCTTAAAACATCCTTATTCTAGACTGTTTTTAGACATCTTTATTGAGATGTAATTCACGTACCATAGAGTTCACCATTTAGAGTGTACAATTCAGTGGTTTTTAGTGTGTTTGCTGAGTTGTGTGACTGTCATCACAGTCAATTTCAGAACAATTTCATCACCTCACAAGGAAACCGTGTACCCATTAGTAATCGTTCCCCACTCCTCCAGCCCTTCCCCCGTCCCAGGCAACCAGGAATCTGCTTTCTGTCTCTGTGGATTCATATAAGTGGAATCACACAATCTGTGGCCTTTGAAACTGGCTCGCCGTTCCCTTCATGGGGCTGTCAAGGCTCGTCCGGGTGGCAGCACGCCTGCTTCATTCTTTTTTGGCCAAATAAGATTCCATTGAATGCATATGCTGTGTTTTATTCATCCACTCTTAGTGAATGGACATTTGGGGTGTTTCCACTTTTGGACTGTTAGGCAGACTGCTGCTGTGGACATTCATACACACATTTTTGCAGTCATGTTTTCCTTTCTCTCGGGGATATACCAAGGAGTGGAGCTGCTGCCTCATGTGGTAACTCCATGTTGAGCAT
>NW_012114466.1:697951-717904 GCF_000951035.1 Colobus angolensis palliatus | reverse complement strand
GGTTTTCCCTTAAACATTTTGGGTCTGTTTCTTGATTTCCTGTCAGCAACACATGGATATAGCTCTAATCACTTCCATATTATTAGACATTTAGATCCTATCTTTTTCAATGTATAAATAATGCTGTGATGACCATCTTTCTACATAAATATTTGTTTGCATTTTGGATAATTTCCTTGGGACAGATTCCCAGAAATGAAATTACTGGCTCAGAGGGTGCAAGCATTTTAAATGAGGTTGGGGATGCAAGCTAGAGGCATCTCTCCCCATGAGGTCTAGTCATAGAATTGCCTCCAGGCCTGTTTCTTGCTTGATGAAGGCTGGAGTGTTCCCCGGAATGCCTGTGTCTGCCATGTGTGGGGTGTCCCCGTGGGAGGGATGCCGTGGGCATCATGGGGTCACCGTGTCTTCCCAGGCGGGTTTGGTTTGCCCTATGCCAACCTCAAGCCCTCTCCAGTTAAAAACAAAAAAACAGAACAACACAACCATTTATGTCAGTCCTCTGCGAAGATTTCTATTAGCGTAACCAGGCCTGGGGTCCCAGGGAGAGCTCTCTTTGCTCTGCTGCCATCTCGCCATCCAGGAAGCACCATCCAGACTGAAATCCCTGCTGCCCCTGGGTGGGGCCGGTCAGCCCTCCTCAGCTCTGACCCGAAAGCTGCACGTCAAAGCCCATCATCGCTGTAGTCCCACAGCAAAGGGCCTCTGTTTCCGAGAGCTGCCTTCTGAGAAGGCAGTTGGGGTAATAAATGTCCTTAAAACATCCTTATTCTAGACTGTTTTTAGACATCTTTATTGAGATGTAATTCACGTACCATAGAGTTCACCATTTAGAGTGTACAATTCAGTGGTTTTTAGTGTGTTTGCTGAGTTGTGTGACTGTCATCACAGTCAATTTCAGAACAATTTCATCACCTCACAAGGAAACCGTGTACCCATTAGTAATCGTTCCCCACTCCTCCAGCCCTTCCCCCGTCCCAGGCAACCAGGAATCTGCTTTCTGTCTCTGTGGATTCGTATAAGTGGAATCACACAATCTGTGGCCTTTGAAACTGGCTCGCCGTTCCCTTCATGGGGCTGTCAAGGCTCGTCCGGGTGGCAGCACGCCTGCTTCATTCTTTTTTGGCCAAATAAGATTCCATTGAATGCATATGCTGTGTTTTATTCATCCACTCTTAGTGAATGGACATTTGGGGTGTTTCCACTTTTGGACTGTTAGGCAGACTGCTGCTGTGGACATTCATACACACATTTTTGCAGTCATGTTTTCCTTTCTCTCGGGGATATACCAAGGAGTGGAGCTGCTGCCTCATGTGGTAACTCCATGTTGAGCATTGCAAGGAGCTGCCGCACTTTCCTGCAGCTGCCGCAGCGTTTTACCTTCCCACCAGCAATGCATGAGGGCTCTGGTCTTCCCACATTTAAACATTGTCGCCATCCTCTTGTGATCCCACATTTAAACGTTGTTGCCATCCTCGTGTGAAGGGGTATCTCATTGTGGTTTTGAGCTCCTGGGTGGCTCTTAAGTTTGAGAATCGTTTCCCATGCTTATTGGCTGTCTGTGTATCTTCTTTGAAGAAATGCCTATTCATACCCTTTGCCCAGTTTTAATTGGATTACTCATCTTTTTGTTATTGATATCCAAGACTCTTGACACTCAATACTGTCTGTTTTTGTTTGTTTGTTTGTTTGTTTTTTTAGTTGGCTGCCATGAGGACCAGGCTGGGGGCAGCCAACAGCAGGCCAGCTGCCCTGGGCCAGCAGGCTTTGTTTCTTGTGGCAAACACCCCTTCCCCCAGCTCTGATCCATGTGTATCCCAGGGATGACCAAGCTGGGCCTCAGAGCCACGTTTCGTGTTTCTGATGAAGTAGTCGCGGGAACACATGCCATCCGTGTCCCTGCAGAGGCGCCTGCAGGCGTTCCCGATGCTTTCCCGCTGACTGTGGGAGGAGACGTCTCTCCTGCAGAAGAGCAGGTGGACCGAGGAGGAGCGCTGAGCGATGGGCTGGCGGGCGTGCTCCAAGCGCTTCTTGGGAGAGGTGGCCTCGACCATTCCAGATGGAAGGGCTAAGGAGAGGGAGGACAGCCACCGCCGAGTAGGGTAGCGGAGTTATTTTCCTAATAGCATTTGTTTTTCCAGCTATGATTTGGGTGCGTTCACTGTGGTAAATTACTAAAATTAAAAGAATTCTATGTGCGTTGCACATGACTGTTAAAACTAGCAAATTCAAGCAAAACAAAAACAAATGATGAGAAAAAGAAAGGCCGACATGCCCACGCGCAGCCCAGAATCCTTTTAGATAGAAGTCTGCGCTGTGCTGTGCCCCTTCCTGGCTCTGGCACGGCCGGCGTCTTCTGGTGACATGTGTCCTAGAGACTGGCTCTGGGACCACTGAGGGAGGGTCCTGCTGCCAGGTGGGTCTCCTGGAGCAGTGAGCAGGTCAGGCCGTCTTGGGCTCGAGTGTAAATTACACGAACGTTTCCTGTGGCAGTGAGTGGGGGTTACAGGGTGTGGGGCAGAGGGAGAAGGTGTACATCAGCTTCCACTTCCTTTGGGGGAGGCTCTGCTCATTCTGAGAAGCTCTTTTGGTGAAGGCACATTTGATAACAGATAATAAATTAAAGTGTTTTTTTTTTTTTTTTTTTTTTTAAGACAGGGTCTAGCTCTGTTGCCCTGGCCAGTCTTGGCTCACTGTCTCTGCCTCCCGGGTTCAAGCCATTCTCCTATCTCAGTCTCCCAAGTAGCTGGGACTGTGTGTGCGCCACCATGCCTGTTTAATTTTTTTATTTTTTGTAGAGACGGAGTTTTGCCCTGTTGCCCAGGTTGGTCTGGAACTCCTGGGCTCAAGCGATCCACCGTGCCTCGGCCTCCCAAAGTGCTGGGATTATAAACTTAATTTTTAGAATTGTGTTTTGTCTCACATAAAATGACTTAACGGTTAATCGTAGGACAGTTTCTAGAATAAAATGTGTCCCTGTTTTACTTTTTCGTTCCTTTCAAAATTCATGTATTTGGGTTTTCAAAATCTAACAGTGTGGCCAGCGTCTAGCCCAGGCGGCCTCACTGTGTGTTTTACCTGTGGCTTGCAGGTTTCTGTCCTCTGTAAGCAGCCCGGATGGCTGGAGACCCCAGGGGGCCTTCCCCTTCTTTCAGAGCTTGCAGGATTGTGGGAGTGGATAGCCTGGCTTCTCCTGTGGTTCTTGAATTTGTCTCTGAGGACACTGCTTCCTCAGATTCTGTCTCTCACTGGGGTGGCCACCTGGGCCAGTGGTGCCCATGTTCTACTGGCCGGAATTGTGCACCTCCCAGGAGAGGGAGGAGGGTAGCTGTCGCCCTCACCTCACGCCCACCTGCTCAGAACCCATGGGCACACTCAGAATTGTGTATCCCGGCCGCGCTGGGACTCTGAGCAGTCGTCTTGGCCGTGGCTGACAGTGGGGTGGGAGGTGGGCTTCCTCAGCCCGCTCGGCTTCTCTCTGGCTGTGGCGGGTGTGGACCCAGTTTGACTCTGACTTTTCACCTTGGCCTAAGGATCCCATGAGAACACGTGTGGAAGGCACAGAGCACAGTCCCTGGCCCTGTTTCTCCCTTCCTGTGCTTCTGGGAGGGACTGAGCATGTGCTGTCAGGACAGCATACCTGGCCTTGTGGCTTCAGGCAAGTGGCTGAACTTCCCTGGCCCTCAGTGATGACATTCATGTATTTGTGAGTGGATATGAAGATAGGATGGAACGGTGTATCATTCATGTATTAGTGAGTGGGTGTGAAGATTGGATGAACAGTGGATGGAACCTGGCCCGCAGCAGGTGCTCAGTGAATGTCAGCTTTTGTTCCCCAGCTCCGTGAGGTCTTCTCGCTCTTAGCACCCCCTGGGGTGCCTGGCCCTCATGAAGTGGGTCCTCTGTAAATCTTGGGTGTATGAAGTTGACAGTGGCCCAGGGAGGCTGTGGGCAGGAGAGGCTTGAATGGTTGCAGATGGAGGTGCTGGTGGTGGAATTGGGAGTGAGATGAGATTTGGAGATTTTCTCTTGCCACCAGCCATCCTCAGTCCTCTCTTACTTCTGTTCTCAGGGCATGTATGCACTCTGTGGCTTGTCCAGAGCCTGCCACCTTGGTTGAAAATGGCTCCCGAGGCCATTCTCCCAGTGAAGCACTTGCTGCCACTCAGTGCTGTTCAGCCCCGGGAGCCAGCCAGTGAGAGCAGGGCTGTGAGAATTGGCTGTTTGGAGACAGGGTGGGAGTGCTGCAAGCTGAGGGTCTGCAGGGGTGGGTGTAGGGGGTTTCCCATCCAAGGCAGCAGCCCAGAAGGGTGGTGGATCGACTGCCTGTGGCCATAGAGAAGCAGAGAGGAGGCTGTGGCAGGGTAGAGGCCCCACCCTGGGAGGTGCAGCTGCAAGGCTGAATGCTGGGGCTCTTTGGAATGGAGGGGACCTCTGATTCTGCGATGCAGGACTAGGGAGCATGGGAGGAAAGGGGACAGTCTCTTGAAGAGGCACCCTGGACCCAGTTTTAGAAATTCTGCCTGTAGGTAGAGTGCCTCTGGTCCATGGGCTTCCAACGCATCTTGCCTGGGTTTTACCACTGCAGTTGCCATTGTCTGCACAGGGTAAGCGTGGCATGGCTGCCCCAGCGGGAGCTGCCCTCCTGGAAGAGTGGAGCAACACTCACTTCTCTTTCTGTGGTCACGCTGGTCACGGGTTAGGTGCCCACAGCGTGCGCCCTGTCCTCCCAGGGCCTTGAGTCTGATGGGCACCCATGACAAGCAGCCAGGAGGTGGCTCTCCCGGTGGTCACTCTCCAAGACAATGAGAGGAGAAGCTGGAGGCTTCATGGAGGAGATGATGTTCCAAGGATGAGCAGGGCTTGCCTCAGAGGGAAGGGGGAGGGGCCGGAGACGTACAGATGTGCCAGTAGTAAATTCGGAACGTCCCTTCCGATTGTGTACCGTATTGGTGACACAGGTGGTGCATGCTAATTCCAACTGACCAAGGGACAGAAGCCACCTGAGCAGTGAGCTCAGAGCTCTGCTCCCTTTGATCCCCTTTCTTTCAGGCTGGCTGGGTTCTGACTGGTCAGGATAAGTGGGTCTATTTGGTATCTCAGCAACTAGCCACCTCTAGTATTTAACCTTGTCATTTGATGTACTTTCTTGGTCATTGTGCTTATCCCAATTAGGATTTAATTAGAGCCTCATAATGGGGTTTTAAAAGTGTTTTGGAAACCAAAGGGGTCATGCGATATGATGTTACACAAAACAAAAGCATTTCTGTCATTCAGGAGCCTCATTCAGCCCCCACGTCTCTCTCAGCTTTTCCCTTAAAATGTCCCCTTCCCCCAGCCCAGGCTGCACCTGCCTCTGGCCTGCATGGCTTTCTCGGACGCTCCCTCTCCATGAAGAATGCCTCCCTCCATTCTGTCTGCTGGCCTCATGGACATCTCTTATTTCCAGAGACATAGAGCCTCCTCTGCGAGGCCTTTTCTAGCTTAGCATCTAGCATTGTACGAGGCCTCTCGACTTGTCCCTGGGCCCCCTCCTTGTGTTTATTCACTCAGGTAGCTGTTTGCCTCCCTGGGGTTCAGCACAGCACGTGGCCTAGAGGAGCGTTTCTCCAACACCTTTTCTGACAGTCCTGATGCCTCCACGTGCATATTCCTTCGTATTTGTAACCAGAAGCTGCCTGAAATTACACACACACACACCCCAACTTTCGAATAAAAGAAGAAGTTAAAGCTAGAGAAGTTATTTTGAAAAACTCTGTTATGTTAATGGTAGGAATAAAGGGTCATAAAGCCTAGACTCCGATAACTCTCTAGAAAAGCTGCCAGGTAACGAGCATCCGTGGCTCTCTAATGGTCCTGCAGTGGAACCAGAGACAGAGCAGCCACCATCCCTTGCTGCAGTTTGGCCTCCAGGATCCTGCAGAAAGAACACCTTCTGAAAGACTCATTTAACTGGATCACATGATCAGGGAAAACCAGTTTCCCTCCTGGGTCTATCTGTGGAAATGAAACCTTGTTGAAATCTGCCGAAGGCTGAAGAGGAAAAGAACAGACTATTTCTCAGGCCTGCTATACCTTCCCCTCTGACATTCAGCCTTCCACACAAACAAATTGGTAAGGAGCACACAATTCAGCAGATAAATGTTGAAACATAGTCTTTTGGGTTGGTGGTTTTCTCTTGCCCCCTATTTTCACCTAAGAAGAAACACAGCCTTTTTCAGAAAGTTAATTATTCCATTTTGAAAGCCTGAGGGTGATGGGGGTGTAGTCTGCTTCTAGGTGTACCTGCACTGTTTTGGGGACCTGAGGGGAGTACTGTGGGCAGCTCCTGGCTGGATTGATTCCCTCCTCTGTTGCAGGACAGTGCCCGGCCCATACCGAGTTCATCCTGTGTGTTGAGTGTTGGCGGTGTGACTGAGTGAGTGAGTGAGTGAGGAACTCAGGCCTAGGGGTTTGCTGCCTCCCATTTGGGCTCTGCCATTTCTGGTTGTTACAAGCCTCCCATTACTGTGCTTGACTTTCACCTCCCAAGTCACCCAGCAAGACCTGTGGCATCTGTCCAAATACTGGTGGTGTTCTCACTGAACCCACACCAGGTCATACCTCTGAAATCTTTGCCAAACGTCCATCCCCCAATCCCCATCGTCTCCTCAGCACCTGTGTGTATAAATCCAGGTAGTTGGTACCTGTTCCAGCCTCTCTGTAGGATCCAGGCCCTGCCTTCCTCCCCAGTCTTATTTCTCGCAGGCACCCCCCATCTCCACCCTCTGGATGGGTGCACCATGTTAAACTCTTGCAGTGACGGGCAGATGTTTTATTGCTTCACACTCTGTGCTTCTATTTGTGCTGCTTCCTCTCTAGCTGTGGTGTCCTTGACATATACCTTACTTGGTTAGTTTTAGGCCAGATATTTATTTTACAAAGTCATTTATGTACCTGGTTTTAAAAATGGAGTAGTGTAGGTTGACCATCCATAATCCAAAAATCTAAAATCTGAAATGCTCCAAAGTCTGAAACGTTTTGAGCACAGATTTGACACCACAGGTAGAAAATTCTTCACCCGATCTTATGTGAAATCACATGTGACCTCTTAGGTGCACCACACACAGTTTATCAGTATCCCCGAGGGAAATGAGACCCTTCTAGCCCCTTCAGCTGTGATTTGTCTTGTCTGCGCATGTCCAGGTTCCCCTGCACAGGCATGTCCACAGGGGATAATAAGACCACACTTGTGCATTGGACGCGCCAAGGGCTGGTTCCCCCTGAAGCCCGCCATGAGCGAGACCTGTGTGTATTACTCACTGTGGCTTTTTGCTTATTCTTTGTTCTGGGGCATAAAGATACTATTGAAAATGCCAAAAAAGACCTGTAGATACCCCCGTGGGTAACAATGATAAGAACAAGGAGCACTGATGTTTATCTGTGGCACAGAAAAGTCAGGCTGTTGGAGAAACTGGACAGTGGTGTAAGTGAAACATCTTACAGAAGAGTGTGGTGTTGGAATGACCACCATATGGGACCTGAAGAATCAGAAGGAGAAACCGTTGAAGTTCTGTGCCGAAACTGATGAATAGAAGTTAATGAAAATTAAAAACCAAGTGCATAAAGCCAAAAAATAAAGATCTTTTAACATTTCATTTTATTTTATCTATTTTTTGAGACTGAGTCTCACTCTGTCACCCCGGCTGGAGTGCAGTGGCATAATCTTGACTCACTGCAACCTCCTCCTCCTGGGTTCAAGTGATTCTCCTGCTTCAGCCTCCCGAGTAGCTGGGACTACAGGTGCGTGCCACCCTGCTTGGCTAATTTTTGTATTTTAGTAGAGATGGGGTTTCACCATGTTGGGTCAGTTTGGTCTTGAACTCTGACCTCAAGTGATCAGCCCGCCTCGGCCTCCCAAAGTGCTGGGATTACAGGTGTGGGCCACCACGCGTGACCCCAAAAATGAAGATCTTGATTGTGTATTGCGAGAGTGAATCCATCAGCGTCACAGTGAACACATCCACCTGCCAAGCCGCAAGCAAAGCTCTCTCGCCGTGAACCAAAAGTTAAAGAGAACTGTGGCGCTTGCGCAGGCTGGTTGCAGAAATTTAAGAATAGAGCAGGCATTACATGTTTAAAAGTTTGTGCTGATCACGAAGCGGTGGAGAAATTCCTTAGTTTGCCAACATCATCTCTCATCAGACGCTGATGCCGGAACAAGTCTGTAGTGCTGATGAACCATCATTGCTTTGGTGTTCTTGCCCCAGAAAGATACTGATGACAGCTGATGAGACAGCCACTTCAGGAATTCAGGATCCTAGGACAGAATCACTGTGCCGGGATGTGCTAATGCAGCAGGCATGCGGAAGCGTAAACTTGCTGTGATCCGCAAAAGCTTATATCCTTGCTGTTTTCAAGGAGTGGATTTCCCACCAGTCCTTTATGATGCTAACACAAAGGCATGGATCACCAAGGACATCTTTCCTGATTCACTTCACAAACATTTTGTATCCGTGGCTCATGCTCATTGCAGGGAGGCTGGACTGGATGATGACTGCAGGATTTGTCATTTCATGACAGCTGTTCTGCTTTTCCAGCTGAAATTCTCAACAATAGTAATGTTTATGCCATGTATTTCCCCGGAGATGTGACTTTATTAATTCAGCCACATGACCAAGTATCTGTAGATCAATGAAGAATCGATATCCAAACACTTTCTCAGGCAGCATGTCAGTGGCAGTGAACAGAGGCGGCATGGGTTTGGAAGGTTGTCAAAAGGAGTTTAGCACGAAGGACGCTGTATATGCTGCTGCCAGCACTTGGAACACAGTGACAAAACAAGCAGCTGTGCATGCCTGACACAGCCTCTGGGCTGTGACTGTGTGTTCAGTGATGATGATGAACAAAGTGGTGACTTTGAAGGATTCTGCATGTCACCCGAGACAAAAATGATGTCTGACCTCCTTACATACACCTTCAAGGTTCATCAGACAGCTGGAAGAAGTGGATATCAAAGAAGTCCTCACAGTGGATAAACGAGGTACCAGTTATTAACCATTGGAAGAAGTGGATATCAAAGAAGTCCTCAGCAGCAATAAATGAGGTACCAGTTGTTAACCATCAGTAGGGTGTTGAAATAGCAAAAATGTGTTTGAGTCGAGGTAACTGTGATGATAGTGACGATGAAAAGGATGACATTAACGCTGTAGAAAAAGCACCTATAAATGACATGGCAAAAATGTGTGACAGGCTTACTGAAGGACTAGGGCAGCATGCGTTCACAGCAGAGCAAGAAATCACATCAGTTTACAAAATCAAAGAGACACTTAAAAGACAAAAACCGTCGCTAATGAGCAGATGACTCCAGAGGAAACATTTAAAAAACCCGCCCGGCAGAGTGCCTTCTCATCCCTGGAGCACTCACCTCCCGGTCGCCCCTCAGCTGCTTAAAAAACCCGCCCGGCAGAGTGCCTTCTCATCCCTGGAGCACTCACCTCCCGGTCGCCCCTCAGCTGCTTCTGATGTTTCTTCTCACTGAGAAAGCAAAAACCAAAAAGCAAAAAGCCCGCAGTGTCCAGGAACCTTTTAATGGAAACCCAGTTCCGTAGATGGAGACCGGAAGCCGCCATTGTTTGTCGCCGCTGTTGCTTCGCAGCGGACGTGGGTGTTTGGGGGAGGCTGCCGTGCCACTTAGCTACTCTGAACAGTTTTTTTCACTGTATTAATGGTAGGTCATATTTTTTATTGTTAAGTACTTATGTGGGAATAAGTGTGAGAAAATGATTGCTTATTGGTTGCGTGTAAATTCAGAGTCAGGAATGATGGTGATGCCAGACAACCACAGATTGCCCTCACGGGTGACGGAGATAGTGACACCTTGGCTTTCAGGTGGTTTGGTATACACACATTTTGTTTCACGGGCAAAACTATTTTAAAAATGTATGAAATCACCTTGAGGCTATACGTGTAAGGTGTATATGAACCATAAATGAATTTTGTGTTTAGATTTAGGTCTCATCCCCAAGATACCTCATTATATATATGCACATATTCCAAAATCTGGAAAAAACCCAGAATTTGAACACTTGGGATCCCAAGCTTTTTGGATAAGGGAGACTCAACAGGCAATATAAGATTCGTACTGGAAAGGGTAGTCCCCCGTCCCCACCCTTCCTCATCCCTGCCTTCCGTCTCTCAGACGAGGCTAACCTCTTGGCTGTTGTTGCTGGTACTGGTCTTGGTATTTCTAAATACTATGGTAATTTTGCAGATCTTTACAGTTTAGCTGTATTTATTAACTTTCTACTCTGAAGCAGAGGGTTTAACTCTCTTACCGTGCTTCTTCCTCTTCTCCTTCCCCATTCTCTCAGTTTCATTTTCGGTGCCATTGGGATTCATTGTTTGTGATGTGATAACTCTAACTCTGGTTCGTGACTGAGTACCTGTCACGTATAACTTGTTTTATCCTAGAGTTGTTCATTTGCGGGGCGAGGTAGGGGGAGCTCACTGTGTGGGTGGGAGTAGGTGGGGTTGCTCCTGTGTTCTGCTCCAACACAGCCCTTTCTAGGGGTTCTTTGCCCTCTGTTGGCCGCTCCCTGTTGGCGTCCCTTGTCAGGCTGTTATCCGCGCCTCTGTGCCGCCTCCTACTACTGTGTCTGCTGTCCATCTTTCAGATTTCTGCTGACATTTCTTGTCTGCCTCCTTTACACCTTTGTCCTTGTTTATGACACTGTTCCTTTACTGCCCTGTTGGTGCGAGTTAGGGGAAGTAGAGATAAATCTGTGCTTTGCGTAGCTTCAAGATGGCTCTCCAGCAGCAGCTCATGGAGAATCTTTCCTGATGTCCCCTTCTTCAGAGAAGAGACCACCCCTCTGGTGACTCACTGCACCTTGCATTCCTTTCTCTCATAGTCCTGGTGAACAGTGATTTCACTGGATAGGTTTCTTCTTGCTATTTGACAGTGAGCCCCTTGAGGGAAGGAACTGGGTTTAATCACTCCCTTGGAGGCTAGTTCAGGGCCTGGTCCGTGGTGAGTGTTGATTGGCACCTGCCAATGGGATGGATTAATGTGTGGGTGGACTCGGCCTGGGGAGCATCTCAGTGGCTTTGCCCAGAGGCAGCTTACACGGGGGCGTGCTCAGCAAGTGCTGGCCACATGGAGTTGATCTGTTGTTCCTGCATGTGGCTTTAGGAACAGAACATATGCATATTTTTGTAGACCCTCCTTATGCTGGTGACACTCAGCTTTTAGTCTAGAACCACATGTAAGCCTAAGTGCAGTGCACATGCGTTTCTTACTATTGTTCAGTGTTTCTCCCAGATTTTATTATTACAAAAGGTTTTAAAAATCATAATTAAAAACAGTTAATAAGAAATGAATCTTAAAGAAGTTTAAATGATGGGTTGATTTTTCTGTTATTCTTGGCTTTTCGGAAAAAAGGTGCTTATATTTAGAAGTTCTTTGCATATACCATTTTGTGACAGATTTCTGGTTCAGTCTCAGATGTGATATTTTACATCCAGTTAGAATGAACGAGTCCCAGTTGCTTTACGGGTTGGGTTCACAGAGTGTGCTGAATAACTGCATCTGTCAGCATAACAGAAGCGTGCTCTTGCATTTGTATATAATGTCACACTTCACAAATGTTTCCCCATGTATTGTCTCTTTGTTCCTTGTAAAAATTATGTGACTTAATCAAGGCAGGTGTTTTTATTTGTCCTGTGTTTCAGTGGAGGAAACTGAAGCTCGACAGATAAAGGGGACTGTCCAGAGCCTCCAGATAGTTGTTGGCCAAGCTGGTCCTTGAACCAGGTGCACTGAACCCACAACCAGTGTTTGTTACTCTACGCTGTGCTCTCTCTCTGCTCTCTTTAGAGTTAGCGCTTGGTAATTTCCTATTGAGAAGTAAAGCTTTCACAGTGCAGATGAGCATGAAATTGTGATTTTGATGGTGTTTTCCTGAAAATATTCCAAAGTTTCAGTTTTCAGAAAGGAAATCCACTGTTGTAGGAGAAATGGTATTTATCTCTCATTCACTTAATCTCATTCATTTTCTACCTTTGTAAGTTTTTCTTACATTTTAGTTTTCTGTCTCAGAGCACTTATGATTTTACTGCTTGACTGTATGAAACTATCGAGACAGAAAGCTGAAAGGAAAGCTGTCTTAGTCTGTTGCCTGTTGCTCTAACAGAATACCACAGACTGGATAATCTATAAGGAACAGAAATTCCGTCTCTCCCAGTTTTGGAGGCTGGGAGGTCTCGCATCAAGGCTCCAGCATCTGGTGAAGGCTTGCTTGCTATGTTATCACATGGTCGAAGGCAAAGGGCAAAACGGGACAAAATCTATGTCCTCACATGACAGAAGAGCAGAAGAGGACACATCTACTTTTGGGAGCCCTTTTATAAGGACCTTAATCAGTCATGAGGCTGGATTACTCACGACCTAAATATCTTCCCACAAGGCCACCTCCCAATACTGTTGCACCGGGGATTAACCAGGGATTAACTTTCCAACACATGAATTTTTGGAGGGACAAAAACATTCAAACCATAACAAAAGCCAGACACACATGTTTTAAACATAAAGACAGGCAGTTGAAATAAAAGAGTAGAAAAAGATATGTCATGCAAGCTCTAATCACAAGAAAATGAATTTGCTTATAATTACATCAGGAAAAGTAGACCTCAAGACAAAGAGTTGTATTAGAGACAAAGAGGGATGTTTCATGATGATGAAAGGATCAATTCATTAAGTAGAGAGATGAGTCCTAAATGTGTATGTACCAGCTTTACAATGCATGAAGCAAACATTGACAGCAATAAAGAGAGAAATAAACAAGTTTACAATCCTAGGCAGAAAATTTAACAGCCCTCTGTGAGTAATTAAAACAGCAGGTAAATTAAAATGTTAGTAAAAGTATGGAAGATTAGAATAACATTATCAACCAGTGGGATCTAATTGATTTATAAAATACCACATCTGCTAACTGATAATGCACATCCTTTTCAAGGATGTGGCACATTCACCAAGTAGACTGTATGCTGGCCCCAAAAAGTTGACAGCAAATATCAAAGGGTTGAAATACCACCAAGTTCATCTGACCAAGTGCTTTAAATTAAAAATCCATAACAACAAGATACACAGAAAATCCTCAGATGGAAATTTACCTGCATACTTCTAAACAACCTATGGGTCAAATAAATCATAAGGAAATTTCGAACTGAATGATAATGACAACACGTGTCAAAATTTGTTTGATGCACCTAAAACAGTGCCTGGAGGAAAATTTATACTTTTAAATGCCTGTATTAGAAGAGAATAAAGGTTTCAAATTAATATTCAAAGCTCTCATTTTAAGAGACTAGAAGAACAACAAAAACCAAGTAAAAGAAGAGAAACAATCTAAATAAGGGTGAAAAATCAATAAACTGAAAAATGGTTAAACAAGAAAAGAATCACTAAAATATAAAGTTTTTTTGAAGAGACCCTTGAAAAACCTCTAGTTAGACTAATGAACAGAAAAAAAGAGAAAAAACAAATTCCCAATATGAGAAATGAAAGAGGGGACATCACTACAGATCCTACGGACATTAAAAAGCTAATAAGGGAATGTTATTTACAATGTTATGCCAATAAATTCATGAAATGGAGATATTTCTAGAAAGACACAACTTAAACTAATGCAGGAAGAAATGGAGACCTTTATTATCCTTATAGTGATTTAAAAAATTAAATTTGTTATACAAGAGCCTTCATGCAAGGAAAACATCAGGACAGATGGCTTTGCTGGTGAACTCTATCAAACATATAAAGAAGAAGTAATAGCAATCCTCCAGGAACACTTTCAGAAAAGAGAGGAGGAGTAAACACTTCCCATTTTTTTAAGGTAACATAATCCTGATACCAAAATCTTAACAAAGACGTTATAAGAAAAGGGAACCTGAGACCAATGTTTGTGATGAATATAGACAAAAAATTCTTTAAAAACATATTAGCAAATTGACTTTTGCCTTAACCTATGAAGGAGTAACTGCCAAAGGAATTGCTCTCCTGTTATCAACAGCTGGAAAACTGGACCAGATACGTGAAACAACTATTTTCAGATACTGGGCAACAGGCAGTGCAGGGCTGTGACCCTGTGAGATAGGATGTAAGTAAGGTGAACTGTATAAGGACTCAATTTGCAATTGAATGCAGTTGCCAAGCAGCAGCATAAGTGGGGGAACCCAAACGAACCAAGCAGCTTTGCTGAGTTGAGGAATTAGGGAAGAGTTTTGAGGAGGCCGAAACAGAAATCATATACGGAGCAGAGTGTTGGAGAGGAGGGAATTGTACAAGGAGAGAACCCCAGATGTCTGCAAAGTCCCATCAAGTCCTTGGCTGAGTATTGATCTGCTCAGGAGTGGGGTGGAATTCTATGAGCTGGGGAAAGTCAACAGAAAGCAGTGAGTTGAATAATCCCAAGAGCTGTGGGAATCGAGTGCTGGAGAGATGACACCTGCAGGAACTTGGCGAATGAGCCATATGAACCTGGAAGACACCATTCGTGTCCCTCCAGCCCTCTCTGTGGACTAGGATGAGATTGCGCCAGCTGACAAAGGAAAAGTTTTTACAAGATCCAGCTCTAGTATCACAGTGGCAATAAATTGACACCTGGGATATCTGGCATTCAATAAAAAAGTAACTGGTATGCAATGGATTGGAAAAATATGACCCGTAATCAGAAAAAAATGTTAGTAATTAGAAACAGACTCATGGATCAATAATAACATTTTGAACAACCCAATAAAATATGGATAAAGGATTTCAACATACACCTCACAGAAAGTATAGAGATGGCCGCAGTAAACACATGAACATCTCTTCAGTGCCCAGCATCATTAATCTTCATAGAATTGCTCTATGAAATCACAATCAGATACCATTTAACACTTACTAGAATGGCTAAAATAAAAAGACTGACAACACTAAATTTTGGCCAAGATGTGGAACAATTCAAATGTTCATACATTACTGGTGAGAAGTGTAAAATGGTGCAATCACTTTAAAGAACCTTATGGCAGATTTATTTGAATTATTTATTTTTAAGTTCAGGGATACATGTGCAGGATGTACAGGTTTGTTACATAGGTAAAATGTGTCGTGGGGTTTGTTGTATAGATTCTTTCATCATCCAGGTATTAGGCCCAGTATCCATTAGTTACTTTTCCTGATCCTCTCCCTCCTCCCATCCTCTGCCCTCCAGTAGGCCCCACAACATGTGGTATTTGGTTTTCTGTTCCTGCTTTAGTTTGGTAAGGATAATGGCCTCCAGTTCTGTCCATGTCCCTGCAAAGGACATAATCTTGTTCCTTTTTTTTTTTTTTCCGAGACAGAGTCTTATTCTGTCACCCAGGCTGGAGTGCAGTGGCATGATCTCAGCTCACTGCAAGCTCCACCCCCTGGGTTCACACCATTCTGCCACCTCAGCCTCCTGAGTAGCTGGGACTACAGGTGCCCACTACCACGCCCGGCTAATTTTGTTTTTTTTTGTTTTTTTTTGTTTTGTTTTTTGTTTTTGTATTTTTAGTAGAGATGGGGTTTCACCATGTTAGCCAGGTTGGTCTCGATCTCCTGAACTCATGATCTGCCCGCCTCGGCGTCCCAAAGTGCTGGGATTACAGGCGTGAGCCACCATGCCCAGCCAATTTTGTGCCTTTTTATGGTTGCATAGTATTCCATGGTGTATATGTATCACATTTTCTTTATGGAATCTATCATTGATGGGCATTTTGGTTGATGCCATGTCTTTGCTATTGTGAATAGTGCTGCAATGAACATAGGTGCGCATGTGTCTTTGTAATAGAATGATTTGTATTATTTTGGGTATATACCCAGTAATAAGATTGCTGGGTCAAATGGTATTTCTGTCTCTAGGTCTTCGAGGAATTGCTACACTGTCTTCCGTGATGGTTGATCTAATTTACACTCCCATCAACAGTGTAAAGGTGTTCCTTTTTCTCCATAACCTCACCATCGTTAGTAATCACGATTCTGACTGATATGAGATGGTATCTCATTGTCGTTTTAATTTGCATTTCTCTAATGATCAGTGATGTGGAGCTTTTTTTCATGTTTCTTTGGCCACAGGTATGTCTTTTTCTTTTTTTATTGAGACAGAGTCTCACTTTACACCCAGGCTGGAGTGAGTGGTGCAATCTCGGCTCAGTGCGACCTCCACCTCTTGAGTTCAAGTGATTCTCCTGCCTTAGCCTCCCAAGTAGCTGGGATTACAGGTGCCTGCCACCATGCCTGGCTAATTTTTCTATTTTTAGTGGAGATGGGATTTCACTATGTTGCCCAGGCTGGTCTCGAACTACTTACCTCAAATGATCTGCCCGCCTTGGCCTCCCAAAGTGCTAGGATTACAGATGTTAGCCACTGTGCCTGGCCTTTTGAAAAGTGTCTGTTCATGTCCTTTTCCCCCTTTTTAATGGGGTTGTTTTTTTCTTGTAAATTTAAGTTCCTTGTAGATGCTGGATATCAGACCTCTGTCAGATGCATAGATTGCAGAAAGGCAGTTTTTAAATAAAGGGAGATGTACATCTGCCCTGTGACCTGGCAGTTCCACTCCTTCACACCTGCCTAGGAGAAATGAGACATACACCCACAAAACATCCCCACAAGAGTGTTCATTGCAGCCTATTCATGGTAAAAATCAGTAACTAACACAGAAGTCTATGAATGGGTGAATGTGTAAACAAGTTGTGGTATATTCTTAGAATATTTTACCGCTTGTAAAGAATGAACTACTGGTACTGGCAACATGTGTGACTCTTACACATTCTGAGCAAAAGAAATAGGACCGTTTATATGAATTGCAAGAACAGGCAAGTCCAGTCTATGGTGATAGATATCAGAAGGCAGTTAACTTGGAGTGGGGGCCAAGAACGACTAGAAAAGGGCAATAGACATGGTCTGTGTCTTGTCTGAGGGCAGCAATACTTTTTTTTTTGAGACAGACTGTCACTCTGTCACCCAGACTGCAATGCTGTGGCGTGATCTCGGCTCACTGCAGCCTCCGCCTCCCGGGTTCAAGTGATTCTCCTGTCTTAGCCTCCTGAGTAGCTGGGACTACAGGTGCCAGCCACCATGCTTGGCTCATTTTTGTATTTTTAGTAGAGATGGTGCTTCACCATGTTGGCCAGGCTAGTCTGGAACTCCTAACCTCAGGTGATCTACCCGCCTAGGCTTCCCAAAGTGCTGGGATTACAGGTGTGAGCCACTGCGCCTGGCCTAGCAATACATTTATTATATGTAAATTATACTTTGATTTCAAAATATCACACCCCGCAACAAGCAAATCACTAAAGGGGAGGAAGAAAGGATGGCGCATTCTGTCCAGCACTTAACTGGAGACAGAAAAAAGCCAAGTGGTGGAGTCTGACCTTCAGGAACACATACATCACTCCTAGGAGACAAGGCGGGTGCTCATGACACCCCCTGTCATTGGCGCTCACAGAAGAGAGAAGTGAGTGAGGACTGTCGTTGTCAGGAAGGCATCTTAGGCGTGGCAGGTTTTGAGATGGGCCCTGAGAGCTGCATGGAACTCGGCAAACCGGAGATTAAAGTGGCGATGCCACAGAAACGTTGTAGCTTTGTAGAAACACCGTAGACTGTACGGTGGAAAGTGAGTCTTCTGTCATCCTTGACTCCACCCTGGGAGCCCCTCCCCAGATTCTGCCTGTGCTTTCAGATTCTCGTATGTGCTACAGAAACCATCATTGTATCTACAGACTGTTTTCATTGCTCCCTTTTTACTTTATCATTTAGATAAACTTCATATCCACATAAAAAGACAGACATTCTTTTCTATGGCAACAGTGTATTCCAGTGCATGGATCATCTCCCTATTCACGGGCATTTTAAAACACGGCATCACTCAAATGAACAGCCTTGTGCATAGCCTTTGCATTCCTTTGCAAATCTCTCTGTAGAATAGGTTTCTTAAAAGTTGCTGCCCAAGGCCGGGAGCGGTGGCTCACGCCTGTCATTCCAGCACTTTGGGAGGCTAAGGTGGGCAAATCACCTGAGGTCAGGAGTTCAAGATCAACCTGGTCAACATGGCCAAACCCTGTCTCTACTAAAAATACAAAAATTAGCTGGGCACAGTGGCACTTGCCTGTAATCCCAGCTACTCGGGAGTCTGAGGCAGGAGAATCGCTTGACCCCGGGAGGCGGAGGTTGAGGTGAGCCGAGATTGCACCACTATGCTCTAGCCTGAGGGACAGAGCAAGATTCCATCTCAAAACAAACCAACCAACAAACAAACAAAAAGAACAAAAAAACCTTGCTGCTTAAAGGTTATATACTTTTGAAATTTGACCAACAAAAAATCTATGCCAATATACGCTTTTACCAAACTGTGAGAGAGTGGCTGTTTACCCAAAGTCTTATCAGTATTGGGCATTACCATTCATTAAAAATGTTATCCAGCTTATTTTTGACAGATTTCTTGTTTTAATTTGTTGTTTGATCACTATTGAGGTGATGTGTCTTTTCTTTTTTTTTAAAAGACAGGGTTTCACTCTGTTGCCAAAGCTGGGGTGCAGTGCAGTGATCATGGCTCACTATAGCCCCAATCTCCCAGGCTCCACTGATTCTCCCACCTCAGCCTCCTGAGTAGGTGGGACTAGATTTGCAAACCGTCATGCCTGGCTAATTTTTTTTTTTTTTTTTTTGTAGAGACTGGGTTTTGCCATGTTACCCGGGCTGGTCTCAAACTCCTGGGCTCAAGTGATCCGCCCGCCTCAGCCTCCGAACGTGCTGGGATTGCAGACGTGAGCTGCTGTGCCCAGCCTGAGGTTATATGTCTTTACAGAATGTGTCTCCTAGCCATTTCCATTTCCTCTTCTGTGCGTTTTCCAGTTTTCGTGGGCTGTTCGTCTTCCTACTTTACTGTGTGCTCTTTGTATGTTAGTGATGCTAACCTTTTTATTTTTGTTGCATGTATTTTTCAGTCTGTCATTTGTTGGTTGCATATCATATGTCCTTCACTGTACAGTCATTTCCAATCTTTTATATAGTTAATTTGTTAATACTTTTATTTATAGTTTCTGAGATTTGTGTCTTGCTTAGGAAGTCCCTTCCCCCACCTGGATAGTTTCTTCCAGTGTTTTCACTCTTTCCTTGACACACAGACACACACTCATCCGCCCACCTGTTTAGATCTGTAAGCATCTGGAATTGTGTATGGTAAGATACGTGGTCGAATTTCCAGATACCATATTGTATGGCCATTGTTGGCTGACTGCCCCTGATTTGAAATGCTTTTTTTTTTTTTTTTTGAGATGGAGTCTTGCTCTGTCTCCCAGGCTGGAGTGCAGTGGCCTGATCTCGGCTCACTGCAAGCTCCGCCTCCCACGTTTATGCCATTCTCCTGCCTCAGCCTCCCGAGTAGCTGGGACTACAGGCGTCTGCCACCATGCCCGGCTTTTTTTTTTTTGTATTTTTAGTAGAGATGGGGTTTCACCATGTTAGCCAGGTTGGTCTCGATCTCCTGAACTCATGATCTGCCCGCCTCGGCGTCCCAAAGTGCTGGGATTACAGGCGTGAGCCACCATGCCCAGCCAATTTTGTGCCTTTTTATGGTTGCATAGTATTCCATGGTGTATATGTATCACATTTTCTTTATGGAATCTATCATTGATGGGCATTTTGGTTGATGCCATGTCTTTGCTATTGTGAATAGTGCTGCAATGAACATAGGTGCGCATGTGTCTTTGTAATAGAATGATTTGTATTATTTTGGGTATATACCCAGTAATAAGATTGCTGGGTCAAATGGTATTTCTGTCTCTAGGTCTTCGAGGAATTGCTACACTGTCTTCCGTGATGGTTGATCTAATTTACACTCCCATCAACAGTGTAAAGGTGTTCCTTTTTCTCCATAACCTCACCATCGTTAGTAATCACGATTCTGACTGATA
>NW_012114466.1:695157-697396 GCF_000951035.1 Colobus angolensis palliatus | reverse complement strand
GCACAGGTGAGCTCTCTTAAGCACAGGGCGGATCTGGAAGCCCAGGGGGCTCTCTAAGCCCAGGCAGGCTGTCCAGCACAGGGGTCTGTGTAGGCACGGGGACTGTGTTTGGTGTTGCTCACATTTGTAATTCCCCTGCTCCCCCTGGCCCAGAGGAAGAGCTTCGTAAATGCAGGTTGGTGTCAGTGAGCTTGGTGTTTCCTCCTATTTATGTAAGTCTTCAAGTGAAGACTTGTAGTTTTCTTCGTGAGGTCTTGTACAGTTCTTGTTAAGTTTATGCCATGTTATTTTCTTCTTGCTGGCAGAGAAGGGCTATTGATTTTTGAATGTTCCTGTATTTGGCCGTCTTGCTTATCTCAGAACTCTGTTTCCTGCCATTCTCTCAGTTCTGCCTCTGTCTCTGTTGGCGTCATTCCTCAGGCTGGTTGGGTGCAGATGGTTGCAGCAGTTCCGACCCCCACATCTGACCCTGGTAGCTTTCAGTGGGAAGAGGAGTGAGTTGCCTCCAGGAACTTCCCAAGAACCGGGCAGGGTGTTCTCAGAAGCCCTCAGCTGTCTTTGCTCAGTGGCTTAAGTAGGGGCCTGGGCCCTTTGCTGACTCAGCCATTGGTGAGGTGTGGCCTAGCTCTGCAGGGCTCCAACCAGGCCAACCTGTGGGTTCAGCTGCCTCTGAGCTGAGTCCCCACCTACAGGGCTGCTGCAGGGAGGTGTGAATACTTCGCAAAGCTGGGATTCTGCTAGAAAGATGCACCAAACACCTATGAGGATGGTCATGTGGCTTCCCTGTCAACCCCATTCAGCATGTCGGTAAAGCTACAAGATTTCCCGACGTTGAACTGTCCCTCCTTCATTCTTTACGTGTATTATTCTTTGAATATCCTGCTGCTGTGCTTTGATCTACTAAGGTTTTACTTTGGATCTTTTTGTCTATTCAGAAGTGCGATTTGTCTGTGCTACAAAAGTCTTTTTAAGAATGGAAGGGACGTAGTGGAAAGACCCTGGTATTGAAGGTTGCTTAGCTCCTGTGTGACCTTGGTCAAGTCACTTAACCTCTCTGAGACTATTTCTTTCATATACAATAGTGATCACAACCCTAAGTAACACAAGCTTGTTTTGAGGATCAAATGAGATAAGACGTATGAAAGCTCTCTTTTAACACCAAAGCTTGAGCAGAGTTAGAGCCTTGTCTCATTATGTATATTCAGGATTTTTGAATTTTTGTGAATTTCTTCCAGTGAGGAGAGAGGTTCAGAGAACATTAACAAATAAGTTTGCTCTCAGCTTTTCCTCATAAACCATGATCAGAAAACCAGAGTTATGCTGAGGGAGAGGCACTGGGAACATGGTTGGTAAACATTACATTATTGGTGTTCAGATATGAGGTTCCTGCTTTTCATAATATCCTTAGGGTACTGGGGAAGATTTGATATTTTCTGAGATTGCTGTAAAATGCAAGTTATTGCTGCGACTGTCGCCCAATTATTCTGTACTTATTTTACTTAGACTTTAGTAATTGGAAAAAGATTAGATGTCAGGACTTTGTATTTTGTTGATTGTATTAGCAAAGTCTTCTCTTTAGTCATTTCTTTTATTCCTGTTATTAATCATTAGCTCCAAGCTGTTAGGAGAAGAACCTAATGGTAGATTCCTAACTTAAAGGAAAGAAATAATGACTTGAGTTTCCGTGGGACTGGGCAAGTGTTGCTATACCTAGACATTGAAATAGATTGTCCCGCCCTTCAGGGCATGGGAATGAGACACTCAAGGAGACTCAGAAGGTCGATGGAATGCAGAGCCCACATCCTTACCCCTCTGCCCCGATGCTTGTCCTTTCCTGCCCTTGGAGGTGCTGGACCTTGCTCCAGGACCCCTCTGCCTCTGGCCAGGCCATCCCCTCTCGTGATTTTTTCTACTTCTGGGTATTTATAAAGCCTCATTGACTTGTATCAGACTACCTTGAAGACTTTGTGTAGAATTTGGCCACATCCTTAATTAATGGTGTATAAAGACTAACTTATCTCCATGAAACGATTTCTTTCAAAACCAGTAGTGAGAAAAAACGGCATCATATAGGTATGCTTAAATAGTAAATGGAAAGTGAGATGGATGAAAGAAAGGAAAACCAAGTAACATGATCAGGTTGGGGTAAAAGCCTTCAGGAGAGAGAGGGAGGTGGGAGGGAGAGAGAGAGAGAAGGAGGTGGGAGGGAGAGAGGAGGAGGTGGGAGGGAGAGAGAGAG
>NW_012114466.1:683664-694422 GCF_000951035.1 Colobus angolensis palliatus | reverse complement strand
GGAGGGAGAGAGAGAGGAGGAGGTGGGAGTGAAGGAGGCTGGTGTTCTCTGGACTTCCCTGGTTGAAGGAGGGAAAGGGTCATGGGGTCTCACCTGTCCCAGGGTAGCTGCAGGGACACTGGGGATGCCTTTTGCAGACATGTACTCGGATTCTGTTGTAAACAGGTGACCTGTAGCTTGGTTTGAGTAGAATGGTCACTTACCTTCTCTGGGATACTGAAATCAATCGGTATCTGAAATGTTGATCATTTAGTTTAATTTGTTGATGGGGCTCATTGCCTCCTAATAAAACAGGTGGAATGTGTTAAAGCACTGGGGAAGTTTACTAACCTTTTGTAAATCTTTTTCTCCTTGTCTCTTTTTTCATCAACAGAGGAATTACGGAAGTTGAGCTGGTCTGGAATCCCTAAGCCAGTGCGTCCAATGACGTGGAAGCTCCTCTCAGTAAGTCCCACCGCGCCGCCCATCAGTGCCTCCTTCCTGTGTGCAGGGACTGCGGGCGTCTGGCCTGAGTAGGGCCTGACAGCCACGCCCACGGGTTTGCCCTGGCTTTGCCCTGGCTTTGTTGCAGTGATAAAGGCCTTTGCTATGGCTAAGCTGACATTTTCCATCCTTTGCTTAATTTTAAGCTTGGTTTGACAGGACTGGCAGAAAACAAGGATAGATCATAATTACGACAACGGTATTTTTTTCCTCAGATTTTATTATTAGAAAATCTTTATATGTTCCAGCCTGTAATATAGAAAGGTTTCAGCATAGATGGTTATTTCAACTCCGAGGAGTTGAAACAGGGAAATAGGTTTTAAATTTGTTTGAGATATGCTGAAAACAAGGACATATGTTTGACCAAGTTTTTTTTTTTTTTGTAATTATTAGTAGTGTTGTTAGGAAAAGAAGAAAATGGATGAGAGAAGCAGTTTGTGTTTCTTGGGTGGAGTGCGGAGTTCCGGCTGCCTCAGCTCTAGCGCTGAGCTACGTGTCTGGAAGCGCTTTGGGAAAGGTTGGGGTGGGCGTTGGTGACCATCAGCATGCCCTGGTACTCTTAGCTCGCTCGGGCTTACCATTGCGAGTGAGTCTGGCCCTGGCTACCATTTCAGAATTGGTTATAGACAGTTTTCTTCTCTTTTCCTTTTTGATTATTTTTGGAGCTAAGTCAATAGTGTGCTCTAAGTGTTTACTCTAAATTGGGTCTGACTTTTAGTATTTAAAAGACTCTTTCTGGCTCATGAGTCTTAATAAATTTGCAGCTTAGTACCTCGTAATCCTAAATGCAGATGCAGCTCTGAACAGTGAATATTTATTGATTAAATATTCCTTGCAATTAAAATCAGACTTGCTGCGATTGCTTACGTTTTTGTTTTGTGCTTTTGTATTTTAACCTAGTTTTCCAGTTTATATCCAGTTTTCTAAATGTCCCCTAAGATAGGTTGCAAACTTCTCAGGTTAGTTTGTAGGAAGTTTTGATGAAAATACCGAACTGCATTTTCTGTTTGTTAAGGATGTGCCGTGTCTAGGTGGAAAGTCTCACGTGAGTTATTTTATACTGTTCTCTTCTAGTTCTCAGCCTCTGCGGGTTATGGTTCCACTTCCCTAATGTGTGTAGCGTAGGGGTTGATGTGGAAATGGCCACTCTGGTTTCAGTGGACAGAGGAGCAGAGGGGGAGGTGACAGACAGCCCCACTTTGCTGGTTGTGGACAGGAGGGCAGGTGGGTGTAGGCGGAGTCTGAGCCAGGAATCCTGGCAAGGCAAGTGAGAGTGTGAACCCAGGAAATCTGAGATGGTCTCAGTTGATTTAGAAAGTTTATCTTGCCAAGGTTGAGGGCGCACTGGTGACACAGCCTCAGGAGGTTCTGGCGACAGGTGCCCAAGGTGGTCAGGGCACAGCTTGGTTTTATACACTTAGGGAGACGTGAGACATTGATCAAAACACGTAAAACGTGGCGAGGGAGCTTCCAGGTCACAGATAGGTGATCCACGAATGGTTACATTCTTTTGAGTTTCTGATGAACCTTTCCAAAGGAAGCAAATCAGATGTGCATCTGTCTCAGTGAGCAGAGGAGTGACTTTGGATAGAATGGGAGGCAGGTTTGCCCTGAGCAGTTTCCAGCTTGAGTTTTTTAGTGATCTTGGGGGCCCAAGTATTTTCTTTTCATAGGAGAAAGCCTGAGCATTCTCAGGGCTTTGTCATATGAAAGGAAAGACACATGTAGTGCTTTAACCATCATTCCTTGCAGGGTCCTTTGCTCGGGAGATGGAGATGAATTAGACACTAGCCTGCCATTAGGAGGAGGTCGGGTGCTACAGACTTGTGATGTGACAGTGGTGGTGGAGGCTGGGACTACATACTGTAGGTCGGACAGGACATAAGTATGAACCAGGGGGTGGAGGAGTACCACAGCATGGGGGCAGTTTAGTGCTGAGGGTCAGCTTCTGTTAGGAGGGGACTTCACACCTGGGATCCGCAAGGCCATGGCAGGTGGGGAAGGAGGGGAGGATGTGGAGACTTGCAGTCACAAGGCACAGGGATGAACATGGTGGTTCTTGGCCCTCTCTGGGCTTGGATTGACAGATGAGTAGAAAATAAATGTTAGGTCAGGGAGCAAAGCTTGTCCTTGCAAGTGTAGGATGCTAAGAAAGGGTTCATGAGGATGCCAGGTAAGTCTTCTTGGGGAAGGTGGCATCTTACGTGATGTCTCAAAAGGGATGTTCGTGTTCTCTCTGCTAGTGGGAAGTGGGGAGGCCGTAAGAGCTGGGGCACACAGTAGTGGTGGGACAAGCAGGAACATAGGCTGGGGTAGAGGGGCCCAAGAGGAGGCCAGGTGACAGACGCCCTACTGCCCTCCCTATCTCGCCCCGTTGCTTGGGTGTTATCCTGAAGGATTTAAGTGGGGAGTGGTGAGCCTGTGTTTCTGGAAGAGAAAAGCCTTGAAAGAGCCATTGGTTGGTTCATTCTTTCATCCATTCTGTTCATCCGTTCCATTCATCCATTCTATTCATCCATTCATTCATCCATTAGCATTTATTGAGCACTTTGTGTTTTAGGCACTGTGTCGGGTGCTGGGAAATAGCAGGCAGGGCAGAAGACCAAGTTGTCCCCCGGGCACCTGCAGAACAGACGGTAGATGGTCTGTCTTTTTCTCTTACCCTCTCCAGCCCCAAGAGACTAGGCTACATGGAGACGGAGCCCATTCTCTCAGGATCTTATTCCCGTGCTCCCAGTGCACTGCTGCCCTGTGTCTGTCCCTTACTGAGCGCTTGCCCTGCATCAGACCATGCGTTCAGAGGTTCTTGTGGACAGGCGTGTGGGCAGGCAACTCAGGGACCAGGCTGTTCTTGCCCAGTGTCTGGCTTGGAGGAGCAGTGCTGGTGGTAAGGGGAGGCTGCTCCTGGCAGGCTCTTGGGAGGGGACTAGAGCTGGGACAGGAAGAACTGGGAAGCGACAGGGAAGGGAGTTGAGGGGCCAAAGGCTATAGGGGTGGGGTAAGAGGACTCTCACAACTAGAGTAGGGAGCAAGCGTTGGTTCTTTTTCCGGGAACAAGGGCTCACTGTGCATTTGCCGTGCTCCGTGCCCTGTGTTGGTGAGCACTGATACCATCCAGCTCCCCAGGCAGTCATGCTGCACCATGGCTCTGGGCCTTCTGTGAAAATAGAGATTTGGGGAGCACAGTACCTGATGCCAGTCACCCATCCACGAGTCAGCACGTGTTACTCACACATCTGCCCTCAGCCAGGCCCTCTGCAGGTGCTGGGGTTACAAGAACATCTGGGACAATGGTGGGGATAGGGACCTCAGCAGGGAAGGGGTCTCCCCAATCAAGGATGACTCTTTATCATTCTCTGAATCCCAGGGTTTAACCCTGGCTTCCCCGTTCAGCTCTCCTGGGAGCTTTTCCCGATCCTTGTGTCCAGGCCCATGAAGCAAATTGGAATCTCTAGGGTGGACTTAGGCGCCAGGGTGTTGACTGACTCTGGCATGCTGGGAACCATGCAGTCCACAGAGTGCCACCCTGCGGCTAGGCGGGGGATGGGAGGCGAGGGTAGGGAGGTTCAGGCCTGCCCTCTTCACCTGTGGGTTTCCATTCTGGTCACATGTTAGTATCACCTGGGGAGCTCAGGAAATCCTGTTACCTGGGTTCTTGAGGGTTCTCACGTGTACCCAGGGTTGGAGACAGCTGCTCTAGGACACTCAGGCTCCAGTGGGACAGGGTGAGGTATACATGAGCCACCTGGGAAGCAGGTCATTGAAAGTCATGCACTATGCCTGCCACTGCAGGCAGCACACACCAGGGCTGAGGAACCTGGGCAGGAGAGCCCGCCTGGGGCGTTGGAGGGCCTGCGTGGGAGGAGAGAGGCTGAGTGAGACTCGCTGGGAGCCAGGAGCATGTCGTCTGGGAGGGCTCGGGTGAGTAGGGTAAGATGGGAGGGGTTTATCCTAGTCCGAGAGTCCGTCCAGGATCCAGAGGTCAACAGTTACACCCAGAATTGAGAATTTATCATTTGTCCAGCTTAAAAAGGCAGTTAACCAAAGCTGTGCTTGAATGGGAACCTATTTCAGGGTCTGGCAAACTAATGACTCTTTTTCATTGTGTTGATGATTTGTAATTAACATGATTCTAGTAGCCTTATTTTTAATTGATGAGTGGGCAGTGCCACTTCAATGAAGAACGATGAGAAACATGACTTGTCTTTTATGAAAAACTAACATCTAGTCTAGCACATACCGTTCAGCCACAAGTAATACTACTTAATGTTTACATTTTATGCAAGCAGGGTAGTAACTTTTTAAAAATTACTGCTATCGAGAATCATATTTCTGGCTCTTTTTAAAATAGGTATTTCAGAAACATGGCACAAAAACTAGTTAAACATTGAACATTTGCGTTAGTGAGTCTAATGGTTAAAAATGATGAGTGAAGCTCCAGTATTATCTTTTCTTTCTGCAGTATATTGAGGTAGGTTTGCATATGAACACGGTGGGAGGGAGCAATTTGATTTTTGTGTCACCGGGACAATTTAGATGTAAGTATGTGCATGCATTGTTTTACATTTATGATTAGTGTTTTTATAGCATGCTAATACAGCAGTTAAGTTTTCTGTAGTTCTGTCATTTAAAATTCATTGCATACTTGAATGTATTTCATTTGCATAATTTCTAGTCTTGCTTAATGATTGAAAGGCCTCAACTTGCATATGTGTGTTTTCCTGTAGGGACGGGAGTGTCAGGAGCTCACGTAGGGTTTTTATTGCCTGTGTTCCGATCATGACGTACTTGCCTTTTCGAATTTGTGTTTCAAGTTAAGTTTAAAATTTGGGGAGTGGGAAGTATTTCTGAGAGCCCTCTTTGTGGCCACTGAATGCGGTTGATGTCAGGCTGCCTACACCATGGCCTCGCTGACCACCCCTGGTGGCCCACACTGCCCTCTGTTGAAGGCCGGGCCCCTTCCCTGGCACGCAGGCCTTCTCTCCTGGCTGCTGCACGCGGCTTCATTGGCCAGGCTGTTTCCGACCTTGCCCCGGGCCAACCCGCACACATTTCCCTGTGTCCTCCATGCTCTGTCTCTCCCCACCTCTGTCTTCTCCACTATCAAAACCAAACCCAGAAGTGTGTGCTCGTTCTTACTTGTCCCAAGTGAGCGCACGCGTCTTTCTCCCTGAGTGTCAGGGCCGTGGCCCCCTTTGGGTCTGACAGAATTGCTGCACGTCATGATCACTTGTGCACTCAGCGAGGAAGGACTGAGGGTCCGTTGTGGGGCAAACCGCGTTCCAAGCCCTTGGACAAACATTCCGCCCTTGTGGACCTCACATTTTGGTGGGAGAAGACAAGCAATACACTGAGAAGTAGATTTGATGTGCTGTGGAAGGTGAGGAGTGCTGTGGGGAAAGGCCTGGGATCAGCTTGATGCAATGGTGAGGGCTGAGGAGGGGAAGGGGCTGTTGAAGTAGGTGGGTAGCGGTCAGGGTGAGGAGCTGACTTTGAGCGAGGACTTAGAGGAGCTTGGGAGGCAGCTGTGCAGGCGCCTGGGGGTGCATCTCTGTCTGGTTCATTCTTTGGAGAGGGCTTACCCGTTCCCTCACTGTGTTCCCCATCAGGAAGTAGTGCCCAGCAGACACAGGTGATGAGGAGGGAGAACAGTAGGTAACAGGAAGCAGTACCGTGGGCTCCTCCCGCAGCCGGGGAGGTGGAGACCGAGAGAGGGTGCTCTTGTGGAAAGGCGGCTGCCAGCCCTGCACAGACGGAGAGCAGCGGACAGTGGCTGTCCTCGAAAGGGCAGCCAGTCAACAGCCTGGGCTTGGTGACCCCTGTGGTCTGTTGCAGCTCAGCTCTGCCATCATGGCCCAGAGCAGCCACAGGGAATCCGTATAAAGGAAGTCACACAGCTGTGTTACCATAACACTTTATTTACAAAAGTTGGTGGGCAGGATTGGCTGGTGGTCAGTTTGCTGACCCTGTTCTAGATGAAATTGGTCCCAGCAGAGGAACGGTACGTTCAGAGAGAGGCACTGAGGCAGAAGAGGTGTGGCATTTAAGGAATATTTAAGCAGCATAGTAAAAGTGGGCGGGGCCACAGTGAGTGATGAGTGTTGGCCTCTTGGTCAGAGAAGCAGGAAGGGCCAGGCCGGTAGGAGCCGTCAGCCTAGGCAGGGCTTGGGCTTTTATGCTGAGCATGGTTAGAAGCAATTGGAAGTTTTTCGGGGTGGTGGTGTTAAAATGATGGGATTTTCACAGGGTCTGTGTGGCCAGAGTGTAGAGAAAGGACCGTGGGGTCTATGTCCACCCACTGATGGACAGTCCCCTGTGAGCCTGGCTAGTCTTCAGCGTCTTTGTATCCAGGGCTGAGCAGCGGGTGGGAGAGTGGCTGGGGCTGGGTGAATGAATGTTGTTGTGTGTGTATCTGTGGGCGGCTCTCAGCCTGCGGATTTGTCCCCAGGTCTTTGGAGACTTGCGATCACATGGCTCTCCTGAGCAGTGTGGGACCTCAGGTCAGGAGCTGGGGCTTGGCTTGAGTTTGCCTTTGTGTCCGTGTGACTCTGGGCATGTTAACCACATTTCTTGAGCCTCTCTCCTCGTCTGCAGACAGGGACAGTAATGGCCTTCTGTGATTAGTGGGATTAAAGCAGCACTGTGTGAAGCACGAAGCCTGGTGAGGACCCAGCCCTTCCTTAGTTCACCTACGGGTATGGCAATTTTGGGACAAAGAAAAAGAAGTAATATTCTGTAATTGTTATTGTCAAGAGACAGACGGGCTTGAAATAACAATGAGGTGCAGATGGGTCTGGATGAAGCCCGTGACTCTGAGAGGGTTATCTGTGAAGCTGACTTTAACTTGAAGTAGAAGCTGGTTTCACTCAGGTCTGGCCGTCACCCCGGCCTTGTAATTTTATGCCTTCCCATCACTGGGGGCAGGGCTGGGTACCCAACAGAAGGAGCTCTGCGTCTGGCAATCCGCCAGCACATCCCAGTGAAAGAAGCCTGATTCGGGAGGTGCTCAGGTGCGTGGGTCGTTAACCACCCGGAAGGCACTGCAGAACCATGCCTGGCACTTCCATGCATACTTGGGGCTGGTTATTCTTTTTGTCATTGTTAGAATTTTTTTGTTTTTGTTTTTGAGGCAGAGTCTCGCTCTGTCACCCAGGCTGGAGTGCAGTGGCGCGATCTCGGCTCACTGCACTCCCAGGTTCACGTGATTCTCCTGCCTCAGCCTCCCGAGTAGCTGGGACTACAGGCGCCCGCCACCACATCTGGCTAATTTTTTGTGTTTTTATTAGAGGTAGGGTTTCACCGTGTTAGCCAGGATGGTTTTGATCTCCTGACCTCGTGCCCGCCTTGGCCTCCCAAAGTGCTGGAATTACAGGCGTGAGCCACCACGCCTGGCCAGTCACTGTTAGAATCATGCGAAGCAATATGCTCTTTGGAATACTACTATTGCCTCATTTTATGGGAAAATAGAGGCCAGGTGGGAATAATGGCCACACCTTTGCTCCATCACGAGGACTCTGAGTGTCTCCCTCTGGAGTGCATCTTGGCAGCTGGACTGTTCTGTGCCCCTCTCCAGAATACCGTAATTCACCGAGCGATTGTTTTCTGGAGAGAGTGTTCTCCCCTCAGGCACCTCCTCCCATTGGGTTGGGGATGCGTTTGACATGCGTGTAACCAGGCTGTTGGGTTGTGACCCACTGCCCTTTCTGCCAGGGCTGCTTGGAAATCACACATTATGAACCTTGAAGGTATCCGATATTCCTTTGAGCTAAAGGTTCACTGTAGGAAGTTTACTTCAGAAAGTAATTGACATTGTTAGCTGATGTATGTTTTAGAGTACTGGACAATTAGAAATAATCAAAATACTCACAAATTGGGGAAAGGTGACATAGAAATGCATATGATGGAAGCCAGTGTCACCTTCCAGATGGATGTTTTAGAACAAGGTGGGCAAATGTTTTCTGTAAAGGCCTAGATAGTGAATATTTGAGCCTGTGGCCTGTGTGGTCTCTTGTAGCCACTTCACTCTGCTGCGATAGGGCAAAAGCAGCCACACACAGTACACAAATAGATGGGCTGTGCCCTCTCCAGCAAAATTTTGTTTACACAAATAGGTGATGGGCCTTAGTTTGCTGATTCCTGTTGTAGAACAGGACTTCATGACAGTGGGAATATGGTCATGATTTTAAAGGGAAAGGACCAGTCATAAAAGATTCATACACTGGGCTGCGTTAAAGTTAGGAACTTCTCTTCATCAAAGACGTCATGAATAGGGTGAAAAGGCAAGTCACAGAAGGAGGCTGTTTACAGCAGGGCTCACATTGTACTATGTAGATATGAACGCCTGTGAGTCAGAAAGGAGGAGGCAGATGGCCTCATAGGAGAGACTAATACATCTGTACTCACACTTCACAGATGCAGACACCCAACGGCATACCTTAGTCTCCTGGGAAATTCAGATGAAAACGTAATGGAGCTTGGTAGATATCACTGCAAAGCCATCTGAAAGGCTGATGTGAAAAGGTTCCACCGTGTCAAGTGTTGGCAAGGATGTAGGACATTGGGAATTTGCATACACTTCTGACGGGAGTAGACTCACTTTGAAAATCCTTTAGCAAAGTCTTTCAGAGGTATGCAAACCTAGCAGGCCCACTCCCAGGTATACACTTAACAGAAATGCATAGCATGTACCGTAAAAGGGAGCTTCAAGAAATTTTAAAGCAAAAACTGGAAACAGCACAAATGTGTGTTAACAGAATGGATTTCATCCACGGCCGTGTTACGCAGCAGTGGAGGAAGGAACTACTGTGACGCGTTATAATGTGAATTAGTTTTCAAGTGTAACACTGAATGCAAACAGCCAGACAGAAAAAATGCCACTTAGGAGGGGAGGAGGTAAGGGACGGTGATTGAGAGGTCTGCTAAGACGGTGATGGTCTGGCTTTTACCTGGGCGGTGTTGACAGGTGTGTTCAGTTTGTGATAATTCGCACACGATTTTGGGGTACGCCTTTATATAAGAATGCTGTCCTTCAGTAAGTGTTTATTAAAAAGAAGTTTCAGTGGTGTGATCCTAATGTGTTAACACGAGTGTGCCTGAGTGTAATTTATAATATAGAATAGAGGCCAGTGGAAACTTGAGAATGGAAGGAAGGCCAGTGCCCACACAGCTGAAGTCTGGCTTCATGCTCGAGGCCTGGACTCTCTGAGTCCCACTCTCCTTCAGGTCAGCTTTTCTTGATGGACCTGCAGCTTGTGATTGTCCCCTTCCATCGGAGGGTGGCCGCTGCAACTCCACACTTCTCACATTCACTTTCGTTCACAGCAGCAGCCAAGAAAAGCCCTGGCTTGGCTCCTGTCCCCGTGTTGGGCCACCTCTCCACCCCCGAACTGTCAGTCATGGTGGCTGGAGGATGGCTTAGCCGTGTAGCTTAGCCCAGCGGAGACCTCTCCTGAAGGAAGAGGCTCCTCATCCGGACCGCAAGGGTTGGGCAGAGGGAGATACGGCTCCCAGAGCAGCTTCAGGGCTCTGTTCCAGCAAGGATGAGTAGTTGTTTGGTGGCCAGCACAGTGATGTCTACTACAGATGTGGAAGCACTTTCAAAGGCAGAAAGCGCCATCCAGGATGTATTTGTTCATGCAGTCACTTGTTCATATGTGATTCACCCAGTGAAAGCTTGTGTGCCCGCCATCTGATTGGCACCGTGAGGGGCTGGTCCTGAGTGAACTTCCTCCTAGATGCTGCTGGAGTGCTGGATGACCAGCCCTGCCTCGTGGGAAAAGAGACTATTGACCAGCAGCCTGGTCAGACCTCATGGGAGAAGTGACCACTGGAGATACTTGAGGGATGAGAAAGAGGCGGCCAGGCACAGCAGTAAGACTGCTAGGAAAAAAAACAAGGAGAAAAACTTTTTCTTTTTTTTTTTTTTTGAGACAGAGTCTAGCTCTGTCACCCAGGCTGGAGTGCAGTGGCGTGATCTGACTCACTGTAACTTCCCCCTCCTGGGTTCAAGTGATTCTCCTGCCACAGCCTCCTGAGTAGCTGGGATTACAGGCACGCATCACCACACCTGGCTAGTGTTTTTAGTAGAGACGGGATTTCACCATAATGGCCAGACTGGCCTTGAACTCCTGACCTCGTGATCTGCCCGCCTCAGCCTCCCAAAGTGCTGGGATTATAGGCATGAGCCACTGCGTCTGGCCGAAAATTTTTAATTGCATATGTGGCTCCTATTATACTTCTGTTGAGCAGTGCTGTTCTAAAACTCGAGCTATCATT
>NW_012114466.1:671467-683614 GCF_000951035.1 Colobus angolensis palliatus | reverse complement strand
CCTTGAACTCCTGACCTCGTGATCTGCCCGCCTCAGCCTCCCAAAGTGCTGGGATTATAGGCATGAGCCACTGCGTCTGGCCGAAAATCTTTTTTATATAGTTCTTGTATCTTTACAAGAACACTAATTATAAAAGAAAGACTATCAACTGGACTTCATGAAACTTTAAGACCTTACCTGTTTGAGACATAAAAAAGCAAGCCATAGACTAGGGAGAGGAATGACAGTACATACAAAGGAAAGAGAGATTTGTATCTAGAGTGTGTACAGAGCTCATCAAGCTCAGTAATAAGATGACACACAAGCTGGGTAAAAACTGGGCCAAAGATTTGAACAGATACTTTGCTAAAGAAGAGATGCGATGGCTCCATGAAGTATCTCTTCTTTATCATTAATCATTATGGAAATGAAATTAAAACCACACCCAAAAGCATGGCTGATAGTTGGATTCACAATACCAAGTGTTTAGAAGGCTGGGGCTATGTAGCATCTGGAATTCTCATACATTGCTGGTCAGAATGTAAAGTGAAGTAATTTCTTTGGAAAAAGAGTTTCTTAGAAAACTAAGCATATCCCAATGTTATGGCTCAGTAACTCGACTCCTAGGTATTTAACCGTGAAAACCCAAAGCGTGTGCCCATGAAAATCCTGTGCAGGAATATAACAAACCCCAAACTGGAAACAACCCAAATACTCATTGACAGGTGAATCTTTAACAAACTGGTGGATCCATTCAAGGGACGCAGCTAGAAAAAGGAAATCACAGCTGATTCATGTGACTTGGATCCGTCTCAGAACGCTGTGCTGCCGAGTGAAGGAAAAGCTCACACAAAGCGTAGGTCCTGAGTGACTGCGTTTCTGAGGAGTCCTCGGGCAGCCTCAGCCATGCACAGTGAGGAGGTGAGCGCCTCCCCGGCCAGGGTTGGGATGGATTGCAGAGGGTACTGGGAAGTCTATGGGGGCGGGGGGATGGAAGTGTGTCTGTATCTTCCTTGGAGTAGTAGTTACATAGCTGGAAGCCCTCGTCAAAAGCCACCAAACTGATTGCTTAAAATGGGCGCATCTCATCTTATAAATTAGAATTGGCCATTTATATCTGGGGGTTTTGCATCGGCAGATTCAACTAATTGTGCATCGAACATACTTGGAAAAAAAACGCCGGGCGTGGTGGCTCACGCCTGTAATCCCAGCACGTTGGGAGGCCGAGGTGGGTAAATAATGAGGTCAAGAGATCGAGACCATCCTGGACAACATGATGAAACCCTGTCTCTACTAAAAATACAAAAATTAGCTGGGCGTGCTGGCGTGCGCCTGTAATCCCAGCTACTCCAGAAGCTGAGGCAGGAGAATTGCTTCAACCCAGGAGGCGGAGGTTGTGGGGAACCAAGATCATGCCACTGCACTCCAGCCTGGTGACAGAGCGAGACTCTGTCTCAAAAAAAAAAAAAAAAAAAGTAACAGTGCAACAAAAGATAATATAAAGAAAAAACAACAGTATTATAACAATTACTTACATAGCATTTACCTTGTGTCAGGTGTCATAAGTCATCTAGAGATTATTTATTCAGGCAGATGTGCATAGATTACATGCAAATACTGCAGCATTTTATATAAGAGTCTTGCATAGCTAAGAATTTTGGTATTCCAAAATCCCCATACTTAGGGACAACTATATATTGTCAATAATGTCAAGTTAAGAAGTAGAAATAAGGCAACAGAAAACATGAAATCCCGGGCAGTCTGGCCCAGGAATCAGGCTCTTCATGACCTCCTTGTGCTGCCTGACTTCAGGTCCCCTTTATGTACTGGTGCTGCAGCTGCCACAGGCCTATGAGTCTTTGAAGATGGCACATTTGCATAAGTGACAGTACATACACATATATGTGTATCTGTGCATGCATGTATACATGTATATGTGTGTGTGTGTGGTTGCTGTTAGACTGTTCAGACTTTGGAATCCTTTCTGGTATATGAGACCTCTAGAGAAGGGCTTGTTTAATCTTGCAGCCCTGCTGTAGAAGAACCTTGGGCCCACCTGCTGCAGAGCCTGTGGGACTCTTGTCTGGCTGAGTGGAGAGGGCCTGCACCGGGAGGCTGGGGACGCAAGCCCGGGCCGCTTCCTAAGTGCTGTCGGGAGTGGTGCTTGTGTTGTGTGGAGCTGGCTGAACCTCTCTGTTGTGTTTCTTTTTTCCCAATTTGTGCTCCTCTTGGTGTCAGATTTCAGAATGCCAAGCTCAGGTAGGATGCAAGCCTTTTTATTTCTCACTTCTAACAGGGACTCCATGAATTAGCTATAACCATGTATATTTTTTGTTTTTTTATTTCTCACCCAGGGTTACCTTCCTGCCAATGTAGACCGGAGACCAGCCACTCTCCAGAGGAAACAGAAAGAATATTTTGCATTTATTGAGCACTATTACGATTCTAGGAACGACGAAGTTCACCAGGACACATACAGGCAGGTGGGAATCCTTTCTCTTTTTCGTATGTTGCCTGAAGTACTTTGCTTTGGTGTCATTTATAGGAGGAAATGTTTTATCAAAACCATGTGGAGTTGGTCAGAGTTAAAGATGCAGGTCCCTGATTAGCTCCCAGAGTTTTATTTTCTAATAAGTCAATTTTAAAACAAATAATGGCAAATTTCCTCTGATAGTACTATCTTGCTTGTCTTCAGTTCCCTCTACAAAAGTAAAAAGAGTATTTTAAATTGAGGTTACAAAATAAATGCCTTGGATTCCTGAGACCAGCCTTGGTGTGATGGTGGGAGTTTGTATCACAGTGAGCTGCTGTCTGGTAATCAAAGGCCATTCCTGAAGGCCCAGCCCAGGCATTTAGCTGAATGGCTCGGGGACAGAGAGGTTGCTTGGGACTTCCCTGGCGCTGGGCTCTTTGGTCCGGTTAGGGATGTGATACCAGCCCAGGAAAGATGTGTTCATCAGCTTCGTTTTGCAGGGGACACACTCCAGACCATAGCAGAAGGTGTAGCCAAGTTACCATTTTGCGATTTAGCTTAATATAAAGTGTGTCTAATGATGGTTTCTTAAATAGTCAGTTGACAGATGATGTACATAATGGGAAAATACTTAAAATTGATTTATGATTCACACTACACTCAGAATTTGCCGTTAGAATAGCTCTTTGAGGACTTTATAGTTCTCACTCTCTTTGTAATATGTGAAAGGTCAAAATGGTAGCTCTTAATTGGCATCCTTGTCTTAGCTATCTGAAATCAGCTTCTGGGTTTCCTGATGCACGGCAGGAATGTTTCCCTCTGCACACCCTGCTTCTAGGTGAAGGAGCTTTGCCACGTTTTCTCTCTCAGACGTGGGATAGCCACAGCTCTTTGGTAGTTGGTTTTATCTGTAAAAAAAAAAAAAAAAGGCCAAATATACACCTTACCTCTGTTACATAATCAAAGATTCTTTAAGTTAAATGCCTTCCTGGACAGCATCTTCCAAGATGGATGGGACACAGGGCTGCAGGAGGAAAAGTGACTTAAGAGTGAGGCTGTGGCAAAGCGGCCACCTCCATTTCCTTCCAGGCCGGAGCTTGTGTGGAGCTTGACGTGGCCCGTCTTGCCTTCTGTCTCACACCAGGGCCCCTGGGCCTCACTGGGCCGCCACTCAGTTACTCTGGGAAACTGATTTGATACACAGATTACTTTGGATTGGCTTGAGGAAATATTAGCTTGCCTGGCCTCCTTTGCCATTCCACTGGTTTTAGGAAATTGATAAATTTGGCACTATTTTGAACCCGTTTTTAAATGCATTTTAATTTCAGAAGAGATTTCAAAAGGATGACACTAGCATCTATCTGCGAGTTTTACCAAGCAGAATTCTGTTACGAGTTTTTGAAGAGAAAGTTAATTACGAACAGGTTGCATACATCTTTATTTAGTTACTGTGATAGGTAATAAAAAGATTCCAGATTATTGTGAGTTCCCAGACTGTTTCTACATTAATACAGATGAGACATGCATGCGGCCACGGGGTGGTTTTTCCTGTCTGCCTGATGCTTGGAGGTCTCTTGAACTGTGCCTTCTGCGTTCTTGCCATCACCATTTCAGGCAGAGCTGGGCCCGATGGGGGTTTGGAGACCCTGGTTTCTCCTTTACATCCACTTTCTCCTTTACAACCACAGGCATTTGACCTGTGGACTGAGCCCGACCGGTCGTCTGACCCGCAGTGGGCAGTGCCGCCCCTGCACACCGGTGGAGGGAACAGGAGGGGGGTGGTCTCGGCAGGTTCCCCACTCGCTTTCCATCCTTTCTTCATTTGATTTTTATGTGCTCACTCTTCTGCTGAAGATGTTATGTCAGAGCCACATGGATTCAGAGTTAAACGTTCATCTGGTCTGTCTGTTCCTTCCTCAGTCAGCTCTCTTGTGGCCTTTTTCTGACTTGCCCAGTTCTGTGTATGATGGGAGCCAGCAGGATGGAAGGAGGGATGCATAGAGCCCCATCTGCCCAGCCTTGTGGAGGACCGCCTGTCTAACACTGGAGCCTCTCCTGACAATGAGGATGATGGCAGGGGTCGGGTCTGGTGGGTGCTGCCTTGTCTGCTTAATAAATGTGTGACAGGTGCTCCTTTGTAAGGGGGGCTGTGCTGGCCCTGGTCGTGCAGAGGTGGCTCAGACCTGGTTCATGCTCTGCAGGAGCTTCCGCTGCTCATGCCGGAACAGATGTGTGTCCACACAAACGTAACTGTATGGGAGAGCAGTTAGGCCTCCAGGACACCCTGACAAGAGACGTGGGCCCTTGTCCCTGCTGGCACCTGGGCTCCTACATGGGGCCAGCTGCAGTCCTTTGGCCCTGCCTGTCTGGATAGAGTCGTGCTGCTTCTGCCACTTCCTTCTCGTCCTCCTCCACCTCCTGCTGTTCTTCCCCTTCCTCCTCCTCCCCTTCCTCCTCCTCCTGCTCTTCCTCCCCTTCCTCCTCCTCCTGTTCTTCCTCCCCTTCCTCCTCCTCCTCGGCAGCACTGCCTTGATGTTCACCAGTCTTACTTGATGTTCACCAGTAACCTTTTCAGATACTTGGAGCAGACATTTTGTAGACGGGGAAACTGAGGCCTGGCCACAGTGTGATAAGTGGCAGAGTGACGGTGTCCCAGCCTCCTGGGTGTTAGAGTCCTCTGTGGAGATGTGCAAGGATGGGGTGAAATGAAACGCAATCCTAGCATCTCCCTTGGCATTAAAATTTGCCTGTCTTCCCTCAGCCCATTGGTGCCGTTGTCCTGGATAAACGGGAGCGTGGGCTGGTGTGAGATGTTCATGTGGGATGCTGGGAGCCCGCCTGTGATGCCAGCCCAAGCTCACAACACTCTTGTTTGGTTGCTTCTGGAAGCCACAAATGTCCTCCTCTGCAGTGGGGGACTTTATTATGACTCTCCTGTCAGATGGTGGCCAAGCAGGAACCAGCCGACTAATAGAGGCTTTCAAATGCTTCCTTTGAAAAATGTTCTAGATTCCCCCAGGACTTCATAAAGTGGAGAAAAATGTGGCCTCTGTCCAAGAAGAAGCTGTCACAGCTGAAAATGTGTAAACTATTGATGTACTTGAATTGCTCTCTGTGTCAGAGGCTGAAAATCGATGTTTACTAATTGCTGTGGCTGATGTACTAAGCGGCCGAGGCCTGCTCTGTTCCTCATCACGCCGCAGGGGCTGCTGGATGGGGTCAGTGTTAAGCAAGCCTGTTGCCCAGGACTGGGCAAGCTGTTCAGAGAGAACAGACTTTGGATGCCTCCTTCGGGGGAGAAGGCGGTAACAGAGAGAACAAGAATCCTCAAGGAGAGAGCAGCGTAGAGACAAGGGAAGGACTTCCCTCAGTGTTGCGGTTTTCATCACAACGCTTGTGATGATGTTTGTTGTCCTGTAACATAAATGTGTTTCTCCTGCTTCTCCAGATCCACATAGACATCCCTCGCATGAGCCCTGAAGCGTTGATCCTGCAGCCCAAGGTGACGGAGGTAAGACGCTCTTGCCGTGGGGCAGTTCCCCTTGTTGGGAGTGGCTGATGCCGCTGTGCTAACCAGACAGTGGGTGCAGCCAGAGGTGCTTCACCCAGAAGCAAGGTTGCTGTGGCGAACTTCCGGTGCGTCTGGCCCTTGTGGACACAGTTGCTGACAGGAGTCTTATTTGTTCTTTGAATGTTTTTACTGTATAATATTGACACACAGCAAACAATGTATGTAATACACATGTGTGGATGTATGCACTCATGATCCACCACCAGATTGAGGAACCAGAATCCCCCAGTGCTGCCCAGCGACACACATGGCCATGACCTCAGGCCTGACCCAGCGCACTGAGGCTGCTTATGTATCCCCCACCCCCTGCAACTCCCTTCCTGGATGACGCTTTCTTGCCTTTTATGTTTTCGATTCTTTGTGACTTTCATTCATGGGACGGTAGGAACATAATGTATTCATTTTATTTGGGTCTTTTGGAGCTGCATCACTCTTTGTGTAGTCTGGTCTCTGCCTCTTGTTTTTTTCCTTTATTTATTTAGAGACAGAGACTTGCTGTGTCTTGCAGGCTGGAGTGCAGTGGTGTGATCTCAGCTCACTGCAGCCTCCACCTTCTGGGTTCAGGTGATTCTTTTGCCTCAGCCTCCCTGGGCTGGGATTACAGGCACCCACCACCATACCTGACTAATTTTTGTATTTTCTGTAGAGATGGGGAATTGCTGTGTTGGCCAGGCTGGTCTTGAACTCCTGATCTCAAGTGCTCTGCCCTCCTTGGCCTCCCAAAATGCTGGGATTACAGGTGTGAGCGACGGCGCCTGGCCTCTCTCATTGTTTTCTAAGATTCAGCGAATCTGTTGTATCTAGTTGTATAATGGTTTGTTATTTAAATATTCCACACTCTCCTTCGCCTTCTTCCTGTTGGACATTTGGGTTGTTTCTGAAGTTCTGCTGTTAGGAAGGGTGTTATCTGGAGCCTTCACGTGCATTTATGCAGGTGCCCACAGGTAAGATTTCTCTAAGGTGTTTACAAAGCAGTACAATTATTGCATCATTGGGTGTGGTGTGTGTCTGTTGTACCTTCAAGATAATGTCTACACACTTCTCAGATGGCCTGTAGCAATGCAGCTCCCCTCTGCAGCGTGTGAGCGTTCCCTCCGCGCGCCGCATTTCCTTGCCAGTTCTTCATGCTGCGGACTTCTCGTTTCTGTTGCTCTGGTGTATATTTCTACTGGAGTCCTCACGTTCGTTTCTCTGGTTACTCTCGGAGTTAAGCATCTCTGTATATTTACGGATGTCTTCTGTCTTCCCCCTTCTGCAAAATGTTCCTGCCTTTTGCCCATTTTTCTTTTGGTTTGTTGATTCACTCTTTCATTAGTTGTTGATCTTTACATGGTAAGAATTCTGATTCTTTGTCAGTTTGTATGTTGCAAAGATCTTCTGCCCCCTGCAGCTTTTCTCTTCCTTTTTTCTTGGTGGATCTTTATGATCAGAAGGTGTTAGCTTTAGTGTGGTTGAACTTTGCAGTCTCTTATGGTGAGCACTGGTTCGCGCTTTATCTGAAGAACTTTTTTCTACACATGAAGGTGTCTGCCCAGATTTTCATCCAAGAGTTTTGCTTTTCACGCCTCCGTGTTCAGTTCATCTGCAGCTGATGGCTGTGTGATGGGAGGCAGGAATCTGTTTAATTTCCTCCTGGGACAGCGGCCGGCCCCGTACTGTTGTTGGGTCCAGCTCGTCTCCCGTATTTGCGATGTCGCTCCTGTTTTCTGTCACTGCCACATTCATATAGATCTGTGTTGTGTTGTTTTTTTGTCCCAGTATTTAGGTAGTCTTCCCTTCATATTGCACCTCGCAAGTAATTTAGCTTCATGACGTCCTCCTGCCTGGTGGACGTGCACACCGCCCCGTAGTTTCCTCTTCACCGTGGATGGCCAGTCCCACCCCTTGCTCTTCCACACACGTCTCAGAGTCAGTTTGCCAAGGTCTTTCACTTGTTTTGTTTTTTAGGTCTGTTTGGTTTATGACTGGAATTGCATGGAATCTTTCTGTTGCATGGAAAGTTAGGGGTCAGAAAAGACAGTGTTTAGTTTGGGAGAATGGAATTCTCCCAAATTCTCTTGGGAGAATTCCATAGCTTTATGGAATTAAATATTTATTTTCGTGAATGTGCTAGTTCCTCTTTTAAAAGTCATTTTTAATGCTTTTCAGTGAAGCTTTTGAGTTTTCCCCATGAAGGGCCTTGTACATGTGTTACCCACCGATGGAGGGTGTCCAGGTTCTTGATGCTTTGAATAAAGAATTGGACTAAATGCACAAATAAAGCAAGGAAAGAATGAAGCAACAAAAGCAGAGAGTTATTGAAAATGAAAACATACTCCTCAGTCAGTAGTGGACCTGAGCAAGCAGCTCAAGGGCCTGGTAACTGAATTTTCTGGGGTTTAAATCCCTCTAAAGGTTTCCCATTGGTTACTTGGTATACACCCTATGTAAATGAAGTCGTGGCCACGATCAGTCTGATTGGTTGCAGAAAGTGACCAATGAGAGGCTGAAGTGAAGTTATAAAACACTCTATGCAAATGTCTGATTGGTTGCAGAAAGTGATGAATTGGAGGCTGAAGTCACAAAGTTACACTTCTATGCAGATGAAGACTTGGCCTGGGACCAGTCTGATTGGTTGCCGAAGGGGACCAATCAGAGGTACTTTCAGTATTTCATCTGCCATGCAGAAAAAGGGTGGATTGTGAAGGGAGTAGCCTCTGGTCCTTTTGTTACCTGGGCATGGAAAGTTTTTTTAAATTTAGTTCTAGGAAACTAATGTGAATTGACCTTAGGTTACCTGCCTCCAGACCCTATGCTCCTGCCTCACATGTTTTATTAGATTTATTCTTAGTTATCACATTTTTTCTTGTTGTAGTAAATGTTATCTCTTTAAAGCTGAATTTTGTTGTTTGAAATAATTTGTTTTGCCTGTTGATTGCTTCAGTAAATGCGCTTTTAAACTTTGACATTTCTTGTCTGTGCAGTAAATCTGTTAAAAAACAACTCAGGATTGTTAAAGCAAAAGTACTTATAGATTGTAGAATACAAAAAGAGAAAATCAGTATCCAATGGACGTATTCATTTTGAGATGCTTCTCTTTGATTATCCTTTTTAGTAATTGTGCTTATCATACCTGGAAAATGAAATCATTTATTATAACCTCCTTTTTACTTATGATTTTAAAATGGGAAATAGAGCCTGCCACAGGATCTTTGGTTTATTTTTATTTATTTTTTCCTACCGCTTGCCACATTCTTTGTACGGCTGACCTCTCAAGACCCTTGGTCTCAGAGTGTGGACCCTGAGTCACTGCTAGTGGTAGCAGTTGGCAATTGGTCCTCTTGTCTCTGACCCCCGTGGGCCTTGAGCTGTTGGTTTGGAAAGCTTCCCCTGTCAATTAAGAAAAATGATGAGACAACTCTCGATCATTTTAGGAGGTTTATTTGCCAAGTTAAGGAAGCATGCCTGGGAGATAGGTCTATGTCTTTCTCCCAAGATGATTTTCAGGGCTCCGAATTTAAAGGGGACAGGGCCGGATATTGAGAAGTGCACAATTTTCATGTAAGAGGGAGATAGAGAAAAACAGTCATTCATGCCTTTGTCTGGCTCAGTGAATCTGCATTTTTTTTTTTTTTTTAAACATAAAATGACATAGACAAATGGAACAGAGGGAAGATGCAGGGAGTCTGCATGTTACATAAGATAACCTAGACACAATGGGGCCGGGGAACAATCAGATATGCATTTGTGTCTGGTGGGCCAGGGGAGACTGTACCTGTAAACATAAGCTATCCATTTACACTGCCATGGTGAAACGTTTGCAGAAGCACCTTAAAAGGTCTTGCAGCTCACTAGGAATTTCCTTGTGGGCAAAATATGGGGGAGGCGTGTAGCTTCATCTTGTAGCCTTCTTATTTTGGAACCAAAAGGGGAAGGCAGGTTTGCATCGCCCAGTTCCCAGCTTGACTTTTCCCTTTGGCTCAATGAGTTTCGGATTTCAAGATTCAGTTTCCTTTCACGCCTTCTGCAGTGGGTCTTGCTCGGCTCCCACTTGCTCCCCCTGGGGGGTGCTGAGCCTCTCCAGGTCCCAGCTTAGCAAGGCTTGGCAGAGTGGATCAACTTGGAGGGTAGATGAGCTTCTGGGAGAGCCAGGCTCCTGCAGGCTGGCAGAGTGTGAAGAGTGGGTAACCTGAGCACAGCCTTGTGTGGGTGGGGAAACTGAATGATGCACAAGGGCTTTAGGAAAGTATTGAAATGTTTGTCTTGGCCGGGCATGGTGGCTCACGCCTGTAATCCCAGCACTTCGAGAGGCCAAGGCAAGCAGATCACCTGAGGTCAGGAGTTCAAGACCGCCTGGCCAACATAGCGAAACCTTGTCCCTATGAAAAACTAAAAAATTAGCCAGTCGTGGTGGGGTGTACCTGTAGTCCCAGCTACTTGGGAGGCTGAGGCAGGAGAATTGCTTGAACCCAGGAGGTGGAGGCTGCAGTGAGCCGAGGTGGTGCCACTGCAGTCCAGCCTGGGTGACAGAGCAGTACTTTGTCTCAAAAAAAAAAGTTTGTCTTGTGTTGGCCAGTAGAAAACATTGAGTTTTGGTTTCTGGCATTGTAGAGGTTAGATTTGAATACATCTGCAAGTGATGGCAAATCCCTAGTTATGGTGCCTTCACAGGACAGACCTCGATTACTGTCTCCAGTACGAGGTCATTGTCAGCAAATTGTTCCTGTGTGCTTGTCTTTGACCCCGTGGTCCAAGGCAGCTGGCCTAGCACTCTTCATCACATTTGCCTTCCACTAGCAGGGCTAATGAGGCATGCGTAGAGAAGGCCGCACCCCCACTTTAAAGGTGTGTCCCAGCAGCTGCTCATAGCACTTCTGCTTGTTTCTTACTGGCTGTGACTTAGCCTGTCATCCGAAGTGACGTGGTTGTCTACTTAGCTGTATGGATCAGGGAAAATGTAACTTTGATGTTTTTAGTTGCGTGCTGCCCTAAAGTTTGGGCTTCTAGTAGGAAGAAGGATTTCTGCCGTAAGCATCCCTCCAGCCCCCTGCATCTATGGAAATATCGACTTATCCATTCCACAGGTGACGGTCAGGTCCACAGTGATCAGTTGCTACTTTCCTTCTCTTCCTCCTTTTCTCCTTCCCTTTCTCTTTCTCTCCCTCTGGTCAGCTTTAGCGAGGTCTGATAAAATCCACCTATTTTAGGTTTATAATTGGATGTTTTGACAGCTGTGAGTTTGTTTGTTTGTTTTGAGAAAGAGCCTTGCTCTGTTGCCCAGGCTGCTGGAGTGCTCGTGGCGCGATCGCGGCTCACTGCAACCTCCGCCTCCTGGGTTCAACTGATTCTCCTGCCTCAGCCTCCCGAGTAGCTGGGATTACAGGCACCCACCACCATGTCCAGCTAATTTTTGTATTTTCAGTAGAGACGAGGTTTCACCATCTTGGTCAGGCCGGTCTTGAACTGCTGATCTCGAGATCCACCCGCCTCGGCCTCCCAAAGTGCTGGGATTACAGGTGTGAGTAACTGCTCCTGGCTTGACAGCTGTGTTTATAGGTGTGTACCAGCCCCCTAATATGTGATACAGAACATTTCCGTCACTCTGCGAGGTTCCCCGTCCCTTTGTGTCAGTCTCCTCTCCCCAGCCTTGCCCTTGACAACTGCTGATCTTCTTTCTGCCTCTAGAGTTCTGCTCTTTTGTAGCATTTCATATAAATGGAATCGTACAAACTGTAGACTTCAGTCCGTGTCTTCTTTTACTTGGCATCGTGTTTTTGAGGTTCGTGCCTGCTGTTGCAAGTATCAGTAGTTCATTGCTTTTTCCTGCTGAGTAGTATTCCCGTATGGCCATACCACAGTGTGTGTGTCTGTGCATCAGTTGACAGACACTGGAGTTCTTTCTAATTTTTGCCCATTACAAAATCAATTTTCTCTAAACCTTCATGTACTCATCCTAGTGGGGAAAGCAAACATCCTGATCGCAATGCCGATTTTAAAGGGAAGTCTTTTTTTTTTTTTTGAGACGGAGTCTCGCTCTGTCACCCTGGCTGGAGTGCAGTGGCCTGATCTCAGCTCATTGCAAGCTCCGCCTCCCGGGTTCTCGCCATTCTCCTGCCTCAGCCTCCCGAGTAGCTGGGACTACAGG
>NW_012114466.1:648231-666310 GCF_000951035.1 Colobus angolensis palliatus | reverse complement strand
CTGGGACTACAGGCGCCCACCACCTCGCCCGGCTAGTTTTTTGTATTTTTTTTTAGTAGAGATGAGGTTTCACCGTGTTAGCCAGGATGGTCTCGATCTCTTGACCTCGTGATCCGCCCGCCTCGACCTCCCAAAGTGCTGGGATTACAGGCTTGAGCCACCGCGCCCGGCCTATAGTTCCTTTTTAGTTATGCAGAATCTCTCAGCTCCCTTGTGTGCATTGAACTGCTGGTGTTCCAGACCTACCTTGGAGGCATGCGAGGTGTTTGTTAGGTGGACACAGTGAAGGCTGAGGTCCTTGGTAGGGGACCTCAAGCCGCTCCTGGGAGCCTTTTGTGGGAGAGTGCTGTTGAGGTTTTTAGGAAGAACCTCTTCCTTCTGAATTAGCACGTGTGTTCTGGGGTTCAGGTTTCTGAAGTTTGGCAAGCAAACTAGGAATGCCTCTAGTTTTTAAATTTCTTCAGCCCTGGTGGTAACCAGTAGTAGCAACCATTTTTATTATTGTTGAGTATTAACTGATTTGCAGAAAAGATACTTTGGGAAGAGTTTGAAGTTTGTACTACTTTTAATGAATTCCCACTCTCTAACAAAGACGTGAACATCAAGAATGTTACTAGAACTTCAGTAGCTAATGATATCCAGTGAGTACTTCTTGTTTGAACCATTTCAGATTATTCTGTGTTGTCCTTAAACACAGCCACATCCTTAAGTCGTCCTTCCTTTACTGCCCTTTGCTAGATAGTATCACCACTTAAGTGACAGCTCGCTCATTGCAATGCAAGTTGCTGTCCTGGCACAGAGCCCCACTGTGTCCGCTAAACCAGCCCTTCCACTAAGCTGACTGTTCGCCTCCACTCAGAGTCCACTGAGCTGACTGTTCGCCTCCACAGAGTCCTGTCACCTAGAGCCCCGTTCAAGTGGGCACATTGTTTTCACCTTTCCTGCGATAACTGCAAGTAACATGCCTGGATTTTTGACACACAAAGGTGTAAGGTTGTGATTCCCGAAGAACAGCAGCAGACAGGCACCCAGTGGGCACGGGGTGACGTGAAGACTCAGATGTCTCTGTCCTCAGCAGCGCACAGTTGAAGTAAGGGATGAAGACATGTGCATGAAACCCGGAGAGATCATGTACAGTTGTCAGTGAAACCACAGTTTGCATCCTGCCGACTCCATTCCAGGGTGGCTGAAAGAATTGGAGAGGACAGCCCGAGGAGGGGCAGCGGATGGGGCACTCGACTCTGGAGGGTCATACTGAATTGCTGGGGCCGCCTCACTTCCCTGCGCTGTGATTTCTTCTGTTTCCTGGCCCGGTTGGGCCGCGGACCCCTCCCTGGTGCGCCTGGTGTCTCTGTGGATGTCTTTCTGCAGGGGACTCTGCAACCCAGCCTCATGCCCTGCAGGGTGCACAGACCGTGGCCTGGTGAGTGCCTGGGGCCAGGGGCCAAGGTGAAGCTCAGTGGCCCAGCCATCCCAGGCTGCAGGCGAATGGGCTTCCCTTCGAGAACCCACAGGATGGTAGCAGAGCAAGGTTCAGCCTGCAGGGGTGGCTGTACTCAGGGAAGCTGTGGACCAGGCCCTCTCCCTGCATCGAGCCAGCCTGTGTGCCCTCCCCACCCTGATGGCTGCTCCGGCTGGCTAGGCCTCTTCTCTGAGATTCTTGACTCTGTACCTCTGGCTTTTGCCGCTTGAGTTTGGGGACTTGTCGGCTCTTCCTGTTTCGCTGTAGTGGACTTCCACCCTAGCTCTTGCCTCTGGTCACTGCTCTGAGTGTGAGTCTAGAGGGGTCAGCAAGGTCCTGAGGGAGTTGTGAGGAATTGGGCCCTGTCGGGGGGCGTGGGGAGTCTGAGAGGCCCCCTCAATGTTCTGCAGCTGCCAGGTCTTCCTGTGCCTGCCCCAGCAGGGTAAGAAGCAGCACACAGGAGCGTGTTTCCTTTTATCTGGGCCGCTGCTGTGAGACGGCCCCAGTGCAGTGGGGAGGAAAGGAATTTCCTTGAAGAGATTCTTACCTGACTTCTTTTCTGGCTGAGACTGTCTAAGGCAGCAGTGGAGGCACTGGGTAGTGCTTGGGATTGAGGGGTGGCAGGAACTCCCAGCAAACCGGGAAAAGCATCAGTTGCTCAGAGCTTGCCTGGCTGCTGCTGAGGGCCCTGCTGCCCATGGATGCACCTTCAAGGGAGGTGGCACGCTTCACTTTTACCCAAGCCCTTTTAAGTGTCACCCAGTAGACTTTGAAAATGCTTATTTGGAAAAAATGATACGAAATCTGTCATATATATATGTATGTATGTGTGTATATGTGTGTGTGTATATATATATACATATCTAAATTTAAAAAGTATATATATGTATATATTTACCAGTCTGAGAGCAAAAGCTTAGAACTGGCTCAATGCAGTGTTTTGGAGGGGGGAAAAAGGTACGATTATTTGATGCAGGGCTTCAGAGTCCCACAGCATGTGTCCCTTGGTGTTGGGAATGGGACCTCTTTTTCTTCCAACAGGCTTTCGGTGATGTCTGCTATGTGGCGAGCTCATTGTGGTGAAAATCACGCAGCAAGATAATTTCAGGGTAACCCTCAGCAATACCTTCCGAATGTGCTCTCAGCTGTGAGCGCTTTCCTGGCTTGCCTGCTGGTGACGAGGATGAGAATTTTTATTTTTTTATTTTTATTTTATTTTTTTTTGAGACGGATTTTCAGTCTTGTTGCCCAGGCTGGAGTGCAATGGCGTGATCTCGGCACACAGCAGCCTCCGCCTCCTGAGTTTAAGCCATTCTCCTGTATCATCCTCTGGAGTAGCTGGGATTACAGGCAGCACCACCACACCTGGCTAATTTTGTATTTGTAGTAGAGACGGGGTTTCTCCGTGTTGGTCAGGCTGGTCTCGAACTCCTGACCTCAGGTGATCTGCCCGCCTTGGCCTCCCAAAGTGGTGGGATTACAGGCGTAAGCCAACGCGCCTGGCCAAGAAAATGTTTTAAAGCCTCTGCGGCTTTCCGAGGGGGACGGTGGGGACCCTCAGGTGCCACAGTAGAAATCAGGTGATTTGGGAAGGAGTTTTTAAAATGATACTAAATGACTTTGGGATTAGAACTAGTTTTTGCCATTTCAGAACACTGGCATAACTCGTATGAAGTGATTTAAGACAAAAGGTAAAAGGAATGAGTCAATGAGAACAACAGCAGCTGCAAGGAAAGGGAAGCCCGGGCCTGGAGAAGGCCTCTGTCCTTTCTGATGGAGACAGTCATCCTGTCAGTTGGCCTCACAGTTTGCCAGCATGAAGAGGAGCTCGGGATCTGTGACTGTTGCCTCTGCTCAGAGTCTTTCGTGAACAAGTTGGTAAAGCAGCGGATTGATTTGGGTCTCTGCAGGGTGTCCTGAGTAGCCACCCCCTGGGCCAGCATTCTTAGCTTCCAGCCCTGCAGCCGGCCCCGGGAAGGAGGGCATGGGCTGGGCGCCGGAAGAGGAGCCTACAGTTGGCTGGCAGGTGGGGGACAGGCAGGGTCTCTGGGGACTGAGCTGAGTGGGGGTCTCAAGGCGGACACTCGAGGGCCAGAGGTCCTAGAGATTGGGGCCAAGGGAGCCTCTGGGGCATGGCCAGGGATGTCCTGAACCTGGGGGCCGAGCTTCCCCCTGCCTGGCTGGTTTCCCACAGGTTGTTCCGCACCCTGTGGGCAGGCAGGAATCAGACCATCCTTCTGGGGTCATGACTTTCCAGTGTCCCAGGCATTCTCTGTTTAGGGAAACTTGTTTCCATTGTCGGAGGTGGTGGGGATTTTCCTCTTCAGAGTCTAGACAAGGCTGATCTGTGGTAGCATTTTAAGAGATGGGTTTCTGTCTGCTGCGTTGGTGGGATGGCTGCTGCTTTTGCACTTTTCTGGTGGGTTGGTGGGAGGTCCTGCTGCTGGGGTACGTTGAGCTAGGATGATTTGCAGGCAGGTGAGGCTTACATCAGCCTCTCAGCCACGTGCGGGGCGCCTGGGACCTGCAACCTGCGACCCGCGACCTGCGTTTGGCTTAGTCGAGGATGGAACCATCTTGGCTTTTGGTGTGCCCCCAGCACAGCAGTGATGGGAGAAAGGGCAGCTGCAGGAAATTCAAGCAAGTAATTTATCTTTTCTTCCCTGCTGCTACCCAAAGAAATGTAAATCATACATGTTTTCTTACTTTCTTTTTTTGAGACGGAGTCTCGCTCTGTCGCCTGGGCTGGAGTGCAGTGGCCGGATCTCAGCTCACTGCAAGCTCCGCCTCCCAGGTTTACGCCATTCTCCTGCCTCAGCCTCCCGAGTAGCTGGGACTACAGGCGCCGCCACCTCGCCCGGCTAGTTTTTTGTATTTTTTAGTAGAGACGGGGTTTCACCATGTTAGCCGGATGGTCTCGATCTCCTGACCTCGTGATCCGCCTGTCTCGGCCTCCCAAAGTGCTGGGATTACAGGCTTGAGCCACCGCGCCCGGCCATGTTTTCTTACTTTCTAAATTAATAGCTATCGTTGGAGGGAGCTAAGCAGCCAGAAGGTGAGTTTAGATCCGTAATTACACGAAGAGCAGGGAGAGCCTGCCCAGAATAAATGTTGGGGAGGGGCTGCATGGCTCTGCGCGGTTTGTGGCAGTGATTTAATTGGCGAGGCTGCTGTGCGTTTAGGATAGGTGAGCTGCCTGGGTGCCGCTGTCTACAGTGGGGACGGTGGGCCGGGACACAGCTTGCAGGCAGCACATCCCTGAGCAGGAAACATGCTCAGGCCTTGTCTTAGCAGCAGGGACTCGGCACTGATGGCAGATGCAGGAGCACACACCGTGGGTTTCGTCTGGCAGGGCCTCTCCATCCCAGATGCTTGGCTTATTGGAAATAGGAAGGCTTTCCAGGGAGAAAAGAAACAGCTCTCCACCTACCAGCAAGCCACAAAGGAAAGGCTGCTCACTCCGTTTCTCAGCCACATGTAGTTCCCAGATAGACCCTGAGCTTATTTCACTGGCCCGTGGCTGTGTATGTGTGTTCTTTTTTGTGTATGTGCGCATGTGCCTCTGTGTGTGTACATGGGCTCTTGCCTCCCTGTGTATATGTGCGCATGAGCTTTTCGTGTGTGTGTGTGCTGTCTGCATGTGCGCATGAGCTTTTCTCTGTGGGTGTGGATCGGTGCATTTACACTCTTCTGTGTGTGTGTACACGGGATTTTCTCTGCGCTCTTCGTGTGTGCTCTTCGTGTGCGTGTGCTCTTCTCTGTGTGTGTGCTCTTCACGTGTGTGCTCTTCAAGTGTGTGCGCTCTTTGTGTGTGTGCTCTTCACGTGTGTGTCCGCGCTCTTCTGTGTGCTCTTCACATGTGTGCACTCTTCTGTGTGTGTGCTCTTCACGTGTGTGCTCTTCACGTGTGTGCACTCTTCTGTGTGTGCTCTTCACGTGTGTGCGCTCTTCTGTGTGTGTGCGCTCTTCACGTGTGTGTGTGCTCTTCTGTGTGTGTGTGCTCTTCTCAGTGTGTGTGCATGTGTTCTTCTCCATGTGTGCACACATGCTCTTTTCTCTGCATAGAAGGCTCCTCTCCTCCTCCCTCCTCAGCTTTCACCCCCCTCTCTTCCTGTCACCTCTCTACAGTCTCCCTTCACCAAGTGCTCCTATCTTCCCTGTCCCTTTCGATGGAGTTACTTCTGCCCCTTCCTCTCTGTGTGTTTTTCCACTCAGACAGTGGGGGCCCTGAGGTTGATGTTTGAAGTGCCAGGCTGCAGCATTGCCTGGTAGAGGAAACAGATGGGAGAGGCTGATCACAAACCCAGGCAGGCACCCATGGCATTCATTATCTGTCCCCATAGACCCCCAGAATGAGCCCAGGCCCTGCCAATGGCACAAAACCTGGAGATGGGAGGAAGGGAAGGGCTCACATGCAGGGCACCAGGGAGCAGCTGCACCATCCGCGCCTCCACCGTCCGCGCCTGCACCGTCCGCGCCTGCACCGTCCGCGCCTGCACCGTCCGCGCCTGCACCGTCCGCGCCTGCACCGTCCGCGCCTGCACCGTCCGCGCCTCCACCGTCCGCGCCTCCACCGTCCGCACCTCCATTCAGCCACAAAGAGCTTCCCAGTCCTCCTCTGTGCTGGCCGTGCAGGACTGAGGGTGCCGCAGTAAAGTGTGTGGAGGAAACCCTTCCCAGGGACCCATCTTGAACTGGGCGAGAGCCACAGGCCAGAGCCGGGCTGGCGTGGTGGAGGAGCTGCTGCTTTGGGTGGGGAGGTGGTAGAGGAGCTTGTCTCTGAGGAGATGCATGTGAACTAAGACCTGGGGTAGAACATCGTGGGAGCCGTGGGAAGTTTGGGAGATGGGGCTTCCAGGTGGAAAGAGCAGCAGTGCAAATTCCCCGAGACAGCTGCAGAGTGGCTGGGCCTGGTGAGAGAGCACCCAGTGCCGGTGAGGAGGCCAGAGAGCAGGGAGTGGCTGGGCACGCACCTGAAGCCGTGCTCAGGAGTGCGTTGTCTCATCAGGGTCTTGGGAAGTCACGGGGGACGGACGGCGTGACCTGACATTTTCAGCAGCAATTTCTGCTGCTCAGCAGGATGCGGAGTGTGGGGGTGTTAGCAGGAAGCCCAGCCGGGAGACTGTCACTGTGGACCAGGCACAGGGTGATGGTGGTCAGGCTTGTGGCAGTGGAGTGGGGGGAAGGGGTGGGATGCCACACCCGTCTGGGGTTTGCTATAGTGGTGATGGCCTCTGGGGTCCGCAGGTCTCCCTGGGATTCTCTGAGGGGCGGGCCTCAGGAGCAATGGCCTAAAAGCATGTGCCTTTAGTGGCAGAGCCAGGCTTTGTGTGCAGTGTCACACGCTGCCACAGGACACCCGCTTTTCGTGTTTTAGCCTGCTTGCCGCGTTAAAGGTCACTTTTGTTCAATGCTTGAGCTGGCTGTCCTTTATTTACATGTTAGTGGGATGACAGCGGACACTAAGCAGAGTTCAATCTGAAGAATTTGGACTGACTGATAGCTTTCTTCAGTCAATAAGAAATCGGAAATTCTCCATTTTTCCTCAAAGTAGTACACGCGTGCTCTTTTAAAGGGCATTACTACCGAGGCTGGTGCAGAGCGTCCCGGAGTCTGGGTGGGCGGAGGCCCTCTGCCCTGACTTGGATGAGGGGAAGAAGGTAATTGCTGGGTCGTTGGGTTGCCTGTGAAAGGGCACTCAACGTGGCAAGTGCTTCAGCACTGTTTGTTTGCTAACTGAAAGCTTCGCCACCTCCTGCTGTGCCTGTTTGGTGCTACTGATTTGCCCCGTAGTGCATTCCATGTCTGTCCCGAGGCTTTGCTCAGGCAGAACTCGGTCTATCTCAGGTACAGCTCAGAGATGCGGCCTCATGGAGCCTTCTGCTGTGGAACCGAGTCAGGGGCTCCGGCCTGCTCAGATCTCTGTCCCTGCAGCAGCCTGTTTCATGTCCCACACAGCCCAGGAACTTGTTGTGCCGAGAGGACTTGGGCTCCCCTTGGCGTCCTCCCTGGGTGAAGCTGGGTATGTCCTATTTGCCGAATTGGTTTTCTCCAGCACTTAGGCTGCTAAGGGAAGTATTGCATTCATGCGTCTGAGTAGATTTAGGCTTGAGAGTGTGTTTGTGTGTGTGCGTGCGTGCATGTGTGAGACAAGCCCTCTGAAAGTGAGGGGCCTTGTTACATGGTGGGAGTGCTGCACTGCCTAGTCTTCCTATACACACACAGTCACACGTGCTCTCTCTGTCTCTCTCTGTCTGTCTCTCTCGTTCTGCAGTGCGACTGCCCCCTGCTCTGGGCTCTGCCTGCCTTGACTCCCTCTGTCCAGCGTGTGTGCTCCTGGGGCACTGCACTGCCTGTTCCCTGGGCTGTAGAGGACACCGTGTGGTGACAGGGACGAGTCTGGTGGCTGCTGGCTGCTGTGGCCCCCTGGATGCGTGTGGAGGGCTATCAGTGGCCTCAGGCACCCTGGACCTTCTTGGTGAGGAGGAGCTGGGCAAAGTTTCTCCATTTCTTCATGACTGTGTGGTCAGCTTCCGTGGAGTCACCACCTCTGTCATTCCTTTTTCCTTCTGTTGCTGCTGCTCCTGTTCTTGTGTGGCCCCTTCCCCTGCACCTCCTGCTCCTGACCCTTTCGGGGCCTCAGAGGCCCCTCAGAGGCTTGCTGGTGAACAGACCCAAGGGCTGCTGAGCTGGACCTGTGCCCCGTGCCTGCCTTCATGGGCCTAGCCTCCCTGTCTTCTAGTCACACGCCGGCCCCTGGGCTTCTTCCTTCATGCCTCAGCGGCCGGGCAGGGATGGGGCTGCGCGTTGGTGACTCGTGGTGCGGCACTGTTGGCTGAGGGGCCCTTCCTGTTGCCGTCCTGCTTCTTCCTCTCCCTCTGGGGCCACGGAGGGGCTGCCCCTACATGGCTCCTGTGGTCACTACTTGCAGCTCGGTTAAATAGCATTCACATCCTTGAAGCTGTGGTACGTGAGAAATTCTTAAATGGCACTGTGTTGTTGAGTGGGTTTGGTCTTTGATGTTAAATATTCAATTCTCTCTAGAAAGTTGTGGACTGAAAATGAAAAGCATGTATGAATATATATGCGCGAATGTATTACTCATTCCACCGGCGTCTCTCGGGTGCCTGCTGTGTTAGGTATTTGCTCTGTCACTCATCTGAACAGTCGTGTGGACTGCATGCTAGCGTGGGGAGAGGGCGGGGCCTAGACTTGAGGGCTGGTGATGCCACACTAGATAGGTTCCTTGGGTTGAGAGACTTCACCTGTCGGCTCCAGGTCCCTCCTTTGTAAGTCCCGGGTTGATAGTGATTTTGGGGATGGAGCCTGCCAAGCCCAGTAAGATTTAGGATTGTAGGCAGTGTGGGAAGGGATCGACTCCTCAGGGTGCGAGCGTAGTCGGCTCTGCGGGGCCGAGTTTATGTGGAAACGATGTAATTCATCCATCTGCCGGAGTGTGTGTTCCTGAAGTCTACCTCCTGTGCCTTGCGTGTGTGGATGGGCCTGGACAGAGCAGTTGGACCTGGCCTTAGCTGCCAGGCAGCCCGAAGGTCAGGCCGGAGCCATCAGCCAGTGACCCAGTGGAGAGGAGCGGGAACTAGAGGGCCACAAGGTAGGTAGTGGTTGGCTCTTCCAGAGAGAGAGTGGAGAGGGAACAGGTGGCAGCAGAGTCTTCACGGAGGGAGTGGTGTTTGAGGTGAATCCCGAAAGCCAGGGGTGTCGAGACTCAGGATGCAGGCGTGACAGGCTTTCCAGGCAGCGGTAGGAGTATGCGCCGATGGCGGGCAGGCTCCGTTGGGGAAGAATGCTGTAACTCAGTGCACCCACAATGTGGGTGCTGGCTGGGGAGACCCTGGGGCAGCGACCAGACTGAGGGGCCAGGGACACTGCACTGGGCCTGTGCCTGTGGTGGTGGGGGCTCTGTCCGTGGGAGGTGGGGAGCACGCAGAGGTCTTCAGCCACATGTGCACGTGTATGGTGTGGGTGTTAGGACTGTGTTGCACCTTGGTATAATAAAACCTTCCTTATGAGTGAAGATGGAAGAGAGTGGATGGGAGGAAGAGATGGTGGAGAGAGGGATCAACTGAACATACTGAGAGTATTGGAAGGGAGGAGGCCAGGATGACCCCTGCATGCCTGGCCTGGGTACCTGAATCCCTGCTAAGATTTTGTAAGTGACGGAAGATGTTTAAGTTTGTCTTCTTGAATGGTGATAACTTTTCAGAGGTTTAAAGAAACCTGTTTACTTAATGAGGGAAATTTAGAACATTCATCCACCCACCTGTCCATCCACTCATCCACCCACCTCCTCACTCATCCATGCCTCCCTCCCTGAGGAAGTCTCCACTGATAGGCCAGGTGCTGCTGCACCCATGGGGTGTGGAGGAGCAGAGAGCTTCTGCTGTGAGAGCCAGCTTAGGGACGGATTGAGCCGGGGCTGGTGGAATGCTGCACATTGGTTGTAAGATAATAAGTAGTTAAGATAATTGAAACTTGATAAAAAAAAAAAAAATTAAGGGCCATGCATGGTGGCCCACGCCTATAATCCCAGCACTTTGGGAGGTTGAGGTGGGTGGATCACTTCAGATCAGGAGTTCACAACCAGCCTGGCCAACATGGTGAAACCCTGTCCACCAAAAAATATAAAAATTAGCCAGGCATGGTGGCTTGTGTCTATAGTCCCAGCTGCTTGGAAGGCTGAGGTAGGAGGATCGCTTGAACCTGGAAGGCAGAGGTTGCAGTGAGCTGAGATGGCACCACTGCACTCCAGCCTGGGCGACAGAGTAACACCCTATCTCAAAAAAACAAAAGCAGTTGATTTTTGTTTATATTTGTATCTTAATATTAGGAACCATGAAAAAATACAATATACATTTTAAGTAATGGAATGCTTTCATTTTAAAGTTTCTGCCATGTTTACTTTTTGCTTTACCACCTGTTCCATTTTCTTTCAGATTTTTGAAAGGATCTTGTTTATATGGGCGATCCGCCACCCCGCCAGTGGATACGTTCAGGGGATAAATGATCTCGTCACTCCCTTCTTTGTGGTCTTCATTTGTGAATACATAGGTAAGATTTCTCGCAAACATTAAACGTGAACTTGAGTGGACTTGCTGTGTGTTACTATGCATAATTATAACAATATTGAGAATTGCCACTAAGTTTAATGTTATTAATGATAGGTAGTATTAGAGAAGAATAGTTTTCTCATCGACAACAGCTTTCCAAAATGTCTTTAATCCACATGCTCAACTACTGAAGACATTAAGTTGCAGTTATGATGATTAGTTATGATAGATAATATATTTGGGGAGTGTCGTTTATTCCAAAGGCCATCACAGTACTGACTTTAATGGTTTCAATCAATCAATCTGTCTGTTTATTTTGTTTATTTTGAGATGGAGTCTTGCTCTGTCACCCAGACTGGAGTGTAGTGGCGCGATATCGGCTCACTGCAACCTCTGCCTTCCGGGTTCAAGCGATTCTCCTGCCTCAGCCTCCTGAGTAGCTGGGACTACAGGCGTGCACCACCACTCCCAGCTAATTTTTGTATTTTTAGTAGAGACGGGGTTTCATCATGTTGGCCGGAATGGTCTCCAACTCCTGACCTCATGATCTGCCCACCTCGGCCTCCCAAAGTGCTGGGATTATAGGCATGAACCACCGTGCCCAGTCAGTGGTTTGAATTTAAGATCAAGGTGATAGAGTATCAGTCACATATTTTGCTTACAAGCTGAAAATCAAACCTTCTTTAATTGCGTTTCTGTGGCATTTCATCCCTTTTCTACTTTTGCTATACTAGTAACATTTGGTTTTATGAGAGTATTAATTACTTGTGAAATAGCTGGTTGAACAGCGGTTTCGGTTGGGCTATGTTTTTATGCTGTTTCTCTTTAAGCACTGCGTGGTTTTCCTTTATCACAATCAACTGTAATATAACTTAATCTGTTTTGAATCTGTTTTTAAGTTAAAACCTCTGATAATAAACGTGAGGATCTGCTTATAAATTCATCTATGAATAAAAAATAAATAGGAAAGAGGGGACTTGACTGCTGACTCACAGCATTTTAATTGAAACCCGGCTTTGTCTTCCTGCAAGCCTTCTGGACTGGCCGCTTGCCTGTTTTTATTACATGGTGTTTTTAGCCTTTCCAGTTTGTGGTCGGCTTCAGATTCCCATCCTTGGTGTAATCTGGAGAGATGAGCTTTGCCCGAGGACAGGTTATCCTCCGAGGATGAGGACATGTCCATGTGGTGAATTTTATTGCAACCTCTCTGAGACTTTCTTTCCCTTTATGATTTCATAGGAGGTTGTCTCATTGCTAAGCAACTAATGAGAGCTGCTGTGGCTCACTCCCTAATCATCTCTTAAGTAGGGGAGAGGCCGCTCCTGAGGGTGCTTGCTTCTCTGCCTCTTACCCCTCATTTGACAGATAATGAAAATGCTCTTAATGCTCCTAGAACAGTAGGACCTCTGTCAGTAGACTTCAGAGTTGTTAATTGAAAGGAGAAGTTCAACTGAGATGTGATTAGAGAATTGATATTCCGTGTTAAATAGACCATTTAATTAATGTGGTAAATAAGTTTGTTTTAACCACTTTACCACCAACTTCTGTTGTAAGACCCAAGTGATTCTTAATGCGTTTGCCTGATTATCTGCAAGACAGGACGAAGGGGCATGACCACGATCTTAATTGTCCAGAGAAAGAAAGACTGGAGAAAATGGAATTTGTGTCTTATAAGTGGTGTCTTCCGATGAGCTCAGAGACACTTTCCTTGCCTTCCTGCATCCCTGTCCTTCCTGCGTCCCCGTCCTTCCTGTGTCCCCGTCCTTCCTGCGTCCCCGTCCTTCCTGCGTCCCTGTCCTTCCTGCGCTCCTGTCACACACACAGGCACATACACACAGGTATGCACACATCAGAACACAACCACACATTGTGTGGGTATACAGTGTCACTTTCAAACATCTGTGTAAAACATATTTATTTCTGTTGGTCAGCTATTAAGTGGACATATAAAAATGTTTGGGCTGGGCACAGTGGCTCATGCCTGTAATCCCAGCACTTAGGGAGGCTGAGGAGGATGGATCACGAGGTCAGGAGTTCGAGACCATTTTGGCTAACATGGTGAAACCTCATCTCTACTAAAAATACAAAAAATTAGCTGGATGTGGTGGCACGTGCCTGTAGTTCCAGCTCCTTGGGAGGCTGAGGCAGGAGAATTGCTTGAGACTGGGAGGCGAAGGTTGCAGTGAGCCCAGATGGTGCCACTGCACTCCAGCCTGGGCGATAGAGTGAGACTCCGTCTCAAAAAGAAAAACAAAAAAAGTTTGGTCCCAGATTTCACATGTGATTATTACATTTGTAGTCCTTTTTAGATCTTGCTTCCTAGGTTTGGGCAATGTTCATTAGTATAGTCCAAGTCTATCTATCATTATGTTGTAAAGAAGCATTTAACTTGCGTGGTGTGCTGTCTAGCTTCCTTACGGGGCTGAAGTTTTGTCATTCACGCGGCCCTTCATGGAGCACCTGCCCTGCTGCTGGGTCTGGTGCAGAGCGCTGGGGTGGGGATATGACTTCAGTTCAATGCAGCCAGTGTTGACAGAGCATCTCCTGGCCCTGTGCTGTGGGAGTGGGGCAGGAGAACAAGGAAAGCCTGATCCCTGCCCTCTCGGAGCTTGTGGTTGTAGCATGGAAGACGGATTTTAGATGAGTAATTTAAAGTCTTAATTAAAGTAATTAACATTCACATTATCAAGAAGAAGCCTGGGCTGCTGTGAGGACCTGTCCCCTTTTAGGGGTCGGGGAGGCCTCCAGGGTGAGGTGACGTTTTAGCCATGTCTCACAGGATGAGGAGGAGCTAAGTTGAGGCTGGGCATTCGGAGAGGGCAGCAGGAGGGCCGGCCTGGAATCCAAGGCACAGTGACAAGTAGTGGCACTGGGAGGAAGGGCAGGGCAACTTGGGCTGCAGTGCTCAGAAGGAGGAGCTTGGGGTTGAGTCTCAGGGGCGTGCAAAACCCCCAGCCGCTGTGCTCAGGTTCTCCTCTTTGAACATTCACTCTGGCAGCTGCATGGATGAGACGAGGGTTTCTGGGGAAGTTCACAGACCAGGGACCTGCAGGCTCCAGCACCGGCAGAGGCACAGGTCCCCTCCGGAGAGGCTGTTCTGGTTTGTTGAACTCTTAGTTTGCTGAGTCTTCAAGCCAGTAAACCTCAGATGCTCTGCTTAGTGAAGATCTTCAAGATTGACTGTTCCTTCCGAGAGTAGAACCTGGTAATGGGATTCTGTGGTTTTGACACCTGAGCACCTGCCAGTCCTTGGGCCTCAGCGTTCAGGTTGTCACGTGACCCACCGCTCGTACACCTTTGGTGCAGCTGCCTGTAGCACTAGCCCGGGTGTGGCTACCTCCTGAGATCTGCGGCTGGCCTGGTCCTGGCGGTGAGCTTGTGTTGTTACTTGGATATTCCTCTTTCTTTGAAGTACAGGACAGAATCCCAGTTAATCAAAGGTTTAAGAAATCCCTGGGGTGTGGGATTTCTCCAGGGGCTTTCAGACAACAGCAGACGGATCTGTGATGCCTTAGTGGGAGCTGAGCTCTTTCTGGGGATGTGTGTTCGCCATGTGTCCAGAGCCCTTAAAGATCCACAGCTCCTGGCCTGCCACATGCTCCCACGGGTTCCACGGGCCGTGGGGAATCCTGGAGCGTGGCACAGGTCCTGAGTAGGAACAGCTCTTCAGGAGTGGCTCCTCGTTCTGGTTCTCAGTGGGAGGTTCCGACGCTGCACATGCTGGTACTCAGAGCCCTCTTAGTGTTACGTTCTTTGACTTGGAAAGAAGGACATGGTGGGCTTCAGATTCCCATCCTTGCTGTAATCTGGAGAGATGAGCTTTACCCGAGGACAGATTATCCTCCGAGGATAAGGACATATCCATGTGGTGAATTTTATTGCAACCCCTCTGATACTTTGTTTCCATTTATGATTTCATAGGAGGTTGTCTCATTGCTAAGCAACTAATGAGAGCTGCGGTGGTTGAGGTTGACACACAGGACCTGGTCTGAAGGCAGACCAGTCAACTAGGTGAGCTGCTTCCCAGCACAGGAGAGAGTGTTCATCTTCAGCAGGAGGCCGGCCAGCATGTCAGAGTCAGAGAAACAGTTTGTAGTGGGGGAGCAATGCTCAAGCTGTGCGGAGGTGTGCTCAGGGGGTCAAGGTTCGATGGGTCTCCGTGGGTGCCAGGACATTGCCAGCCTGAGTCAGGAATACATGGTATGCATCCCAGGTCTCCTCGTGGAGCTCGCCACTATTTGGGAAGGGCAGTTTGGTCCTGCTGTTGATGAATGCAGAGTCTGTAAATGCATGTTTAGCACGTGCACTTGTACACACACATGCTATGCACACAGATGTGCAGGCTTATGCACACAGACACACACACACAACCACACAGAGACACAAACCCGCTTGCACACTCCTCACTAGTGCTAACCTCAACCTCTCCAAGCATATGGGGAACAAATCTGTAACTAACCTTTGTTTGAGTGGCACCCACCAGTCTCGCTCAGTCCGTGGAGGAGCCTGTCATTAGAGAAAGAGGTCAAGCAATCTTTCATGACCTCAGAGGCAGGAGCAGCAGTGTGCAAAGCATGTGAAGATCGTGAAGTCCAGTGAATACAGCCCATTAGACATCACTTCATGAAGCTTGGGGAGAAAACCCTACAAGTGAAAATGAAATGAGAAGGTATAATTTGATTGGAGAGATCGATCACAGAAAAGTTCTCTATGCCAGGAAGGTTTCGCAGCTTGTAAGTTTCAGAGGTTGAAGCGTTAGGGAGTGGGGAAGAAACTAGAGGCGCATGGTGATAAATTTGCTGAAGCTTGAGTGTGCCCATTCCAGTTCAGAGCCGAGTGTGGGTGCTTGTTTTTGCAGATTGCGTCCTTGACCCACGGGGTGGGCAGAGTATGGAGGAGACTCCAGTTAGCACACTCACTGGAGACGACACTCAGCTAGGAACAGGCAGAAGACCCACTTTTTAGTCTAATCTTTTGGAAGTGAAAGGAAACAGCAAGGCACATTGTACTTTGGACTTAGTTCAGGCCACGGAAGGAGGCAGGTCTAGGATGAGAATAACACAGGGTCCAGGGCATCTTAGAGTTTATAACAGCAGAGGAGCGACACCTGGTCTAGAGACACTGAGGGGCACAGGAGTGGGCCCAGACCAGAGGCCAGCAGAGGCAGGAGACTCGCTGAGGGAGGACGGGGCCTGAGAGGAGGCCCTAGTCCTGGATGTCAAATAGGCTGCCGTGAGGGCACCAAAGTGGCTTGGTGTGAGCGGAGGGGAGTGTGAACAAGAAGGAAAAATCCAGTGGTCTCCTAGATTCCTGGCCCTGTGAGGGGTGTGGTGCCCGTTTTCCAGGATGAGATGTGGAGTAGAAAGAGCAGGTGGAGGAGGCGGGATGGGGTTCTGATTTAGGATGTGCTGAGTGTGCTCTGTCGGCAGTGATCAAGTAGAAGAGTCTGTTGGGATCCGGGCCTTGGCAGGAGATCTGCAGTGGAGGTTAGTCTGGAAATCGTCGGTCTGGAAGTGGCTGCTGACAGTCACGGCTGTGGATGTGTGTGTCTGGGGAGAGTGGAGTGCAGCGGGTCACCGGGTCCAGTGGCTCTCTGATGTGTCAGGGGTCTCCAAGGTGTGACTCTGACTCGAGGAGCTGGCAGTGGGGCTGTCCCACAGGGAGGTTTATGGCGCTCTCCCATGTGGGAGTCTGGGCACTGAGAATCCAGGTGGCTCCTGCTGCTGAGGGCCGCCATCAGGAGCTGTGAAGGATGCAGTGCAGCTCTGGGGTCTGACCGCCGGGGTCCAGATCCAGGCGCTGCCCCTGAAGAGCTGCAGACGGCCTTGGTGCCTCAGTGATCTCTGCAATGGATGCGAAATGGAGATCATAATGGCACCAGTCTCTTTGGTTGGCGTGAAGACTGAGTGAGGCAAAACCAGCTTAGAACCAGGTGTGGAACGCAGCAGGTGATCATCGCACTGTCGCTTTCCTTGTCGCTGCCTGTGGCTTTCCTCTGCTTAAAATGGTGGCCGCACCTCCGCTAGGTCCCCGTCCTAGGTTTGGAGAGAGGGAGATGGTGCAGGGTGCAGGGCTGAGGCCAAAGCATACATCAGCTGATGTGTTTTCGGAAGCTTTCCTGGAATGCACACAACGACGTCCTCCATCGGCCACACCCTTGCCACCCACCAGCCACTGAGGGCCTGGTGAAGATGTGGGTGGAGACAGGAGGAAGGAGGAGGGTGTGTGTGTGCGTGCAGGCTGCCAGACCAGTGTGTGCCCCCGGGAGAGCTATGGCGGTGTGGTAAGGAAATGGGGAAGAAGTGGTTTCAGAGGTAGGACCAGGCCTGAGGTATCACAGAAATCAAGGGAGGGGACAACTTCAGGAAGGAGGGAGTGGTCAGCAGAGCCCACAGGGATGGAGACCGAAAATTGGTCAAAGCATTTGATAGTGGGGATCTCGCTAGCGACCTGCCGAAAACGGGCTGAAGAATGGTGGCAAGCAAACTGTCACATCAGCTCCCTGCCCTCCCTCAGAAATGGGGGCCTGAGTGTTTCTGTGCTGGGGGAAGATTGCACTCAGTGGACCACAGCCTCTTGCAACTTCATTTTAAATAATGTTTTATGATGGAAAGTTTCAAACACAAAGTCAACAAAATTGTCGGAAGAACCCGCGCACCTGTCATCTGACTCCAGCAGCCACCAGCAGTCACCGTTCTCCTTCCTTCTGTCCGCCACCCACTCCTGACCTCCATCCAACTACGCTTACTACTGCTGTTTAAAAACAGCTTTATTGAGGTTCAGTTTAGAAACCATAACTTTTACCCACTTAGAGTGTAAAGTTGAAAGATTTTTAGACTATTTGGAGGAGTGTAACCATCAGCACATTTGATTTTAGAATATTTTCATCATCCCCAAAAGAAATCCTGTACCCGTTGGCAGTCACTCCCCATCCTTCCCTCTTCTCCTATCCACTAGCCCCAGGCAGCCTCTCATCTGCGTTTTGTGTCTGTGGATTTGCCTCTCTGGACATTTCACGTGAGTGGAATTACATGTACCTGGCTTCTTCCACTCAGCGTCATGGTTTCAAGGTTCATCCACGTAATGTGAATCAGTATTTCCGTCATGCTGTAGCCGGGTAACGGCCCCTGGTACGGACACAGCATATGTGTTTTCCACTCATCCATCGATGGACATTTGGATTGTTTTCATTTTTTGACTAATACTGTTTCCATTTTTGACTAATATTTTGACTAACAGGAATGACATTGCTGTGAGTATTCATGTGCGAGTCTTCGTGTGGATGTGTGTTTCCATTTATCTTGGTATGTAACTGGGAGAATTGCTGGGTCACGTGGTGACTCTTGTGTTTAACCTTTTGAGTTACCTTTTGTTTGCCGGACTGCTTTCCCACGTGGCGGCACCATTTTCCCTGCCCACAGCGGTGTGGGAGGAGTGTAGTTTCCTCTTCCCGCAGGAGTGTGTCCACGTCCTGGTGCAGTGTGGGAGGAACGTGTGTTTCCTCTTCCCGCAGGAGTGTGTCCACGTCCTGGTGCGGTGTGGGAGGAGC
>NW_012114466.1:647090-647302 GCF_000951035.1 Colobus angolensis palliatus | reverse complement strand
TGTGTTTCGTCTTCCCGCAGGAGCGTGTCCACGTCCTGGTGTGGTGTCGGAGGAACATAGTTTCCTCTTCCTGTAGGAGCGTGTCCACGTCCTGGTGCGGTGTCGGAGGAACATAGTTTCCTCTTCCTGCAGGAGCGTGTCCACGTCCTGGTGCGGTGTGGGAGGAACGTGTGTTTCCTCTTCCCCAGGAGCGTGTCCACGTCCTGGTGCGG
>NW_012114466.1:581288-646578 GCF_000951035.1 Colobus angolensis palliatus | reverse complement strand
GGAGCGTGTCCACGTCCTGGTGCGGTGTGGGAGGAACGTGTGTTTCCTCTTCCCCAGGAGCGTGTCCACGTCCTGGTGCGGTGTGGGAGGAACGTAGTTTCCTCTTCCTGCAGGAGTATATCCACGTCCTCGTCAACACTTCTCATTATCTTTCACTGTTTTTTTTTTTTAGTTTTGAAGACTTTACTGAACCGTATATTAATTTAAAGAGATTAGGTTCTGCTTGTTTCTCTCAAACTGTGATAAATGCAGTAGGAACTGCTCCAATGTCATCAGTAGAGAAGACACCTTTTAGGAAAAGAATCTAGCCTCACATACTTTTACTGTTTTTTTTTTTTAGTTTTGAAGACTTTACTGAACCGTATATTAATTTAAAGAGATTAGGTTCTGCTTGTTTCTCTCAAACTGTGATAAAAACTCAGATAAGAAGGGATGTTGACTATAGAAATTGTTATTTGTAAAGACAAATAAATTCCCCAGCGCTGCTGTTTTCCCCATAACCCAGCACGCCTGCAGTGTTGACAGCCTTCGCGCCCAGTGCCACATTTGCCGTCATAAGAGGGAACTGGGGACTGTGTCTCATGCGTGTGTCGCGCTTTGCACAGAGAAGCTCAGTGGATTGGAGAGACTGTTGAATTGGATCCCTGCAGAAAGCTTTTGTGTTTGCAGAGCACTTTGTTAATGTTTGTTGAAACACGGAAACAGTATAGAATTCTCATTTATGTTTTGAAGTTAATGTTATGTTATTTATTCATTTAGTTTTTTGAGATGGAGTCTTGCTCCGTTGCCCAGGCTGGGATTACAGGCCTGAGCCACTCATGAGTGAGTGAGCACGATCTCAGCTCACTGCGGCCTCCGCCTCCCGGGTTCCAGTGATTCTCCTGCCTCAGCCTCCCGAGTAGCCGGGATTACAGGTGCGTGTCACCACGCCCACCTAATTTTTGTATTTTTCGTAGAGACGGGGTTTTACCACGTTGGCCAGGCTGGTCTCGAGCTCCTGACCTCAAGTGATTCACCTGCCTTGGCCTCCCAAAGTGCTGGGATTACAGGCATGAGCCACTGTGCCTGGCCACTATGTTATTATTTTTTTAACTTTAAAGTTCAAGGGTCCATGTACAGGTTTTTTATATAGGTAAATTGTGAGTCACAGGGGTTTGGTGTACCTATTATTCAGTTACCCAGGTAATAAGCATATACCCGATAGGTAGTTTCTCGATTCTCACCCTCCTACCACTCTCCACCCTCAGGCAGGCCCTGGTGTCTATTGTTGGCTTCTTTGGTTCCATGTGTACTCAGTATTTAGCTCCCACTTACAAGTGAGAACATGCAGTAGTTGGTTTTCTGTGCCTGCATTGGTTCTTTTAGGATAATGGCCTCTACCCCCACCCATGTTGCCACAAAGGACATGATCTTGTTCTTTTTTATTGCTGAATAGTATTCTATGGTGTATATGTACCACATTTTCTTTATCCAGTCCACCACTGATGGACATTTAGGTTGATGCCATATTTTTTGCTATTGTAAATAGTGCTGTGATGAATATACACGTGTATGTGTCTTTATGGTGGGATGATTGGTATTCCTTTGAGTGTATACCCAATAATGGGATTGCTGGGTTGAATGGTAGTTCTGTTTTAAGTTATTAGAGAATTCGCCAAACTGATTTCCACAATGGCTGAACTATTTACATTCTTACTAGCAGTGTAAAGCATTTCCTTTTGTCTACAACGTCCACAGCATCTGTTATTTTTGACTTTTCAATAATAGTCTTTCTGACTGGTGTGTGATGGTATCTCATTGTGGTTTTGATTTGCATCTCTCTAATGATTAGTGATGAGCATTTTTCCTATGCTTGTTGGCCACGTATGTGTCTTTTTTTGAAAAGTGTCTGTGTCCTTTGCCTACTTTTTAATGGGGTTGTGTTTTGCTCGTTAAGTTCCTTATAGATTCTGACCTATAGATACTAGACCTTTGTTGGACGCATAGTTTGCAAATATTTTCTCCTGTAAGTTGTATGTTTACTCTGTTGATAGTTTCTTTTGCTGTGTAGAAGCTCTTTAGTGTAATTAAGTCCCATTTGTTAATTTTTGTTTTTGTTGCAATTGCTTTTGCCATCTTGGTCATGAAATCTTTGCCAGGGTCTGTGTCCAGAGTCGTATTTCCTTACGTTATCTTCCAGGGTATTTACAGTTTTAGATTTTACATTTAAGTCTTTAATCTATCTTGAGTTGATTTTGGTATAACAAAGGGGTCTAGTTTCAATCTTCTGTGTATGGCTAACCAGTTATCCCAGCACCATTTATTGAATAGGGAGTCCTTTCCCCATTGCTTGTTTTTGTCGACTTTGTCAAAGATCAGATGGCTGTAAATGTGTGGCTTTATTTCTGGGCTCTCTGTTCTGTTCCATTGGTCTATGGGTCTGTTTTTGTTACTGTGCCGTGTTACTAGTGCCATGCTGTTTCTGTTACTGTAGCCTTCAAGTGTAGTTTCAAGTATACTCACAAGTATATTCACAAGTGTGAATATTGTGATGCCTCCAGCTTTGTTCTTTTTTGCTTTGGATTGCTTTGGCTATTCAGGTTCTTTTTTTGTTCCTCGTGAAATTTAAAATAGTTTTTTTTCCTAATTCTGCAAAAAATGTCATTTATTGGTAGTTTAATAGGAATAGCACTGAGTTTGTAAATTGCTTTGGGCAGTGTGGCCATTTTAACGATAGTGATTCTTCCTATCCGTGAGCATAGAGTGGTTTTCCATTTGTATATTCCTCTCAATTTTTTGAGCACTGTTTCGTAATTCTCATTATAGAGATCTTATATGTACCTGGTTAGCTGTATTCCTAGGTGTTTTATTCTTTTTGTGGCTGTTGTAAATGGGATTGCATTCTTGATTTGGCTCTCAGCTTGGACACTGTTGGTGTATAGAAATGCTACTGCTTTTTGTACATTGATTTTTGTATTCTAAAACTTAAGCTATCAGATCTAGGAGCTTTTGGGCAGCGACTGTGGGTTTTTCTAGGTATAGAATCATATTGACTGCAAACAATTTGATTTTCTCTCTTCCTATGGGTTGCCTTTTATTTCTTTCTCTCGCCTGATTGCTTTGGCAAGGACTTCCAGTACTATGCTGAATAGGAGTTTTGAGAGTGGGCATCCTTGTCTTGTTATGGTTTTCAAGGGGAATGCTTCCAGCTTTTGCCCATTCAGTGTGCTGTTGATTGTGGGTTTGTCATAATTGGCTCTTACTATTTTGAAGTATGTTCCTTCAATGTTACAGAGTAATGTAAAAGCATGGCTTTTAAATACTTAATAGAAACAGTATAGAGAGACTGGAAGACATAGGTAAGTTATGAAGGAAGCAATTAAAATACTTGGCCATCCCACTGTTGAGAAGACTTATGGAAGCCTCTCTCCTCACTGTGCTGCCTCCCCTCTGATTAAGATCCTTTCTCCCCACACAGCCACACTGGGAGGGCTGGAGAAGGGTCTCCCTACTTTCTCTGCTCCCAAGAGACCAGTGGCTATCTGCATGGGGAGACTCCTGGGCTCTACTTCAGTTCCTTGGGGGTGGTATCACAGTATCACCTCTGTGTGGCAAGCAGTGTGAGTCTGGGCCCTTCCCATCTCTTGCCCTGCCTGGGGCTGGGCCTCTAAGCTAGCCTGGGTCTCTTATCTAGGCTGCTAGGGTCCCAGTGTCTAGGTCTGGGCTGGGAGAAAGGAGGACTCATCTAGCCTGGAGCCTGAGCTGTGGCTCCAGCCCATCCTTTGCGCCAGGGTGCTGGGCACTTGCCCACTCAGTGCTCACTCAGGGGTTACTGTCCTGTGTGTGACCACCAGGCAGCTGCCGTACCACTGTGCATAAGCAGCTGTTTTCTGTATTTCCTGTAAGTCTTTTTTTCTATGCATTGTATTTACATAGTCGAGTGCATATTATCTATAACATTTGTTTCACGTTTTTTCCCCATTTAACCTTATAAGCTTTTCCTTGTATTAAGAAATCTTTATAAAAATGATTTCTACCTTCTGTACGTAATACTCTATTGAGATCATGTAGCATAATTTCTGAAACCATCCAGTGTTGGTGAATTTTTTTTAGTTTTTCTTTCCTTTAGGCAGGGTGTAATTTGTAAGTAAAGCCCGTACTTTTCAAACAGTGACTGTCATATTACTTTTAAGTATGTTAAATTTGATTTTGAATTAAGGAGTATTATTCCATCACCTTGAATTCCACAGTTTAAGCAGAAAATTGTATTTTAGTTTAAACATTTTTAGCAGAGCAAGAAACAAAGAAGTATTTGCCTCCCTCCCCATCTTTGATGTCTCCATACTATTTAAATGTAGAAACCATCTTGACTGAATGCTTTGGACTGATAACTCGGACTGACTGGTTGTTGGTTGTGCTGCAGGGGAGCAGTAGGACCACATTTTGGAAGGTGAAGAGTGTTTTATAATGGACTCTCACCATCAGGAGGTTTAGTATCGAATTGACTTGATTCTCTTTGTCATTTTCCCTTAAATTACTCTTGAAAGCAAATGTGCAATGGGTTTGGAATAAACAGTGCATTTACTTAAGAACATTAAGAATATTTATCTTGCCGGGCACGGTGGCTCTTGCCTATAATCCCAGCACTTTGGGAGGCCGAGGTGGGCGGATTACCTGAGGTTAGGAGTTCAATCCAGCCTGACCAACATGGTGAAACCCCATCTCTACTAAAAATACAAAAAATTAGCTGAGTGTGGTGGCGCGTGCCTGTGATCCCAGCTACTTGGGAGGCTGAGGCAGGATAATTGCTTGAACCCGGGAGGCGGAGGTTGCAGTGAGCCAAGATTGTGCATTGCACTCCAGCCTGGGCAACAAGAGTGAAACTCCATCTCAAAAAATATTTTTTTATATTCCTGTTTGTAAGTCAAATTCTTGAAGTATAGATTGTTCTTAAACATGTAGTTGCCCAGAGAGGACATTCTAGCGTATGGCTCCTGGAGCTGGAGGACTGCTAGAGCTGTGATCCGTGTGCAGTCGGGACGGCAGGTAAAATCCCCACAGCCAGTGGGACACATGAGAGGAATGACGCAGGGAACACGCTCGCAGCTGGTGGATTTTAGCAGCACAGTCATTCTTTTGCCTATTTCCATTATCAGAGTATTACTAGGGCTTTGAGTGACAGTGAGGGAAGGAAGACTGCTAGTTTTCCTTCCTGGTGCTAGTTTCTCATTGATAAGTTATAGCTTTAGAACGATTTGTTCTAGCATTCCATTGTTTGCATTTAAATTTCACTTCAGTCTACCTTGTTTTTCTGTGTTGTCTAAAGCAAGTCCACTGCCAAATGTATCCTTTGCCTGACTTCCTTGAATGTTCCTCACAGCTTAGGTGCTTTTGTGCTCCACAGTTAATCTCAGAAACATTGAAAGGTGAAAACCAAAGCATCTGAGCATAGCCCATTTTCTGTGGCAGTTCTAGGCCCATGTGAGACAAGCAGAGACCTCCCTGGGGTTGCCCGTGGGTAGAACAGCAAAAGGGAGATGGCTGGCTTTGCAGCCCCTGAATTGACAGTACAGGTGCCACATCTTTCCATTGCCCATGACTCATATATATTCATTTTTTCTAGTTAAAAACGTTGTGGAAATAATTAGGGTAATGGACCTACCATTTAAAAAATTGGAAAGTTTAATAACCATATGGCTTTGCCATCCCAGAAGCTGTCACTTAAACATTTGGCTAATTTTTCTCTGGCCTTATACTCTGTAGGTTCTTTTCCATAGTAGCTATTATATTATGCGTGCACATTTCAATATTGCTTTTTGCTGAGTATCTAACCATTTTCTAGTGTCATTCAACATTTTAAAAAAATACGTGTTTTAAAAGTAGAACATACTACTTTCAATAATGGCTAGAGAAACGAGACAAACCAGCAAGAAGCTAGAAGAATAAACAACACAGAAAACCAGCTAGAGCTAGTAGATATCCACAGAGCACTGCACCCAACTGCAGCAGGATACATGTTCCTCTCAAGTGCTTGTGGGGTATTCTCTTGAATAGACCATATGCTGGGCCATAAAACCAGCCTTAATACTTTTGAGAAGATGGAGTTTATACAAAGTGTGTTCTTTGACCACCGTGTCATTAAGTTAGAAGCCAGTAACAGAAGGAAATTTGAAGAAAATGACAAATACGTAGACATTTTAGAACATATCCTAAATAACCAGTGGGTCAAAGACAAAATTGTAAGGGAAATTAGAAATTGCTGTGAGATGAAGAAAATGAAAACACAATATATCAGCACTTACAGGATGCAGTTAAAGCAGTGATCCAAGAGAAATTTATAGTTGTAACAGACTATATTAAAAAAGACCTCAAATCATTAACTTTCCACTTTCAGAAACTTAGAAGGGTAAAATAAAGCCAAAACAAACAGAAGGGAGAAAATAATGAAGACTAGAACAGATATAAGTGAAACAGACTTGACACTAGACTGACCAGAGAGAGAGAGGGAGAAAACTCAAGTTACTAAATTCATGAGAAATTTTAGAAACACACAGCATTAAAGTAATACTGTGAACAACTCTACAAACTAGGCAGTGTGTATGAAACAAAGAAACTCCTAGAAACACACAAAGTGCCAAAACTGACTGTGCTGGTTAATTTTGTGCCAACTTGGCTGGGCTCTGGTGCCCTGTTGTTTGGTCCAACGCCAGTCTGTTTGTAGCTGCAGCGTAGAGGTATTTTAGATGTGATTAGCGTTTAAGTCGGTGGACTTTGAGTAAAGTGGATTGCCCTCCACAGTGTAGGTGGGTCTCCCAATCTCATCAGGCCGTGAGCTCGAAGACTGAAGTTTCTTGAAGAAGTGGGAATTCTTCTCAAGACTGCATCATGGGAAATCCTGGTTGAGTTCCTAGCCTGCTGGCCCACCCTACAGATTTCAGACTTGCCAATCCCTACAATTGTGTGAGCCAATTCCATAAAATAAGTCTCTGTTTGAGACTGAATTAATTATTAAGAATTCAAAATTAATAATGAACTAATTTTCATCAATTTAAATAATGTTAAGCTAACTTGTTATTCGTATTATTGAAATAATGATTTCAAAAATCCACAAAATCGTAGGACTGGATGACTTCGCTTGTGAATTTGATCAAATGTTTAGCAAAGAATTAACCCTATTTCTTCATAGACTCTTTCAAAAAATAGAAGAGGAGGGAATCCTTTTCACCTCATTCTATGAAGCCAGTATTACTCTGAGACCAAAGCGAGATGAAGACATAACACAGAAAGAAAAATATAGAACAGTATTCCTTATCACAATGGACTTAAAAATCCTCAGCAAAGTCCTAACAAACTGAATCTAGCAACGTCTTGAAAGGATTAGGCATTATTACAAGTGGAATTTATTTCAGGGATGCTGGGATGGTTCAACATTTGAAAATCAATCCGTGTAACACACTGTATTAACAGAGTAAAGGACAAAAACTACACGGTCTTCTCAGTTGATATGGAGAAAGCATTTGACAAAATCCAACACCCTTTTATGAGAAAAATATTCAACAAACTGGGAATAGAAGAGAACTTCCTCTCTAATAAAGGCTTCCATGAAAATTCCATGACTAATATCATGCTTTGTTTAAAAGACAAAGTTTTTCCCCTAAGATCAGGAGTAAGATACGGATGTCTACTTTCTCCACTTCTATTTTAGTGTTGGTTCTAGGTAAGGCACTTAAGCCTGAAAATGAAACAAAAGTCATCCAGAATGGAAAAAAATAAAACTTATCTTTGTAGATGACAGGATCTTGTACGTAGAAAATCCCCGAGGAATCCACTAGAAAACTATTGAAAGCTTATAAACCAATTCAGGTTTGTAGGATGCAAGATCAAGGTAAAAACATCAGTTACATTTTTATGCACTTGCAGTGAAATATTTAAAAATGGAACTGGGAAAATCCACTTACATCAGAAAGAATAAGATAGTTAGACATAAGTTTAGCAAGAGAAGTGCAAGATTCGCACTCTGAAAACTACAAAATGCTGTTGAAATAAATGAAAGAAGATCTAAATAAATGGAAAGGCATCCCATATTTATGGATTGGACACCTAATATTGTTAGGGTGGCGTTCGTCCTCGAATTGACGTAAAGATGTTAGGGTGGCGTTCGTCCTCAAATTGACGTAAAGATGCAGTGCAATCCGTGTCAAAGCCTACATGGCTTCTTAGCAGAAATTGTCGAGCTTATCTTAAAATTCATTTGGGAATTAGAAGAACCCAGAATAGCCATAACAGTCTTGAAAAAGAGAAACAAAGATTAGGACTCGTGCATTCTGGTGTCAGAATTTATTACAAAGCTGCATTAGTTAAGACTGTGATGCTGCCATGTGGGTAGACACGTAGATCAGTGGAATAGAATTGAGAGGCCAAAGATAAACCTTCATATTTTTGGTCAGTTGGTTTCTGACAAAAATGCCAAGTGAATTCAATGAGGAAATTTGTGTTTTCTAACCAGTAGTCCTGGGATGGTTATTAGACACTGAAATACAAAATGATGAAGTTCCACTCCTGCCTCTCTGTAGACACAAAAAATAAAGTGAATCATGACCTAAATGTAAGAGCTGAAATCAGAACTCTTAAAGGAAAACATGAGGAAATCTTCATGACCTTGGGTTAGGCCATGGTTTCTGAGATATAACAGCAAAAGGGACAAAGGATAGATAAATTGGATTTCATCAAAATGAAAACTTTCATGTTACAAATAATACTCTCAAGAATATGAAAAAAAACATTCCCCAGAACGGGAGAAAATGTTTGCAAATCATGTATCTGAAAAGAGACTCATATCTAGTATATGCAAAGAACTCGTACAACTCAGGATTAAGGCAAACCTAATTTTAAAATGGGCAAAGTGTTTGAATAGATATTTCTCCAGAGAAAATCTACAAATGAGCAATAAATATATGAAAAGATGGCCAACATCATTAATCATTAGGGAATACAAATCAGAAGCCACAGTGTGATACCGCTTCACACCCACAAGGATGGCTTCTATCAAAAAGATGAACAATAACAAATTAACAATTACAAATGTTGTCAAGGACATGGAGGAATTAGAATGGGGGGGGCTGGGGGATTGACTGTTAATGGGTACAGAGTTTCTTCTAGGGGGAGGCAAAATGTTGTAAAATTAGATTGTAGTGGTGGTTACCCAACTTAGTGAATATCTGAAAAACCACTTTAAATAATTTAATTATGTGGTATGTGAATTATATCTCAGTTAAGCATTAAAAAAAAGAAAGTGGAAGCTCATTATTCTGTTGTAAGGAGATGTAATTGGCAGTTTTCTATCGACAAATGTTGTGTAGTTTCTGCTTTTTCACTGTTGATAATGCACGTGGTGGCTCCATAAACAAATCCTTGATTGTGTTTTGGATTGGTTTTGGGACGCATTCGTAGAAGAGGCGTCACTGAATCGATGGCTATGAGTATTTTTAGGTCTGGATAACATTTGCTAGGTTGTTTTCCAGAAAGAAATGAATATGTATATTCTCACCACCATGTGAGAGAGTGCCATCTTACCCTATCTTTGGTATTTTCTTTACCTTAATTACTAATAGGTCTTTGATTGGCTTGACAGGAAAAACATCTGTGTCTGTGTGCTTACAGATGTACCTCATTCATGGATAGATGCTTTAGTATTCACACGCAAGGCTGCTTTCCACATGGGCACGAGCTCAAAGATGCTAAGTGACTCAGTGAATTGAAGAGCCAGGAGCAATTAATACTCTCTCCAGTACTGACATGTGAGTTTTCAACCTAAAGGTACCTTGTTCAACTGATCTGATTAAAAAGTCAGCAAGGACAAGGGTGTGTGTGTGTGTGTGTGCGCGCGCGTGTATGCGTGCGCATGCATGCATATGTGTGCTAAAACAACATTGAACAATTGGGTTGGAACCCGGGGACTGCAGGCCTCGTGCTTAGAGTGGGAGAAGCAAGCATGTGCCCAGTGGCTCCCTGGACCTGGTGTGCTGGGAACTTTCCACACACAACTCTGCTCCTCAGCCCCTGAGGTGTGTGTGGACCCCTTTGGGAGGCAGCAGTAGAGGGCTCAGTTTGGGCCGTTTTATGGAAGTGCAGTGCCTGAGTCAGCATCTTGCAAGTCCCTGATGTACTTCATGCAGAGGACGATGTTAGCGTTCCTTGTAAACAGTGAGGTGGGACCTGGAGATCATCATAAGCTCCCCAAGCAGCAAGTCAGCCCTTTCTTTGGCCTTGCGCCTGTTTTTGGGATCTTGCTTTCTGTTTTCTTCATTCCCTGGCTCCTTCTCACTCTCTCCCCCATCAGACCACGCCGGCCTGCAGTCTGTTCCTGTATTACCAACACATTGGTCTTGGTGAAGCATTTTGTATTATAGTATATGACATTTATTGAGTCTTCACTCCAGGCCGAGTGTTATATGCATATGGTGGTGGATAGCTTGGGTTAGGTTTTAAAGTGAAATTGTGGGGGGTTAAAACTACTCTCATAGTCCCTGAAGTCAGTAGGACTTGGGGACTCTGATACTCAACATCCAAGAATTAACCTGTTTGTTTTTCCTTGCATTTATTTATTTAGACAGAGTCTCGCTCTGTCCCCCAGGCTGGAGTGCAGTGGCACCATCTCGGCTCACTGCAAGCTCCACCTCTCAGGTTCACACCATTCTCCTGCCTCAGCCTCCTGAGTAGCTGGGACTACAGGCGCCTGCCACCACGCCTGGCTAATTTTTTTTTTTTTTGTATTTTTAGTAGAGACGGGGTTTCAGTGTGTTAGCCAAGATGGTCTCGATCTTCTGACCTCGTGATCCACCTGCCTTGGCCTCTCAAAGTGCTAGGATTATAGGCATGAGCCATGGTGCCCACCCTTTCCTTGCTTTTAAATCCTGGCTTCCATTTATTTGGAGCCAAAGCCAGTATCTAGTTTAAATGATGTGGGATTATGGGGATAAATAAGGGGCTCTCCTTCCTGCCTGCCTTTCTACCTTACACAAATCCACCTAAGCTAAATTTCCAGTTGGATTAACTTCACCGTATATCTCCCTAATTCTCACAGCGGCCTTGTAAGGTAGATACTACTGCTCTTAGTTTAGAAGAAGGGACATGGAGAGGTTAAGTGGCTTGTAAGGCCCTACCGTTTCAGTTCCAGAGTTCTAGTCCCTTCTGTTCTACCTCTGGACTGCAGGCAGCTTTGGAAGTCGCTGTCTCAGAGCCTGCCATGGAATTACTTGGTCACATGGTTTTTATGCTTGCAGCTGGTAGTTAAATCAAAGGATTCCTTTCTCCAGTATCTGGCTTTTCTTAATGATACACAGCCAGAATTCTTATTCATTTGAATCTGGTCCTCAAGACTGAGATGTCGGGATTTTTATCCTTGTTAATTTGGACCTTTTCCTTCGGAGAACAAGTTCTATTTCTATTCCACTGAAATGCAGTTTCATGTTTTTCCCAGTTCATTTTCTTTTTTAAAAAATTAGTTTCTCTTCATTTCCAGTTTTAAAATGACAGTCGTTGTTGAAGTGGTTCTGGCTCTAAGAGGAAATAAACCAACAAATACATAAGAGAGATCCTCCCCCTTTTAACCCTCCTTATGTAAATGCCACATATTTTAATATCCAGGAACTTGAGTAATTCAAACGAGCACCTTAGAAAACTCGTAATACTAAATTCATCCAAGTCGGCTCCAGCCAGCAGAGGGTGTCTGCTTTGTGTTAGGAGTCCTTGTGATTTGGGGGTGGCACCTTTGGGAATGTCCTGAAGACTGTGGATCCTCTTCTCCCCAGACAGATGCCTGACCCCACCCTTCGATTAAAATTTCAGAAATTTCATGGACTCTGTTTCCTGGGTCTGATTCTTAATCCCTTTAAAGCCATACAGAGGAGCGTGGTCAAGACTGATCTGACGGAGCTTCATTTTTCGTGTGGTTTTCTCCACTCCTGGCTGCTGTTGCATGTTATACATGATTTTCATTTTGTTCCGAGAAATGTTAATGGACTTTAACAACTTAATGGCATTTAGTTATGAGATCCTTATGGTATATTCTGTGATCTATTGTTTTCTTTGTATTTCCAATTCAGTGTCACAACCTGGGAAAAACAAATCTCTGCTTACAAATTGATTCATTGTCGAGGAATGCCTTATTCTGATGTTACGCAGGTTCTTTCCTGGTTCATGCATACCATCATTTGTGCGTTTATAGAAGGTGTAAGTCCTATGCTAGTCAGAGCAAGACTCTGTCAGTGAAGATGACTGTGACTAGTAATGGGTTCACCGTGTCAGACACTGTGCTAAGCAGATAATCACATTATCACCTGTAATTCTTAAATGCCCTCTGGCAATACCACCATACGTTACTGTTGTGATTCCCCCAGGTTGCCTGTCAAGGCCGTGGCGTGGCAGCTCTTCTGGCCCTGGAACTCGTGCTTTCTCCACCAGCTTGTCACCTCAAAGAGTAAAGGCCAGAGAAAGACCTGTTGAGAATTCTGATATGGTGTTGATTTTTTCTTGTTCATATGTTTGCAATATTTGTCCTTCAGCTTTTGCATTTGTATCCATGAGTGACAGTGGTGTGTAGGGTTTTTTGGTGGAGTACCATTTTCCTCAGGTTTAGGAGTAAATATTATGCTTGCCTCATAAAAGGAAGTAGGAAGTTTCCTTCATTTCCCATGGCCCCCTTCCTTTCTCTTCTCCTCCCCATGGTTTTCTGCCCATCATGGAGCCTTGGGTGGGTGGTGAGGGGAGATCACCAGTGGAGATGATTCCTTCTCACTGGCAGTGAGGCATTCTCTCTGAGGATAGTGTTTTAGTGCAGTGTGCGTTGTCTGCTTTTTTTTTTTTTTTTTTGAGATGGAGTCTCCGTCTGTCGTCCAGGCTGGAGTGCAGTGGTGTGATTGATCTTGGCTCACTGCAACCTCCGCCTCCTGGGTTCAAGCAATTCTCCTGCCTCAGCCTCCTGAGTAGCTGGGATTACAGGTGCATGCCACCACATCTGGCTAATTTTTGTATTTTTAGTAGAGACGAGATTTCACCACATTGGCCAGGTTGGTCTTGAACTCCTGACCTTGTGATCCACCCGCCTCAGTCTCCCAAAGTGCTGGGATTACAGGCATGAGCCACCGCACCTGGCCTCCTCCTTGCTTTTTGGCATCGTTTGGGAGGAACTGCTGGGAGCAGGTAGCTTGCTGGCTGCCCTTGTCTTCTGCTACCTGTATTTCCTCCCACCGGAAATTTTACATTTTCTGCCTAGCACCTGTCTGCCTTCCATTCGTATCTTTGAGCTGTTAGGATCCATCAGCAGTTCTAGCAGGTGGCATTCTTCTCAGGACCACTTTCTCCAAATAAAAGTTAATCATCATCATAACCACAGCATGCACACTGAGCAGAGGGCAGAGGACAGTCAAGGTGAGGTGCACTTCCCGGGCCTCAGGTGGGCCTCTCTGTTAGGTAAGTGGTGTCTTCTGATCCTCGGTAGAAGGAGAGGTTGCTCCAGATCCAGGATTTTCAGCATGGCTTGGAGTTACTTGAAGCCATGGAAACGAACTGAGGTGTGTGAAGGTTCTGCTCTCAGACAGGCTTTCTCTTGGTCAGCCCGGTGGGAGGGAAATGAGACAGTCTCTGATGGGGTGAGAGGAAGCTCTTCTTCCTCTCCTGAGTCTCTCCACTTCTGGCGACTTCCACGCAGGAATGCTGTTTAATTCTGAGGACAGAGACAGGGAGAGACCACTGGAGGGGTTTTGCAGGGGGAGGCACACCCCCTGTGCCAGGGTGGCGCTGACCGGCAGCCTCTGCACTTGGATGTATGTGTTCTCTCCCTGCACTGCCCGGGGTGGGTGTTGACTGCAGCCGCGTGGCCCCTGAGCACCGGAAATGTGACCAGCACCACTGAAGGTTCAGTTCTGTTACATTTTCATTTATTTCAAATCAAGTAGCCATATGTGGCTTGGTTCTGGTCTTGGGAAGCACAGCTTTAGTGTGAGAGGAAGCATAGGTGGGGATGGGGGTGCAGGGATGAACCAGGCTGAGTCGAGGCTGTGTGGCCAAGTGGTCTCCAGCATTTAGGCTTTTAGCTGGACTCCCACTTTGTGGTGTGTGGGAGTTTATACTTGATATGTGTCTTTTTATATTTTCTTTTTTTCTATTTGGTTTTCTTGCCATCTTTATCTTCTCGAAAGGAAAAACAAAATGGCAAAGGCAAGCCTTTTTGACCCAGTGAATGGGTGAGTTTGCAAACTTTTTATTTCTCGTGATCCAAGTAAACATATTTAGTTTTCATGATCAAAATTAAATTTTCTCTTTGCACGTAACTAAGGAATCTACTTTACCTTGAAATTTTAAGTAACAGCAAAAAAGGACATGCAAATTATGTGTTTTTCAAAAGTGGAGACACTCGGCCGGGTGCGGTGGCTCACGCCTGTAATCCCAGCAGTTTGGGAGGCCGAGGCGGGCGGATCACGAGGTCAGGAGATTGAAACCATCCTGGCTAACACAGTGAAAACCCGTCTCTACTAAAAATGCAAAAAATCAGCTGAGTGTGGTGGCAGGCACCTGTAGTCCTAGCTACTTGGGAGGCTAAGGCAGGGGAATGGTGTGAACCTGGAGGGGGGCCAGAGCTTGCAGTGAGTCGAGATTGCGCTGCTGCACTCCAGCCTGGGAGACAGAGCAAGACTCCATCTCAAAAAAAAAAAAAAATTGGAGACGCTCAAGCGTGTAGCAGAAGGCACTGGGCTTTGGAGTCCTGGAAACCTCGGTTAGATTCTCAGCCTTGGTGCTCTAGGCTGTGTGGTACGTGTGGGCACTCACCCTTTCTCAGTGTCATAACCTTGGGCCAGTGGGAGGAGTGAGTATCTTGGAAGGTTGTTAGGAAAATTAAAGACTGCAGTGTGCAGTTGGCTGTCAGCAAATTGCAGCTCTTTTCACTTGCCAGGGGAGCAGGAGTCTCTCACCATCCCCCACGTCGTCTATACTGCTCTTGGGGAAAACTCGTCTTTTTTACGACTCATTTCATAAGAGGGCAAGGACTCTGCCATTGCAGTCCCTTAGCAGTAGTGATGGAGTCCTGAGGGCGAGTGAGGCGCGTCCATGCTCTAGCCCGGGGACACGTCACCCGCTTCCAGGAAGGGTCTGCTCTAAGTCTGTTTCTCTCTGGTTCAGTGCAGGGTAATGTGTGCTGCCCCCGCTCAGCATCGCCTCTGGTGTTGGTGTTACGGTGTTGGAGAGGGCGCAGCTCACGTGAACTATGGGCTGCTCACCCTTCGCCTGTCCAGGGGCCCTCCCTGGGCTCGCTGGCCATCACCCTGTGGTGGCCACAGCCTTTTCACAAGGCCAGCACGCCTGGCGAAGAGAGAGCGTGTGGAGGGGAGGTGATGTCTCCTTTAGAAAGCTGTTTGATATCATGGTTAGAGGTTTGGTGGTTTGGTGGTTTCAGTTAACTTGTTTTTCTGTCAGTGGGGGCCTGGGTGTGCTGGGCTTCCTCTGACTGTCTGATCATAAAGGTTTTCAGGGCGAGACATGTGCGTCAGGCACAGCTGGTCACGGATGCGACCCGCCCAGCGACGAAGGCATCAGTAGACTTTGAAAGTGGCAACCCCGTCTCTACTAAAAAATACACAAAACTAGCCGGGCGAGGTGGCGGGCGCCTGTAGTCCCAGCTACTCGGAGGCTGAGGCAGGAGAATGGCGTAAACCCGGGAGGCGGAGCTTGCAGTGAGCTGAGATCCGGCCACTGCACTCCAGCCTGGGCGACAGAGCGAGACTCCGTCTCAAAAAAAAAAAAAAAAAAAAGAAAGTGGCCTTAAGAAGGTACAAGTAATATTACCTCTGATGTCAGCCGAGCAGAGTAGAGGCCAACATTAGCACCTTCGCTCCTGTAGCTCACATTCAGAGGGCTGGGACGAAGCCCCTGTATTTCAGCAAATTAGAAACTTCGGTTGAACATTCAGGACTCTAAGTGATATCCTGGAGTACAGCGAGAAAAAATGGAAATTCTTGTTAAAAAGTGAGTTAAAAAAATTATAATCCTGAAGTTGCCTCTGGGTTACTTAGTTCGCATAGTAAATTTAGGTGAACCCCCACTCCCCCGCTGGCAGCCCCTGTCACAAGGGCTGTATTGGCAGTATGAAAATACAGATAGAAACCATGAAGCTTCAGCAAGTTCTTGGGAAATAACCAGTCATTAAATGGATTCAAAGCTTGAAGTTTGGGTGACATTTCTCCCTGTGATTCTGTCTCACCCCCACCTCCTTTCTGAGTCTAGGAGTCTTGTAGCAGTTACTTCCCCAGGCAGCTTTGCTGCTGTGCTGTGGGCTGTCTGTGTGCTGGAACCAGTTAGACTTCCTTCCTGTCCTTCTATTCCAGTCTCTTCTTCAAACATGCCCGTGTCTCTGTGGTCTTGGTTGTTACACTGTCTCCTGGGCCCCTCCTCTGAACTCTGAAGCACTGTGCTTATGCAACTGTTTTCTGTCACTTGATCACTGTCAGCATTGGGTTATTCTGTCCTCATCAGCTTTTGAGTTAATGCCAGGGTCTGAGTGCCTCATCCTAAGCACTGTTCTACCTTAGTGGAGAATCCATGCATGTAGCTGCCATTTATTAGGTGCCAGAGGGTGCTGGGCATGTGCCGGTTACCTTGACACCCGTGGTTCTTTCCTTGAGTTGTCACCTCACCTGTGATGGCTGTAGGGACTTGTTGCCTTTGCGTTGTGGTTGGGTGAGGCCTGGAAGGCTCAGTGTGGGGGGTCCTGCTGGGGCCAGGGTCCTCGCGGTTCTGCATGCCCTCCTCCTGGCTCCCTGCACAGCCTCCCTGCTGGGGAGCTTTCAGGAGTCCTCCAGAAGCAACTGAGAATATACAGGGAGTGCCCCAAACAGTACATAGCATATCTCTTTAATGAACTGTACCTGCTGGGGCCTGGGGCCAGCTCAGGCATTCCCATCCTCCTTTGATGACCTCCGTTACCAAACAATTTTGGCGGACAGCCTGACAAGTGGAGCATGAGACAGGTTCAAGGTAATTATGGATCTTTCTGTCGAATTCCGGACAAGGGCTGTCAGTTACCCGCTCAGGCTCTGCAATGGAGCACTGAACAAAAGAATCAGGTGTGAACGGGAGCCTCACTCTGCGAGGACACACAGCCCAGTAGAGCAGGTTAGTCCTGAGTGTTTACCAAGCTGGCAAGGAGCAGTATTCACCCTGCTCTTCATAAGCCACTCTTAACCTGGTCTGCAGAAGTTTTAAAGTTTTTAACTCAAAGTGAAAACAAAACTACTCACCAAAAAGCAAACTCACAAAAATAAACAAATGAGACTGGTCTTGGGGACTGAAAATTGTTTCAAAATCTCTAAGTATATAGCTATTCTTTTTTTTTTTTTGAGACAGAGTCTCCTTCTGTCACCCAGTCTGGAGTGTAGTGGCCGGATCTCAGCTCACTGCAAGCTCTGCCTCCCAGGTTCATGCCATTCTCCTGCCTCAGCCTCCTGAGTACTGGGACTACAGGCACCCGCCACCACGCCCAGCTAATTTTTTGAATTTTTAGTAGAGGCAGGATTTCACCGTGTTAGGCTGAATGGTCTCGATCGCCTGTCCTCATGATCCACCTGCCGCAGCCTCCCAGAGTGCTGGGATTACAGGCGTGAGCCACTGTGCCCAGCCAGCTATTTTTGAGATTAATATTTTCACCTGACAGTCATCAGGCTTGGCTTTTTTTGTGGGGGGCAGTGACAGAGAGGGTTCTTCTGTGGTCTTCTGCGGAGGGCTGTGGGCGTTTTTATTCCGGCGGAGGTATGTTCTGTGCTTTGCTTTTGTTTTGAAGAAAGGCGTCATCGCGTGTCCATTTTAGGTTTCCTGTTTGAACATTTCAGACTATTTATAAGGATTGACATTTGGTGATTTTTATCCTGTTCTTCAAAGAACAAGGATAAAATCTTATTTTTGAAAAATAGAAGAAAATGCATTCTAGCCTGCGGTTACCACATGGACCCACTGCATCTGTGGGAAATCTTGGACATACAGTTCTGTGCCACGTAATGACGTTTCTATCAGCACTGGATGGCGTATACCGCAGAAGTGTGTGTGAGCTGGAAAATTCCTCTCGCCCGGTGACATCATGGCCATCGTAATGTCTTAGCACCATGCATTACCCACGTGTTAGTGGTGATGCTGGTGTCAGCAAACCTACTGCACTGCTGGTCTACAAGAAATGCAGTTCATGATACTTGATCATGCTAGTAAATGATTGTGTTACTGGTTTAAGTGCTTACTATACTATAATTGTTATTTTAGAATGTAATACTTCTACTTATTAAAAAAAAAAAAGTTAACTGTAAAACAGCCTCAGGCTAGTCTTTCAGGAGGTATCCAGAAGAAGGCATCGTTATCAGAGGAGATGATAGCTCCCTAGGTGCTGTGCTGTTGCACCTGAAGACCTTCCAGTGGGACAAGGTGTGGAGGTGGAATTAATGTGGTATTAATGATCCTGTGATATGAATGATCCTGACCCTGTGTAGGCCTAGGCTAATGTTTGTATCTTAGCGTTTAACAAAAAAAGTTGAAAAAGTAAAAAGTAAAATTTTAAAGGCAGATAAAAGCTTATAGAATAAGAATATAAAGAAAAAATAATTTTGGTATAGCTAGCTGTACAATGTATCTGAGTTTTAAGCTAAGTGTTACTAGAAAGGAGTCAAGTTAAAAAGTTCATAAAGTAAAAAAGGTACAGTAAGCTAAAGTTAATTTATTATTGAAGAAGGACATTAATAATCATAAATGTAGTGTGGCCTGAGTATACAGTGCTTGTGAAGTCTCCAGTTGTGCACTGTAATGTTCCGGGCCTCACAGCCACCCAGCACTCACTCACTCACTCACTCACCCAGAGCAACTTCCAGCCCTGGAGGCTCCACTTGTGGTAAGTGCCCTATACAGGTGTACAGTTTTTTGTCTCCACTACTTTATCTGTAGTGTACCTTTTCTGTGTTTAGATATGTTGAGATACACAAAAACTGACCTCTGTGTTCATTTGCCCACAGTATTCACTACAGTAACACGCTGCACAGGTTTGTAGCCCAGGAGCAACAGGCTATACCGTATAGCTTAGGCGTGCAGTAGGCTTCGCTCTAGGTTTGTGTAAGTGCACTCTGTGATGTTAACACGATGAAATAGACTAGTGATGCATTTTTCAGAATATGTCCCTGTTAAGCAGTGCATGGCTGCATTATCACATCTGAATGATATTTTTTAATCTATAGCTGAAAACATTTTGCTGTTTTCTCTTTCTCGATGCTATTTTAGCATTATTCAACATTTATTTCTTTTTTTTTTTTGGAGGTGGAGTCTTGCTCTGTTGCCCAGGCTGGACTACGGTGGCACAATCTTGGGTCACTACAACCTCCACCTCCCAGGTTCAAGCAATTCTCCTGCCTCAGCCTGCGGGGTAGCTGGGATTACAGGCACCTGCCACCACACCTGGCTAATTTTTGTGTTTTTAGTAGAGATGGAGCTTCACCATGTTGGCCAGGCTGGTCTCGAACTCCTGACCTCAGGTGATCTGCCTGCCTCAACCTCCTAAAATACTGAGATTACAGGTGTGAGCCACCATGGCCTGCCAGTTATTTCTAACTGTGGTAGAAATAGACTAAAATAATAGAATGGAAGAATAAGAGATGCTATCAAGAATCATGTGATAGTGGAATAAACCATATCTTTTATGTGATCCTTGAATTTTCTTACTCTGTTACCCACACGATTGCATTATCTTTCAAAAAGGTATGACAACAATCTGGAGACACCATTTTTGAAGTCTGTTTTTCTTTTAGCTTTCATTAAACACAGAGAATTTAGAATTTTTTATTTTTCACTTGTAATAGCAATGAGAGGAAAATTGGCAGAGAAAGACATTTCACCATTATTAAATGAATCAGAAGATGAATGCAGACAGATTGAGAGCAGCTCTCTAGATGCTAATGATTTTGGTGAAATTGATCATATCAGCGAATTCGCAGACTGTGCGCCTTCAGTGGAAGATAGCTTAGATGAATTTTTTTAAAATCAAGCATCAGCGAGTGAATAGTATTCTAAGAATATGGAGGGAGTATGGTTTCTCATCCAATTAATCATTCAACAGGATGGGCTTTATCACATAATGTTTTATGACAAGAATGTGGACCGTCCCCTTTTGTTAAACAGATACGTGACAGTAGTTTTTCATCTTTTAAGATGTTTATGACCCACCTTGATACTTAGTAAATGGATAATTGCTAAAAGCAATTAGGAGATGATTGGAAGGAAATAGAGGTAGAAATGAAAATAGCCATTGGCTTGGTCATTGTAACTGATGTCTTAAAATCTAAAAATGAAAATCCTCTCCGATTTTGGAACATTGAAGATGACTATCTTCAACAAAATTGTAAGCCATCAGCGTTTTCAAAGAGACTGTGGTTTGACAATGAAAATATGGGAGAAAGAGCTAGAAGTAATGATGAGCTAAAACCTGTTAGAGACGCATTTGAAATTTAGAATCACAGTTGCATTTCAACAACATCAGTGCAAGAAGAACCCAAAGCAGTGTCAAAGAGGGGACCTATCAGAGAGGAATTGGAAAGCCAGCATCACTGTTTACAGATGTGGCCCAGGCTCAGTGATGACAGTTGGTGAGCAGTCGTTCGCATTCACGGGATATCGCCCATTTTAGATCCACTATACAGGCATGCTTCGGAAATATTGCAGATTGGGTTCCAGACAACTGCAAGAAAGGGAGTATTGTGAGAAAATGAGTCACACGAATTTTTTGGTTTCCCAGTCCATATAAAAGTTATATTTTATACTGTACTGTCATCTATTAAGTGTGCAGTATGTTTCAAAAAAGCAGCATACATTGCATGATTTAAAATCCTTCCTTGCTAAAAAATGCTGACACAAAGACACAAAGCATGCACATGCTGTTGGGAAAATGGCACTGATAGACTTGCTCGATGGAGGGTCACTACAGACCTTCAGTTTGTAAAAAATGCAGGATCTGTGAAGCACAATAGAGCAAAGCACAATACAACAACGTGTGTGAGTGTATATATGTACACAGTCCACCCTTGAACAGCATGGGGGCTGGGGGCACCAGCATACTTATACATAGTCCATCCTTGAATTGCATGGAGACTAGGGCACTAGAATGTATATATATGTGTGTGTGTGTATATATGTGTGTGTGTATATGTATGTATGTATACACACACACACACCCACAGTCCACCCTTGAACAGCATGGGGACTGGGGGCACCAGCATACGTATACATATACATAGTCCACCCTTGAATTGCATGGGGACTAGGGCATTAGAATATATATATATGTGTGTGTGTATGTATGTGTGTATATATGTATATATGTGTGTATATATTTGTGTGTATATGTATGTATGTATGTATACACACACAGTCCATCCTTGAACAGCATGGGGACTGGGGGCACCAGCATATGTATACATATACATAGTCCGCCCTTGAATTGCATGGGGACTGGGGCACTAGAATATATATATATGTGTGTGTTTATGTGTATATATATGTGTATATATGTATATATGTGTGTATATATGTATATATGTGTGTGTGTATATTTGTGTGTGTATATATGTGTGTATATGTGTGTATGTGTATATGTATTTATGTACACACACATACACACAACCCTTGAACAGCATGGGAGCTGGGGCACTAGCATAAAGAGTTCACTCTTGAACAGCATGGAGGCTGGAGCACTAGTGCATATATATATACACACACACACACACACACACACACACACCACCCTTGAATAGCATGGGAACTGGGGCACTAGTGTGTGCGTATGTGTGTGTGTATATATATATATGTATGTATACAGACACACACGCACACACACACACACCACCCTCAAACAGCATGGAGGCTGGGGCAGTAGCATATGTATATATATACACAGTCCACCCTTGAACAGCATGGAGGCTGGGGTCACCAGCATACATATATATACACAGTCCACAGTCTTACAGGGCTAGGCGGGCTGCCCAGCATGAGATTCACATTAGGTATCAATGATGGAGCCAGCTTTGGTTTTTTGTTTTAACTTTGTATTGAGGTGTTTTTTCATTCTGAGTTGTAAATAGGAGAAAATCCTGTTGTGTATGTGGGTGAAAAGCTGAGCTTTATAAAGCTATGTTATTGACTTCACAAGGCCTCAAGCTTCACCACTACTGTTTGTTTCTTTGGGGACATTTCAGTGACTTTTGTGGGTAATTAGACGTGGCTACTCTGGTCACACCGTTTCAGCCGCTTAGCTATGCCACTGACGTCACACATCTAAGTTTTTACTTTAGTAATAAGAATTTAATAGTATTCAAGAAGGATTCAAACTGCATTAATATTAAAGAGCTTTTCGGATCCAGAAAGTGCCTGCAAATCCCTTCTGAGTGTAATTTATACAGCACATGTCAATTAGGAAGAAGGCTGATGTGCGCTCGGCCACCGGTCCACGGAGGCCCCTCCAAGCCGGCTTCAGGAAGTGCCTCTTGCTGTAGCAGTCACATCGTCAGGCCTCCCTGAGGGGTCCTTGCTGAGAAGTCAGGCTTTCTATTACTTTGCTGTTCCAAATAGACCTGTGTCCCAAATAGAAAGGAAAAATCAATTTAATTACTTATGAAACTTTTCCTTAAGGGTGAATGAATTAGGAGGAAAAGATGAAGTATCTGTCCGTCATTAGTAACTTTATTTCAGGGCTGACTAGGGGAGAAATTAATTTCAGTGTGAAGATGAGGTGTGGGCCGGTTGGTGAAAGCACAGCGTGCTTGCACACGGAGGTGTGTCACCCAGGACCGCAGGGTGGAGCAGCTTTGTGCTTCTGGAACCAAACGGAAAATGAGCTGGAGGACCCATGGCAGCAGGAAACTGGCGTTGAACAGGAGCCAGAAGACTTCTGCAGGTGTCAGTGCAAAAGAATTATGGAGGAGGAGAGAGCTAATTGCAATTAATGTAATTATGAGGAGAGAAATGTCCTCCGGAGGGAGCTGCCCGCCTCACTTTTGGCTTGTGCTCTCCTCCCAGCCTCCCCGTGGCATCCATCTTGGTGTAATTAATGAGCCTCCTCTCCCACTCAGAAGCCAGGAGGTGGTAGAGTTGGACTGGAGGCCGCCCAGCTGTCCTAGCTGGGGGCAGAAAGCAACCTTGTGTTTTTCCCGCACATGATAGACCTTTGCAATATCTCTACTTTTGTATGAACAGAATTTAAAACCCAAAGCAGTGAAAGAAATTGTGTTTTATCTGAGGCTTTAAACGTTCAGCCTTGAATCTTACCTTGAAAGCTGTAAGCACAGAGTAATGGCATGGTCTGCTGGTTGGCCAGGACTGGCGCATTGGGGACTGTGCTTGGGAAGGGGAAAATACTCCTCCTATCTCCTACTTGTGTATTCCGTCTGGTCCATCTGTCTGTCTTCCATTTAATGTGTATAATCCAGTGGTTTGTAGTGTCTTCACAGAATTGTGCAACAGTTGCCACACACTTATTCCAAGACATTTCACCTCAAGATGAAACCCCGGTCCCTTCAGCAGCCACATGACCTCCTTTCCTCAGCCCCCAGTGACCACTGATCTGCTTTTCGTCGCATGGATTTGCCTGCTCTGATATTTCATGTTGTATGTTCACAGCATCCTATGGCATGTGGCCTTTTTTGATTGGCTTCTTTCATTGACCATAATGTTTTCGAGGTTCGCTGGTGTTGTAGCATGCATCCGTACTCTGGTCCTTTTTAACGGCTGAGTAATATTCCATCTAGAATATTCCATGTAGAATACGGAATCTTGTTTATCCATTCATCAGTGGATGGACATTTGGGTTGTTTCCACTTCTGACTATTATGAACAGTGCTGCTGTAAGCATTTAGTATGGTTTTTATGTGGACATGATTTTATTTCTCTTGGGATATACATAGGAGTGGAATTGCTGGTTCATATGGGAATTTAATGTTTTACCTTTTGACTGTTTTCCAAAGTGCCTGCTCCATTTACCATCCCTTCAGCAAAAGGATGAGGGTTCTGTTTCTCCACATCCCTGTCAGCACTTACTATTTTTTTTTTTATTTTAGCCATCCTACTGGGTATAAAGTGGTAGCTCGTTGTGTTTCTGTTTGTATTTCCTGGATGATTTCTTCATTGGCAATTACATTTGATACTGATTGGATTCATTGAAAAATTTGTAAACTTTAGATTTATTTTACTTGCATTAAATTCTATGCATTCCTTTTTTTCTTTTTCTTTTCTTTTATTTTTTTTTCGAGATGGAGTCTCGCTCTGTCACCCAGGCTGGAGTGCAGTGGTGGGATCTCGGCTCACTGCAAGCTCCACCTCCCGGGTTCACGTCATTCTCCTGCCTCAGCCTCCCGAGTAGCTGGGACTACAGGCGCCTGCCACCACGCCCGGCTACTTTTTTGTATGTTTAGTAGAGACGGGGTTCACCATGTTAGCCAGGATGGTCTCGATCTCCTGACCTCGTGATCCACCCACCTCGGCGTCCCAAAGTGCTGGGATTGCAGGCGTGAGCCACCGTGCTTGGCCTGTACTCCATTTTTTTAAAAATAAAACTTTCCATTCCATGCTCTTTGATCTATTATAACTTGAGTGGAATTGGTCTCACATTTTTTTATCATTATTATTCTTTTGTCTTTTTTGTTGGTTAGAGGAAAAAAGAATCCTTGAAGATGAGTGTGAAAATTTGATTTATTTTTTAATTCACAACAGCTGAAAGTTGAACGTGTAGATGATTTTTCTTTTAAGATAGATAATTAAATATGTATTGATTATCTCAATTTCTGTCATCTTGTGCCTAAGAGATTAAAGGGAAATTTGGAAATAAGAGGCAAGCACTTCAAACTTTGCAACTTCATGCTTTTAGCAACTGTGAGCCGCTTCCAAATCTGTAGTTTGGTCATGACCTTGGTTCTTAAAAGTCAAAATGGAATCCTTATCTTCTGGTCTCCTTGAATTTTCAGTTCAATCCCACAAACTTTTGAAAAACTACTTATACTGCTGGGTTTTCGAAATGCCAGATTGTGTGCCATGATCTTTGCTCTTAGGCAGCTTAAATTTCAGGAGGGATCCACGACAATTTATAGTGTTCATTCACTCATTCGTTCAGCACTTATTGCTGGGGGCTGTAGAAACAACGAAAATTACAAGGCCTGTGATGGCGGGTGTGTTGGAGGCAACAGCTGACATTTATTTAGCATGTTGTTTCCGAAGCTTTTAAAGAACTTTCCTTGTTGTTAACGTCTCACTGATTCATGAAGTTAATGCTGTTTTCACCCGTTTTACAGGAGATCGAATAACTCGATCAGGGTCGCAGAGCTACTGAGGGTCTGAGCCAGGATCCTAACCCAGGCTGCAGCTATGCTGGCGGCATTTCTGGTTATGGGGAAAAGTGTGACCAACCAGCTGACATCAGAAGCCCTGGGGGTTTAAGGCTGTGTCCTGGGGTCTGCATTTGCCTCCCAGCCTCTGAGTCCTTCTGTCCTTTCCTCTGTGGGCCTGTACAGGAGCAGGGTTGCCCCGGTTACCTTCTGTCAGGGCACACACTTTGCTGATGGAATATTACCTGCCTTGTGCCTTCCTTGGGTTTGGCGATACGATCCTTCTGTAGAGGCGGGTCGAGGCACAAAGAAGCAAATCGCTGATCTACGGCCCACAGCTCAAAATTAGTTGCAGTGAGCTCCATCCTGCTGACTAGTATTTTGTACCCTTTTCTTTAGAACTTACTTTTCTACTTAATACCGCAGAACTGGGACCCCAAGTACTTTAGAATGATTTTTATCAGCGGCTGAAGCAACAGTGACATTCTGGGTAATTCTCACTCTGGTTGGAAGAGGAGTTTTTAGGAGCCCTGTGATTCTGCACAGTATTGACTCTTACCATTTCGCCCTTAAAGGTGTGTGTACACAGCTTTCCAAAGGGATAGAGTGTTGTTGCTACCAGCTTCCTCCACGTAGGTTTGTTTTCTCTTCTGGACGGACCAGCGTAAGCTTGTACATTATAGGAGCTGCGGGCCTCGTCCAGCCAGTGTGACAGTACCTGCTTGGGCCTGTGTGGCTGAACTGAACCGTGTTCCCATCCTTGGCTGCACAGAGGATGCTGTGTGGAAGAGAGCTGGCCAGAACACACAGAGGCCTCTCCCGCCAGACTGTAAGAGGTTGCAGGAGAAAGGTGCTCCTGACGAGCAGAGGCCTTGGTGCCCCCTGCTCCCCACTGTTCCTTCAGGAGGCTGGTGAGCCTCAGTGACTCTTCTTCTTGTGTAAAGAGTGGCACTGGGCTCAGAAGCAAATAGAAGCCTGAGGCCAGCCAGCCAGATGGAGAGTAGATATAGCTGTAAGATTAAAGGGCACAGGGGGCCGCCTCACTGCCTCGGCCACAGAGGCACTGAGTAGGTGCCCAAGGAGGGCCTCTGGGACGGCGCTTGTGTGAGTCCCACGGCTGTGCGGGCACATGGGCTCCTGTTGATGGCCGAGTTTCCAGGCAGTTTTCATTTTGAGGTGAGTCTATTTCATTCATTCAGTCAGCATCCTCAGCTGCTTTCTCAGCAAGTCTGTGCTACCAGGAATGAGCCTGGGGCCCTTCCTCTAGTTGCCATTCAGACCAGCGTGCTTGACTGCATTAGAAAGTGCATTCTGAGCAAATCTCTAGAGGTTTCTTTGCAACCTGATAACACCTCCTCCTGCTTTTATGTTGGCATATTATGTCTCCAGTAGGTTTTAGAGAGAGATTGAAGCTGCACCTTCTTTCTGGGATGTGTGTAGTACAGTCCAGTTGTATGATCATTTCCAGTGGCCTGAATATTGAGCCGTGGCCTTCTCCAGGAGGAGCAAGTCTTCATCATAGAATTTGAGGCCAAGGGCTTTTCAGAGACTGCCAGGTCCAGTCTCCCCACGCCACTCCCTGTTATGTGCATGAGGTAGTAGAGCTTTGTGCTTCTTCTCTGTAGAGTGACCTGAATCAGTATAAAGAAATGCTGGCCGGGCGCGGTGGCTCAAGCCTGTAATCCTAGCACTTTGGGAGGCCAAGACGGGCGGACGAGGTCAGGAGATCGAGACCATCCTGGCTAACACGGTGAAACCCCGTCTGTACTAAAAAAATACAAAAAACTAGCCAGGCGTGGTGGTGGGCGCCTGTAGTCCCAGCTACTCGGGAGGCTGAGACAGGAGAATGGTGTGAACCCGGCAGGCGGAGCGTGCGGTGAGCCGAGATCGCGCCACTGCACTCCAGCCTGGGTGACACAGCGAGACTCTGTCTCAAAAAAAAAAAAAAAGGAAATACTAATAGGTCCCCAGTTTGAATGGGGAAATGATGTTTGCTGTATCAACTGATGGACCCTAAATCACCCACTTTCTCTGGGTTTTGTTGTTTGGACATGGTTCTTGGGTTCTTCTCAGTCGCTCTGTCTGGACCCAGATGTGTGAAGTCGAACGGCTGAGGCTGGTTGAAGTCAGGGTCATCCGAGTACAGCCATTGTTCTTAGTGAAAAAGGCCCAGGCCACGTGGGGCTCAGTGACTTATCCCTGCGCATTAAAGGTGGACGGGTGGGCCTCTGAGACCCCTCAGTCCTCCACTGTCATCTTACAGGTGGGGCAGTAAGGGCCTAGCACCCGCTGAACCTGCTAGCAGGACAGAGACAGATCTATAGATGCCCCCTCCAGGCCGCCACCATCTTTGTTGCGCTTATTTCAAGGCCTCGTGGAAGCCACGGGCTGCTGCTGCTGCTTGTCTGTGTTGCGTTTGTCTGTGTTGCATTTGTCTGTGTTGCATGTCCTCGTTTTCTTCCTACATTGACTCTGGCCCTTGCAAGTGTGATCCCTCCCTCCCGCCTGCCTCCCACCTCCCTCCCTCTTCCCCCCTCACCCTGTTGCCAGGAGTGGGATGTGGGTAGAGACGCCTGCCCCAGGAACCTGGCCAGAGATGTCAGGAGGACTGCCTGGCCCTCTGTATCAGCCTGTTCAATAGTCTGCCTATTCTTTCTGGGGATTCTGTGACCACCTTTCCATTCTGTTGCTAACTTTGGGGACCTGTTTATTTAGCTCTTTCTCATCAAGAGAGATTCAGAAAAATTGCCAGGCCTTTTAGAATCCTGCTCTCACCTGATAAACTCGCCTTTTAATGCCAGCTGTGAATGAGAGACGGACGCTCTTTGTACACTTGCATAAACGAGGTGCTCTGAGCTACGCGGGGTTGTCTAGGAAACATGCGTTTGGAGGGCCGCAAGGACGGAGGGCTGGGGTATTAGAGGTGAACACGAGAGATTTGCGAAACAAAGCAAATAAAAACAAACCTGCATATCTTCAAATAAAACATTTTAGGTGAAAGAGAAAACAAGAAATCAAAGCCCCTTAAGCAGGAAAGATTTTCATTTTTCCCTCTTAAATTGACAAATAAGATGGCATCCAGACCTTTTTCCCTTTTGTTCTACTCCAGAGCAAGACTTTGTTAAAGAAACAGTACTAGAGTTTCTCACGAACTCTTGACTACTCACCAGTTAAGAGTCATGTGTATACATGGTCATGCCTTTGTAGGCAAGAGTCCACATTCTGGTAATGCCCTTTGAGATTTTCCCACATGGTGGGTGCCCATGGGGTAGAGTCTCCCGCTCCCAAAGCCTTGGTCACAATCATGAGCTTTACTCATCCCCCCATGGTGGGTTTCTAATCCAGGCGTGTATTGGTCGATAACCCTTTGAGTCTCTGGAGTTGGTCTCCACGTATTCCGTGGTGATGGTTTGTGGTCAGCTTGGTTTGGGAAATCTTTGATGCAGCACAGAGGCTGCTTCCCCTCTTCGGTCTTTGTCCCCGTGGGGCAGAAGCTGCAATTTCTCAAGAAGAAAGAAATGATAGTTGCTGAAACGGAGCCGGCTCCTGTTGTTAAGAGGCCCCGTGAGACAGGTAAAGACCTTGCCGTTCCCCACAGAATCAATTTCATCTTGCAAGCACGGCCAAACAGCAACACGCAGATACATGTTACGGAAGCCAGAAGATCACTGGAGAGGCCTGTCACACACATTTACCTTATGCGGATTGAAGACTGTATGCCAGGTCGACAAAAACAAGTGGGTGAGAGCCCCACAGGCAGATCAGCCTGCTTCCAGGCACGGGAGTGCTGTCCGCCTTTCGCTGAGGAGCAGAAGCCCTGCAGGAAGCAGGAGCGAGTGGGGTGCCACTTCTGAGTGAGGGTCACTCATTTCATCTGAGACTGGCAAGAAACGACATTCTGGCCCAATGAGGGAGCACAAATTTGGGGTCCCAAAATAGTCTTTGTTCAAGAGACTCATTGTGCCTCATTTTGCTTCTCTTCCATGTTTGCGTCCTATCTTCACAGCTGACCCTCAAACAAGATGCAACACCAGGGTACACCCACATACCTGGAACCACCGTGAGCATGACAACAGCCGGCCGCACTCGTGTGGTTCAGGGAGTTAGAGGCTGTGAGTGCCGGAGGGAACCTCGGGATCATCTGAGTCATCCTCCCAATTCTCAGGGAAGCCTATGCCAGAGAAAGAAGTTGGTTTTCCGAGGGCCCCGTCTGTGATGGAGCTGAGCCTGACCCCGACCCCGACCCTGTCCCCCATCTCTGCTCTGATGCTCCCCTCCAGCCCTGCCTCCCGGCCTAGAGGAGGGCATGGCCTGCTTTAAATGTTCCCATGTAGATCTGGGGTATGTCTGGCGGTTATTCTTACTCGTTTGGTGATGGAGCAAATGGATGCTTCACATGGAAGCATCTGAATTAGTCTCTTGTTAGCGAATTTGTATCACTTCATCCATCTACCGAACAGATATCTCTGCACTCAAGGAACTTTTATTCTTTTGGTGGGGAGAGAGAAAATAAAAAAGATTGAAGTGTATATAGTAAGTTGGATATTGGCAAGTGCTAAGAAGAAAGAACTGAGACAGGGAAAGAAAGCGTTGCAGTCTTTAATGCCGGCTCAGCAGGACCTCACTGAGTGGGTCAGAAGTGACAGGAGTGGTGAGCGCCGTGCTCAAGGGCAGGCAAGTGAGTGCGGAGACTTGCAGGGGTCCCTGAGGACCTGAGCTGAGGCTCCTGGGGCTGGAGCGGGCTGAACAAGGGAGGGCTGAACTCAGTGTCATCTGAGCGGCAGTGATCCCCTGGGACCTGGAGGCCAGTGGAGGGACGTTGGTTAACGTGGGTTAACATGGTCTTTTTTGAAAAGGGTCGCCTTGGGAACGTACTGAGACGAGGTTATAGGAGGAAGCTGGGTGGACTCCGGGAGACCAGTTAGGTCATTGTGCTAAGCCAGGTCGGGGTGACTGGTGGTGGCTTGGAACAAGAGGGTGGTAATTAGTGGTTGTATTTGACTCTGGTTTGAAAGTTGAGCTGATGAAAGCGTTTGCTCATGAACTGGAGGAACAAATGAGAGGGTGGTTGAAGAGGGCTCCGAGGTTTCTCCCTCACTGGCAGGGAGGGTAGAGTTGCCATTCCTGAGTGGCTGGTGGGAGAGGTTCTGGGTTTGGAAGGATGGCAGGAGCTTAGTCTTGGATGGGTGCTGTTTGTGTAGCCTGTTGGACATCCTAATCATTCAACACTCTTAGTCAAAACCCCACGGGTCTTTACTTTGTCCTCCCAGGCAGTCGTTGATTTCTGCCCCCGTTTTGAGGTCCTTGTGTCCGCTGTGAAATACTGGACTGTCCTTTAGGGCCGATGGCTGGATGGAGGCTTTAGGGCCTGCTGGCTCCTACTTTCCTGTCCGAGGTCAGAGCCAGCTGTTATCTTGGAGCTTCCTGTTCTTCCTTTCCAGTGTGGACATGGCGATGTCTCATCTCATCAGGAAGCTGCAAGGAACAGCAGGAGGACGGTGGCGGTAGCTTTCCTAGATTGAGTTATTCACGGTAGATGAGCGCGAACGACGGGTGAGTGTGGAGGAGAATCTGAAGAGGTAGAGAGAGCACCTTTTACGGACCCTTGCATCTCCTGGATGGATGTGTGCATGGAGAGCCAGGGACAATACAAAACCAAACACACCCCACACCTCTGCACTTCTGTGTTATTTTTCTCCAGTTTACCAGTGTAGTTTTAATTCTGTTCCTTTTCTCTAGAGAAATTCCTTGTAAATAATCTCCCTCTCACATTCCTTGTAAATGTCTGGGATATGTGTTTGTCCTGAGATACACATGTTGAGTCTGCATCCATCTGTAGAAGTATGTGTGCATACGTGCATGTTTGTGGGCAGAAACGGCCCAGCACTTCGGAGCTTTTGGCTGTTTCTGTACGTGGCATTGGGACTACCCACGCTTTGCTTCTCGGCCGTAGACTCTCCATCTGCAAAACAGAGACAATCCTTGCAGCTTTTCTTCTCTCTGGGAGGTTAATGATTGAGTATGTGTATAGTGCTGGGAAGCCTTTGAAGTAAAATCACAAAGTATATGTGTATTATTATTGTAGCTCTAATGGTATTTATATGTAAATCATTATTATTACAATAATAATATACTGGTTTGCCAATAAAACACAAACCACTTTAGAAGAACGTTCTAAAATGATAGCATTTTCTGAGGCCGGGCAGCAGTGTCTAATTTTGGGCCTTCACAATCGGTTTCATGATTCATGTATTATGCATTTTCAAAGAATAATCAAGAGCATGCAGGATTGCCCGGGGCAGTGAGTACTGAAAATGTACAGTTGGGCCAGTCGTACTAAGAGAGTGACGGGACGTCTGCATGGACACGGCTGTATTTCACTCTAGGTAGGGGCTGTCACTGCAGCTGGCGCCGTCTTGGAGCCTTCGGAGCTTGACTTGGTGATAATGCGTCATCAGGGCTGAGCACCTCGTGTCAGCTGTCCATTTACAGCGAGGCGTAAAGTGGACGAGCGTCTCAGTGATGACTGATGGGTTTTTTTCTTTCAGATCCGTGCAAAATTCATAAACCTGATTTATAACCAGTGGGATTTGTGCTGCTGGAAGCAGAAGGCTCAAATGCGGAGCTTTGTTTAGTAGGAAATGTTTTTCTTTAAGGTGTCCTGATACTTTCATCCCTGAGCATGTCCAGGTGATGACACCAGAGACTCTGCATGAGGGGAGACGAGGAAGCAGGTGCACCTGGTCTCCTTTCATCTTGTAGGAAGTCCCATTTAGCTTGTTGGAGTTGGACCAATGATCACATTAAGAGCATAAGTCACAGAGGAGGCTGTTTGTTACGTGTTTTGTAGATAAGATGTATCCCGCTGAGCTCCACAGCACAGGGCACATGGATGTCCACAGGGCGACAGTTCTTACTGAGGTCACAAGTGACTGGCCTGCCCCATGTGTGGTTGACACTTGGCAGCCATCATATCCCTCACAGCACGTCCACATCTTTGAAAGCATTCTCCTCCCATGCTCTGGGACAGCAAACCTTCCTGGCCTTGGCATTCCTGTGGACACTGTCCCTCCTCACCGTGGCCTTGGCATTCGTGTGGCCCCTGTCCCTCCTCCCCATCATTTTCGGCTCCTGTGTGTGCCTCTTATCCTCCTCTGCCTGGGCTGTTGGTTCTCTTGAGCGTTCTTCTTGACCCTCTCCGCTTTCATCCTGCGTTCTCTACACTTGCATGCTAGTGTCTTCATTACACTGTGGACTTAAAAGTCCACAAGTGGCTTTTAGCAGGTTTAGGAGCCTCCTGACATGATGCCAAATGTTATATCTCTATACGTTTTTCTGGAGAAAAGAAGCATCGTTTTTTGTCAGTTTTGGGCATGGGTGCTGGCCTGCAAGATTAAGACCTAGTGCTGTGAAATGTCAGCTTTCTAGCCCAGATCTGTGTCCTGAGCTCCACTCCCTTGTATCCACCTGCCTCCTTGCCATCTCCTTGAAGATGCTGGTACCACAGAGTCCAGTGTTGGAGGCAGAGGCAGCGTGCCCTCCCCCACCTGCTGGAGGCAGAGGCAGCGGCAGCGTGCCCTCCCACACCTGCTGGAGGCAGCAGCAGAGGCAGCGTGCCCTCCCACACCTGCTGGAGGCAGCAGCAGAGACAGCGTGCCCTCCCACACCTGCTGGAGGCAGCGGCAGAGGCAGCGTGCCCTTCTACACCTGCTGGAGGCAGCGGCAGAGGCAGCGTGCCCTTCTACACCTGCTGGAGGCAGCGGCAGAGGCAGCGTGCCCTCCCACACCTGCTGGAGGCAGAGGCAGCGTGCCCTCCCACACCTGCTGCCTTGGCTGTATTCTTTGGTCAGTGCATCTACCCAGTCTGCTGAGGGGTTGAGTCAACCCCTCCACATTGTTGGTACCAGATCTGACTCTGTCCCTGGCCACCTTCTCCTTCTGTCCTCCACGTCAGGACCACCCCATTGTCTCCTGCCTCTGGCCTTCCTCTTGCCACATTGCTTGGATGGCCTTTCACCAGGTCTGATCTGAGGGTGGTGGCATCTTTGTCTTAGCAGCCGAGGTCTGTGACCTTGACCACCTGGTGAAGTGTTTGCTGGGTGTCCTCACTGTAAAGTCACTCTTTTTTCCCTGCTTCCCATACTGCACTCTCTGGAAGGAAGTCCCTGTGTGCAGCCCACGCTGAAGGGTTGGGGGTCATACTTCACTTCCTTGAGGGGAGAGCATGTTCAGAAATTATTTGGAATTTTTCTGCATGGGAGACTTTTCTGTTTTCCACATTTGTTAATTTATCCAATTATTTATATCAATATGGATTTTAAATAGTTCATACTTTGGATTGTAGTCCAGTATTACATTATATGTTTTGTTGCTCAGATGGTTTCAGCTTTGCCACTGGGGGCTCTTTCAGTTGGCCCCTGGGTCCCGTGACACACTCTCATCTGTGTGTGTGTGTGTGTGTGTGTGTGTGTGTGGCCATTTCTCCACAGATCCCTAGTTCCTTTTATTGATGGATTGTATTAAAACCAAGATCTGTATGCCTGGTATGTTCCTTGTGAATTACCTTTTAAAGAAATTATATTTTAAAAGCCTTTCATATTTACCTTTATTTTTATAATTTCCTGTTTTTTTCATTTCTTTGTGTAGGTCTCCTGAAGAACTTTAACACTTTTTGTAGTATAGCTTTAATTTGTCTGAAAAAATATTTTACTTTGTTTTTGAAACATATTTTTACTGGGTACAGAATCCTGGGTTACCGGTTTTATTCCCAGTCCTCTAACACTGTCATTCTATTGTCTTTTTGTCCTGCATAATTTCCGACGGGAAGTCTGCTGTCATTATTATCTTTGGTCCATGGCTTAGGATTTGGTAGAATTCTGTCGAAGTTAGCCAGCTCCAATATTAACATTGACTGAGTATTTACCTCTATCAGGTGCTTTGTTCAGCTTCACTGTGCATGTGTGTGATTCTCCCAACACCCTTAAAAGGGAGGGAGGTAGATGATATTTTTCAGTTTATAGGTAAGGAAGCTGAGAGTTAAGCAGGTTAACTGATTTGTTCGAGGCCACTTACCTAGGAGGTGGCAGAGCTGTGATGGTCTGAGGCCAGAGACAGTCTGCATCTTAACCACTGTTTATTGCATTCATCCTCTTCAGAAGGTCCAGGATCAGGTCAGGGTCTTACCAGTGTAGTTAAAATGCTGTTACCGCAATAGAGAGTCCATAGGCACGAGAGTCAGACAGGTCTCAGCTCCAGTCCCACTCTGCTTCTTGCAGGCCGTGTGACTTTGAACATGTCCTTGCTCAGTTTGTGTTTTCACCTCTGACATAGGTGAGCGCCGCCATTTGCCTTAGATGAGGATGAAGAAGCGTGATGCTGTGTGTGAGTGCTGCGGTCAACACTGGGAAGGTTGTCTTGGTTGGGGTGTGCTCACTCCTACCTGTTGAATGAATGAATGAATTGGGTTTTGTGCAGGTCAGATACCACATTGATTTTCTCATTCGAGGCTGAGAGTTGTGGGCATAGCACACACTCTAGCATCCTGCCTCACTCTTCACCCCCTCCGATTGGCCTCCTCTCCTGGGCTCATCTTTCCAAAGCACAGCCCTCATGATGTCACTGTGGCTGTGGCTCCATGCTCTGGGTGGAGAGCAGGAGCTGAGGACGCTGAGCTGAGTGAAGTGGAGGACGAGACAAAACAGCCCCCGAGTGTGGTTCAGTACCAGCTGTGTTCAGATGACTGATTTGGGCCAGAGTGAAATGGGTCATCTACCCATTAGGGATCTAATTGAAAATAATACCGTGCAATTTAATACAGTGATTTCTTAACATTTTTTTTTTTAGCCCAAATTAGCGAAATGCTTCAAACTGTTACATGCAAGTGAAGTGGAAATAATTGAATCCCAGCAAAGGATAAATGGATTGTACTGGAATATTTCAAGGAGGAATTTCTGATCAGCTTAGGGAGTGAAGGGGTTATCCTTGTGATATTTTGTTGAACCACAAAATGTTATTTATAACCCATGTCAGGAGCAATTAAACTGATTGATGATTAAGGAAGTTTAATAGTTGAATAATAAGACGCGGCTCTTGACAGCTGTTTTTTCTCATTCTGGAAGCGTATTTCATGAGTCTGGTAACAGTGTAAAGGACAGGCTCTTGCTATGCTGTGGGGTCATTATGTGGTGGTAATGTAATGTTCAGCCTAGTGTTACATGGTATGTTACTTATAAAAAATTAAAAATTAAAATACCAATTATGTTTGTTTGATTTATTATTGAAGTGGTTTGTTAATTTTGATTTACCCAAAGCAGGGTTAATTAGTGCATGTTGATATATTTGATTAAAAGTACACTAATGATGAATTGAATAAGGCCAAACAAAATAAATTATTTTCCAGTCACCCTGAATAGTTTCAGAATTTTAGCAATCTTTCATGTTTATGTAAAAAGGCAGCTTCACACTGACTGGAAGGGTTTGCTGTGATTGGCAGCTTCTTAGGCGTATGTACCAGCAGAGGCCGTATTTGCATTTTCAAAACAACCTGTGCTATTCACCTTGACACCTGTTCTCTTTTGTGCGTGTGTGGTAGTATTTGTCTTTATGAGCCATTTCTTATGTTCGGGAAGATTAATAAATTAAAATTCTTTCTTTTAGAAATAAGCAGACATGTTACAAAGCAGGAAACACAAATGACTAATAAGCTGAAAAAACCGTCTAACTTCACAGGTAATGAAAATGCAAATTGAACCAATAATGCAGTTCTATTTTTGTCTATCAAATCATCACAAATTAAACAAGATAATACTCAGTGCTTTTCAGGTGAGGTGAAGTTGACACTCGTCCAGTCTTTTGCTGTGAAACAGCCATTCTGGAAAGCAGTTTGGTGGCCAATGAACAGCCTGGTGTCTCCCTGCCCCAAGGACGTGGAAGGTGATGCCTGTGAAGGTTGAGCCCAGGGCTCACGGTGGAGGCAAATGTTTGCATGAGTTGAGGCTTGAACCAGCCCAGATGACCATCGATAGAGGAAGTTTAAAGCCACTGGGTACATTGATTCCTGTGTCACCTTAAACATGATTTCATAAAAACCCTTCTCAGTATGTGAAAATGATCAGGGTGTAAATAAAAACAGTGGGACATAAAACTTCATATTTAGTCTCAATTCTGGCTTATCGAAAATGTTCATGTGTGTGAATGTTAGGGGCCGAATTGCTTCCCCAGAATTCATCTGTTGAAGTCCTAACCCCTAATACCACAGAAGATGTTTGGAGATAGGGTCTTTAAAGAGGTAATAAAGATAAAGTAAGGCCATTAGGGTGCGTCCTAACTCCATGGAACTGATGTCCTGATAAGAAGAGATGAGGGGCCAGGTGAGGTGGCTCACACCTATAATGCCAGCACTTTGGGAGGCCGAGGTGCGTGGATCACGAGGTCAGGAGATCGAGACCATCCTGGCTAACATGGTGAAACCCTGTTTCTACTAGAAATGCAAAAAGTTAGCCGGGTGTGGTGGCAGACTCCTGTAGTCCCCAGCTACTCGGGAGGCTGAGGCCAGAGAATGGCGTGAACCCTGGAGGGGGTAGCTTGCAGTGAGTCGAGATCGCGCCACTGCACTCCAGCCTGGGCGATGGAGCAAGACTCTGTCTCAACCAACCAATCAATCAATCAATAGTATTGACTGGGCATGGTGGCTCATACCTGTGAGACTCCGTCTCAAAAAAGAGAAAAACAAAACAAAAAAAAACGGGGAGATGAGGACAGGGACACACACGGAGGCACACCATGAGTGGAAACAGGAAGAAGATGGCGTCTGCAGGCCCAGGAGCGAGGCCTCTGGAGAAACGAGCCCCGCTGACATGGTGGCCTCGGACTTTGGGCCCCCAGAACTGTGAGGAGATACATTTCTGCTGTTGAAGCTGCCCAGTCTGTGGGAGTTTATTACAGCATCCCAGGCTAATACAGTGAAACTAAATGAAGATATTCGTTATATCTGCATAGTACATTTATGGATGATTTAATTTTCTTTTTTAAACTTTTCTGTATTCTCCAGATTACTTACAAGAATCATGTAATAAAGCGTTATTGGGAAGTTTCCTCCTTGGTCTGTATAGAGAGACTTAGCAGAAGCCGACAGAAGCCCCTTCCTCTTCAGGGCTCAGCCTGGTGGGCTCTCAGTTGAAGGCGTTGTGCTGGGACGTGTGGTGCCCTGCCCAGCCCGAAAGTTGTGTGCGTCTTGTGTGGTGTGTGCGGAAGCCTGTGGGCCTGTGGGTCGCTGTCTGTGGGGCGCGTTCCCCTCAGCATGGCAGTGATGGTGCACGCAGGCCACTGTGAGACGGCCGAGGGGTGTGACTGAGGAGATACTAGGGGCTTTAGGTGAGGCGCTTCCTCTCTCTTTCAGATGGAGGCTTAGATTTGAAACCAGCACGGACTGTTGAGCCCTGGCTTTCAGGAATTTACATGCTTTTGTGTTGCTGGTTAGGCTGGGGCCAGATCCAGCTTGAACTAGGTTCCAGAAGGGTTGGTGGGAGTTGGGCAGATAAGAAACAAGGAACCCAGGGAAAGGCTGGGGTGCAGCCAGCCCGGGCAGTGCTGGGTAGAGGCCATGGCAGGTCCCTGAAGGCTCGCATTTGGAGGCCTTGCTCTGAAGACAGTTGGGAGCCTTGAGGCCTTTCTGTTAGAGAGGGACGTGGTCTCCAGCTTTCAGCCAGCTGATGTGTCCACTGCCGGCGCCAGGTGTGATAGGCCAAGGGACCTCATGAAAGCGCACCTCTTCATCTGTGCATACAACTGTTTGGAAATAAAGGTCTGACAGAGGGAGGCTGGAGTAGTGCTGTATTAGTCTGTTCTCACACTCGATAAAGAATACCACCTGAGACTAGGTCGTTATAAAGGAAAGAGGTTTAATTGACTCACAGTTCTGCAGGCTTAACAGGAAGCATGCCTGGGAGGCCTCAGGAAACTTACCACCATGGTGGAAGGCACAGGGAAAGCAGGCACCTTCTTCACAAGGCAGCAGGAGAGAGTGAGTGCCAGCCGGGGAAATGTCAGATGCTTATAAAACCAGCACATCTCGTGAGAACTCACTGTCACAACAACAGCATGGGGAAAACTGCCCCCCGATTCAGTCACCTCCCTCCCGCAACACGTGGGGATTACAATTTGAGATGAGACTTCGGTGGGGCACAGAACCAGAACGTATCAAGGGCCTTGACAGCCAGTCAGCAGATGGGTTGGAGCTGGTTCGGGATCCCAGAATGAGGACAGCACGGGCCAGGTGAGCTGAGTGGGGCCTTCCAGTGCAGGAGACGCCATCCTGGGCAGGTGAGAGGTGAGGCTGTGCCTGCGCTGCTTATGTGAGGAAGTGGATCACACCTCTTGCAGCCAGCCAGCACCCAGTTTGCCTCCTCGAGGGGAGGGACGGCCATCAAACAGCAAGCATGGAACACGTTTCTAACAATAGTGGACAAATCCATTTGCAGATGATGGAGGATGGACTGGGGCTGCAGCTTCAGGGGCAGGAGGCACACAATAACCCCCCCGAACTTGTGGTGGCAGAACCCACACAGAGCACCCTGTATCTCCTACATTTGGTGGGGGTTGGGGAGTGATGGGACAGGCCAGGGGGCTCCTGGAGGAGGGTGCTGCCTGGATGGAGTTTCTGCAGGTGGAGGAGCAGTCATGGTCTTGAGTGTGGCTCACATCAGGGAGCCCTGAGGGCTTGGCCCAAGGATTGACCATTTCTTTTCTATTTCTATGTGGCACCCTTCTCTGGTGGTTGTGACCTCCTGGGAGTTTTGTAGAACCAGGGAGGTTTATTGATCACATCCATTCGGTCCTCTGTTTGATTCCCTTTGGGGTTGGAGGTACAAGCTGGCTGCCTGTTCTGAGTGGCTGTGCAAACCTTGTGACCCCCAGCCCCTTAGTGTCTCCCTGTGGCTGTGGTCCCAGGGCAGCCCGTGTCCTCTGCACTGTGGCTGCTCAACCCTCAGTCGTTACATTGGAATGGGGCGGGGGGCTCGGCATGTGCATGTGGAGAGGCCCCCACCTTGTCCACCTGGGTGTCCGTCTCACCATTGGAGAGCTGGGACTTCTGGCCGGTTCCACCTGTTCACATGTGTGATGCAGAGTTCATCCTCCAGCCTGTCTTCACTCAGCCAGCCTCCATGTCTACTTGGCATAAGGATGATAAGCTCACCTGGCCCGTGCTGTCCTCATTCTGGGATCCCGAACCAGCTCCAACCCGTCTGCTGACTGGCTGTCAAGGCCCTTGATACGTTCTGGTTCTGTGCCCCCACCCAAGTCTCATCTCAAATTGTAATCCCCACGTGTTGCGGGAGGGAGGTGACTGAGTCGGGGGGCAGTTTTCCCCATGCTGTTGTTGTGACAGTGAGTTCTCACGGGATGTGCTGGTTTTATAAGCATCCGACATTTCCCCGGCTGGCACTCACGCTCTCCTGCTGCCTTGTGAAGAAGGTGCCTTTTCATGCATCAGCGTATTGTAGCAGGGGCGTCTCTAGCCCTGTGCCCAGTGTTGGGACTCTTCCCCCAGCTGCTGGAACAGTTTTCTGTGTTTTAAAGGAGACAGCAGGCTTTGCTTCTTTTGAAAACTTGCTGTTTGACCTTTGCCTTACCCATAGGCTTACTGGATTGGAGGGAATTAGCGTTTCTTTCTAGAAAGGAGAATCACTCTGTTTACTTTGAATGTGCTCCTGCCTCTGCCTAGGCCTGTGGTTCCTGGAACAGCCGCGGCCTTCTCATTGTCTGAGTACCTTCATGAAATGCATGGAGACAGACCATGTTTTCACGATGCAGCACACCATGCTCATTCTTCCTGCTGCCTGTGAAGCAGGAAGCTCTCCTTCTAATTCAGTAGAAAATGAAACGGGCATTGGCCATGGCTCACTGAGGCAGCTTCAGTTATGAGAATGTGCCCCCGGCCGTCTCCCCTGACAGCTTGGCCAGACAGAACGTTTTCTTGTTAGTTTTCGCATTTCTGGACGAGGAGCTGTGGGGCTTTAGGATCTTGCCTTGTGTTTTGCATTCCACCCAACCAAAAACTAAAACCAAAGCAACCCCTAAACTCTGTGACGGATGGATGATGAGTTTGTGAGGAGTCAGTGGCGTGGGGCTGGTGTGAGGGTGGCACAGGAGAGGGACACGCACACATTGGGTCTTGCCTGGACTCAGCCATGGAGCTAGATGTGTGCTGTTGGGAACAGTGGGTCCTGACACTGACCCTCTGGTTGGTTGGCAGGGCCAGCTGCAGGGTGTGTCAGGACACAGGGTGTGGGTGTGGCTGCCCCTGATGAACCTTGGCCCTCTGCTTCTGTGCTGTGACTTTTGCGGTCCCGGGTTTGAGAGGCCTGCTGGGAGTCAGGCCACCTCCCTGCCGCCACACTGGAGACAGACGCCAGGAGGGAAAGGCCCATCTCCTGGTCCCTTGTGCTGATGGCCTCTCTGTCCCCTCCCCTGTCCTTCGGCTTGGTTCTGGTGCCCGGGATTGCCGCGGAGCTCGGACGCACTCTGATTTTGCTTGGTCAGAGCCGGCCAAGCCCAGCCACGCCTCCCGGCTTTCCGGGCAGCCTGGCACCTGTCAGTTCACTCTTGTCGGAAGGTTTCCCTGTGGCTTATTGTCAGTCTGGACGTGGCTTTTCCAGACTCCCCGTTTTCTAATGACCTGCCTTCGGCATTTGCTTCTTTGACGTTTACTTGGCTTCTTGGCCCTCGGAACTGACTGGTTTTACTTAGCCTTTTTAGCCCTGCCTTCAGACACCTCTGAAAGCCTCCTTTTGAATTCTTCTGGCCCAAACCCGCATCAGCTGAGAACCCTGGTTCCTTGTCATAGAGGATGGTGTCAGAGACTAACATCTCATTAGTTAGCAGGGGACTCTCACAGTGGGACTGACCGCTAGTGACGGAGCAGGAAAAAGGGCCTGAGTCTTTTCTGTTACCTCCCATTTAACTAAGTGCTTTTTATCTGCCTCCAACAGGAATCTTCTTCTTAGTGCATTTTTCACGGTCTTCGGTGCTGGCCTGTTACATAGTGCCGTATCAGACGTTATGTAGGAGGTACAGTGTTGGACCCATTTTTTTTTTTTTTTTTTTCTTTTTTGAGACGGAGTTTTTGCTCTCTTGCCCAGGCTGGACAGCAATGGCATGATCTGGGCTCACCACAACCTCTGACTCCTGGGTTCAAGCTATTCTTCTGAGTAGCTGGGATTACAGGCGCCTGCCACCACGCCCAGCTAATTTTTGTATTTTTATTAGAGACGGGCTTTCACCGTGTTGGCCAGGCTGGTCTTGAATTCCTGACCTCAAGTGATTTGCCGGCCTCAGTCCCACAAAGTGCTGGGATTACAGGTGTGAGCCGTCACACCCAGCCTCTTGGCATCTTTTGGTTCTTTGGCAGTGTCCCCATCCAGTCAGTCTGCTCTGCCACTACCACACAGGCATAGCTGAAGACAAAAGATACCCAGTGCAGGCCGGGCGCGGTGGCTCACACCTGTAATCCCGGCGCTTTGGGAGGCTGAGGCAGGTGGATCACAAGGTCAGGAGATGGAGACCATGCTGGCGAACACAGTGAAACCCCATCACTACTAAAACATACAAAAAATTAGCTGGGCATGGTGGCAGGTGCCTGTAGTCCCAGCTACTTGGGAGGCTGAGGCAGGAGAATGGCGGGAACCCAGGAGGCAGAGCTTGCAGTGAGCCGAGACCGTGCCACTGCACTCCAGCCTGGGCGACAGAGCGAGACTCTATCTCAAAAAAAAAAAAAAAAAAAAGAGATACCCAGTCCATAGCTAAGAGGGCACATCTGCTCAGAGACAAGAAACAAAAACCCTTGCCCAGGACTCCTGGCATGAAGAGAATTCTGCACCCTTCATGGAAGATACAAACACAAATCTTTGAAGCCTCATTTTGAGGCTTAAACTCTTTATTTTCTTGGTAATTAGTGTTAGTCAATGATAATTTACTTTTTATCCTAGGCAGCTATCATATTGAACTCTAATTTCTAGACTGCTTTTGAGTAAACAGAGATATTCATTGTACCATAATATTAAGACAATTTTGTTTTGTAAAAAATCAGTTAAGAACTTTGGAAAATATGGCAAATGATGTCAAGAATCATCCACCTTCCTTATATATTTGTCCTCAGATTCAATTTGAATAATTGCTGTAGATTCATACCTAAGTTCTGCCACAGCCAGCAAGACACTAGCACCTTAGCTTGTAGTGCACTTCTGTGTGATTTTGTATTCATGTTACGTTTTGCTTTTCAAGTGACTCCAGACATTTCTGAGACCATCCTTAGAGCTTTTATCCACATGAAACAAATACAGAAACTTCAGCAAATGATTGTGTGGTTTTAGTGAAGTTTCCAGTTTTCTGTATGGCTTGCAACATTTTGTGCTTGCGGCCCTGGGTTTGCGTTTTATAATTCCCACGTGAGCATGGCAAAGAAGAAGCTCGAAGTCATTTCTTCAGGTAATTTGTTTGATAGAGACCAGGATTTGAACCCAGGCTTTCCATTCAGTGGCTGTTTTCCTCGCTCCAGGATGTGGGGCACGGATGGCTCTGTCAGGGTTTGAGAGGGACCCCGAGAGCAGCACAGAGGGACTCGGTCCGTGGCGTGAGTGTGGCACAATCAGTGGCATCACCAGCATCGGGCATGTGAGAGCCCTGGGGAATTTGCTAGCAGAGAGTGTTGTGTGTGCGTGAGTGGGAGTGTGTCTGAGTGTGTATTTTGGCAGATGTGTCCAGATTGTGTGAGTTGGATTGCTTGGTTTCCTGCATGTTTTCGAAAAGTCACTGCAGGTTCCTGCAGATTTTGTCAGTGGCAGGTGGTTACCTCTTGCAAGTCCCTGAACGGGGCTGGCTGTGGCCGGCCCTCTGGCCCTGGGAGAGTGTGCCGTCTGGGAGGAGATGCGGGTGTCTCTAGGATCCCAGCCAAGGAGAGCTGGCTTCTGCCCGGGATCGGTACTCGCCGCCTCACCACCCCTCCTGCTCTGCATGGCTTTAACTGAGAACCACAGGAATCAAAGATGGATTTAAGGAACAGTCACAAATGTGTGAAAAACAGCAAAACTTTACCAGAAAATAAAGAATGTGAATTAGATCTCATTATAATGGATGTTTTTACCTTCCCAGTGAGTAGAGCTGCACAGAAGGTCATGGTGCTACGTGATCGGTGAGGTGGATGATCCTGGGTCCTGCTGGTTGTAGAATAAACTTCCAACGTGTCTTTCAAATATTTTACCAATATCTCAATAAAATGTTCTACTCTTTCACCTGCCAATTTCACTTGAGATGTTTATCTTAAGGAAATCTCTCTCAGTGTAGATCACATACCTTATATAGAAAACAGGCTTACTGGGGCATTCTTTGTAACAGTAAGATGTTTGAAACAATGCCAGCATCCCAAAGTAGGGGTGCGGCTGTGTAGATGAGGAGATTGCGGTCCTTTAGATGATTATGCAGCATGCTGAGGGATGGCTTCAAAGAGCATGTTATAAAATGGGAGATCCCTATTACAAACGTCAGATTCAACAGGGCACACATTTATATTTGTAATGCAACCGTAGTCACGTAACAGTTGAACAAAACCTATGTAGAAACAAATTGGGATAAAATTAGACCAACAGATATCCTGGCTGTGTTTTACATAATGTGTCTGTGGCTAATTTCTCTCTTTAGTATTGTGAGTTCCTAAAATTTTTTTTGTGATGATGACTTTAAAAAAATCAGTGCCTGGGCCGGGCGTGGTGGCTCACGTCTATAATCCCAGCACTTTGGGCGGCCGCGGCCAAGGCAGATGGACCAGGAGGTCAGGAGATCGAGACCATACTGGCTAACACGGTGAAACTCCGTGTCTACTAAAAAATACAAAAAACTAGCCGGGCGTGGTGGCGGGCGCCTGTAGTCCCAGCTACTCAGGAGGCTGAGGCAAAAGAATGGCATGAACCTGGGAGTCAGAGCTTGCAGTGAGCCAAGACGGAGCGCCACTGCACTCCAGCCCAGGCGACAGAGAGAGACTCTGTCTCAAAAAAAAAAAAAAAAAAAAAAAAAAAAATCAGTGCCTGATCACCTTACCCCTTGGTGTCTTGGACATGCCCTGTAGACCCTGCCTGGGCCACACAGTGCTCATCACACTGCCTGCCCTGGGTCCCGCAGTGCCTGAAGCTGGGAAGGCCCAGGGAGTGTTGAGGGAGCTCTCAGGTCTCCACGACTGTGTGATGTTCTGCTTTCTCCCAGCCTAGTGTATTGGCTCTGAACAGAGCAGGCACTTATTTCTGTGCCTTCTCCAGCTCCCAGTGAGTGCTACACATATTGTTCAGGAAAGTAGAACCTTGGCAAGTATAAAACCCAAGAGACAGGCCATTTTGGAAGCCTGAGAAGGCTCGTATCTTCCTTTCTTTTCATCCTTGAATCAAGGGTGCTTGGGGCAGTTTACAGGCGTAAGGTTGTATCCTTCTCTGGGCCCAGGTGCCACTCCGGGCAAGGTATGGGGTCTTTGGGCTGAGCAGGCCCTTCTGCATTCTGGGGCCGTGCACCTCCCCTCCGGGCCCCCACGCTGCCTGCTGGGGAGGACACAGGCTGTTGCTGTGCACCAGCCTCTCCAGCCTTTGCCTCAGCAGTGACGAGGCAGGCGCAGGAATAGGGCATGGGCCCGCAGGGACACCTGTTATCTGAAGGCTCTCGGGAGCTGGCTGGCCACCATTCCTTCTGTGTGCTCTGATCTTGGGTCGAGCAGGAGCGATGCACGTTTCCGTGGGGTGCTGAGATGTTCACTTGTGATAACAGAGCACCAGGACTTGAATGTGGGCCATGCAGCTGCCTGTTAGTGTGAGGGCCGGGTTCCTGCCCCTCCTTGGCTGCCAGTGGCATCCGTTGGATTTTCTGGCAGGTGCACAGTCATTGGCTGTGCACTTGGTTGGAGCCTTGGTTTCGTGCCGCTCTGTGTAGGAAAGCTGGGCCATCCGAAACACATTCTTTATGGGAAGCCTCTTTAGGGTAGGCATGGAGAGCACGCAGGGCTGTTTGCAAGCTATATAGGTATCTGTCACTTAGGAAGAAGTTTATTTGTGGGGCTGTTCTGCAGTCATACCTTTTGAGCACCTTCTGGGCATGTGGAGGCTCCTCTGGCACTCCCCACCTACAGATGACCTGCAGAGCACGTGGCCTCTGCCAGCCAGGATGGCCTGAGAAACTGGAAGGGAAGGGCCCTCTGTGTTGAAGGGAGGCCCATATGTTCTTTTCAGTGGATCATGTTTCTTTTTGTTGAGAAATGGAAGAGCCATACAATTGATTAAATTGTTTTAAACAGAAGTATACTGAAAAACATCCTGAAAGAAGCCCTCTTAGTTTGCTTTGGCTTTGTGCTATAATACACGCACAGTCTGTCCAATTTTGGTTTTGATACAGTAGCCTCATATCCTTCTGTGATTATATCCATCTAGTTTGGATAGTTACAATGTAAGCAGTTTTTTCCCTGATTTTTATGGTCCCTTTTCTGGGTATGATAGAGAGGGAGGAGTGTTTTGAAATGTATCGATTCCAGATGGATGGCCCAACAGGAGCACTGAGGGCTGAGGGGTCAAGTTGCCAACCTGATTCCTGGCAAGGCCATGCCTGGTGAGTGACCACAGCCAACCTTTCACGCAGGCTCATTAGAATTGCGACAGAGGCCACAGCCACGCTGGGCACTGGCGAGCTGCATGCCCGCTCTTGCTCTGAGTGGTGGGGCTGCCAGCTGGGTTGTAAGCGGCACCCAAACAGCAGCAGAACTTTGGGGCCGAGCGTCAGAGTGATTTATCGAAGACCAAGGATTGATGAGGAAAGGGACGTAGGCTTTTGTAAGTGGCTCCAACCAAAGTCACTTGCTGGAGCCGTCAGTGAAAGCTGGATTGTCTGTTAGTTAGAGCAGCAAGCTCTTCCAGGTAGCCAGCACTTTTGGATGCTAGCCACCTCATCTGAATAGCAGAGTAACCTGCAATGTGTTTTTCCATGGGTGTATTTCTTGTTTTTTTGTTGTGTTATTAACAGTAAAGTGTGAGGGCACCTTCTCCACACCAACGTGCCATTTTGCCATCTGACCTCTGGGGGCGGGGTGTCCCGCCCATTCTCATTTGTCGTGGGGCCTTGTCTTGTGGCCGACTCCCCTGCCAGACCGTGAGCCATGGACGTGCAGGGCCCGGGACTGTTTTTCTCCTGGATTGCGATGGCCCCTTCTCAGTACCGGGTGCACTGTCTGGGCTCAGCAGAACTCCGTGGATTTTAAAGGCTTTGACGTGCTTTGTCAGATTGTTTTGCAGAATGCATCATCGTCTCTGGAGCAGTGAATGGAGAACTGTGTTTTGAGTGGTCCTTGTGTTTCAGAGGATCTGTTTCTTGTTACTTATATCAGTGGGGGAATAGTTAAACTTGGGGATCTTGGCCAATTTTATTAGTGAGCTCGGTGAATCTTACTGAATTTATTTAGTAACTAATACACACAGCAGAGCCCTGAGCAGGGGTGACATCTCGGCAGCAGGCACGCCGTCTGTCTCATCCCGTCCCCGTGGCCGGTAACCCAGTATGGGGTTTCGTGATGGTGCAGTCGTCGGTTCTCCGGCAGTGTGTTTGCTACCTGAAGGGGCAGCTGTGGTGGACCCACACCTTCCTCGTGTGCCTCAGCAGTGCTGGGCCAGCAGGCCCCAGGTGGCAGCATCTCCACCCGCCTGTGCCCACCTCGTTTCCACAGCACTGAATGCACATCACGTCCCTCCCCGACACCTGCCTATGCACGGTGGGCGGGCTCCTTACTCCTCCCGCAGCCACGGCACTCTCCTGGGGCCCTGTGCCGAGGGCACCACTCGAACACACAGCTGTCTTCCGGCGCTCCCCGTCCCTCTGCAGGGAAGTCTCGGGGGCCTCCGCATCACGCTCCCCACAAGCTCTTCCTCCTCCTTCCGTCTGCGAACTCTGCCCTCTTTCCCATCACCTGCACTGTCTCCGATCCTGCCGCCCTCCAGGCTTGGTTGGAATGCCAGGGGCTCTGTGCTTATGCTTTTCAGCCTAGCCGGCCTCTGTGCCTTCTGCCCCTTCACCCTATTCATTCTCCACTTGGCAGGTTCCAGCTCACATGGTGTGGTTGTGTGAGCTGCGTCTCTCTGTAATAGACCGTCGGCAGCATCGGGAGAGCGCATGGGCAGAGCCTCTCTTCCAGGCACTAAGATGTTCTTTGTTTCGTCTTCGCCTTTCTCCCCGTCCCACAGTTTCTCCCACATGCAAGTGTTTGGTACTGTGAGTAGAAGAAATCACTGTTTCAACAAATAGCTTTTCTATGAACCAAAACTTCTACTCACAGCGTTATTGAAACATTGAAGATCCAGTCAAGCCACCAGAATGCTATGAGATTGGAATTTTTGCTTTTTGCAGAAGCGGCCTCATCAAAATGAGGACGGTAAAAGATACAGAAGATTTCTTTCACTTTTTACCTCAGTATCTATCCCATAGTTGATATTTTCCCAAGTGTTGTCTGCATTTTCCACGCGGAATTTGGTACCAAGTTCTTTATACAAAAAGTAGACCAGCTGCTTCACAGACACTGTGCTGTTCCCGGGCCCTGAGGCCTCCTGCTTTGGGTTTTGAGGTTGGAGACCCCTGGCTGCGGGTCGGGTTGCGGGTGGTGGGATGGGAAGCAGCCATGCTGTTGGTGAGAAGAGTGTGTTGGTTCTCATCATTTGGGATCACTCTTGGGAATGGCAGTTGATTGTTGGAGCTGGCCTGATGCTGCCACCTCACCTAGCCATGCTGAGGGCGTTGTCCTCGTCCTGTGATAATCGTCTGCCAGCGTCTCGCCCTCCTGCCACATGCCTGCGCTTGTGGGCTACAGGCGGACGGCCCAAGCTTACAGCCATGAAGCAGAGTCGGCAACTGTGACTGTGGTTCAGTCTGGGTAACCTTGATTGAGTTGAACGTTATCTGTATTAGCGTTACACATTTCCGCTGCTAGAGCCATGTGATCATAACGTTAGTGGTTTTTGCTGAACCGAAGAGTTTTGCGAATTTATAGTCTTGAGTTATGATGCCACTCTCACAAGGCATGACTTTCTTCTCCGTCCTAGAATCCAAATCTACGTAATGAAGTGTTCAAATCTCTCTCACCAAAGTGCCGGAGTTTCCAATTTAAAAGTCCCAAGTTGGGAAATGCAAAAGGTGAGATCCATAGAGCAATTCCATCTTGCTTATAAAACAGAACAGTTTTGATTACCAGTTAAGCTCCTTATTAAGTGAAGAGGCTTATTGCAGGGTTTGTGCAGTGCAGGTGATGAATGTAGTGGTAAGGGCAATAGCTCCCTCCCCGCCCTCCTCGGTGCTCCCCATGGGGCCTGGCTCTTACCCACAGCATTTGTGCTATAGGTGACTGCTTTCCATACCTTGGTGCCAGTGTCCTGGAATCCTTTGAAATGAAAGGAGCTGTTTAAATTGAAGGGATTTTCCCCTTTCCCCAGTACCAAGCTCTTCCATGTGGTTTAATATGAGAGAGAACCTAACCCGCGTCAAGCCTCTTTGTTCTCGAGAACCCCCTGGTAATTACAAGCTACGATTCCAGTGCACCCCCTGGTAATTACAAGCTACGATTCCAGTGCACCTTCTGGTAATTACAAGCTACGATTCCAGTCCTCTACTCCAGTTCCAGAGGCTGACGTCGTCTCACAGAGGTGGGGTGGGGGGCCATGAGGGAAATGAGCCACTTAGGAGACCCAGAGCTTGGGTGGCCTTGTGGTGACAGGCTCTTTTGCTGAATGACAGGAGAGGTGCCCATGGCGTGGCTGCGGAGTTGTTTTATTTCTGGAATTAGACTTGCCTGGAGTTGGAGCTACACAAGGGAGGCTCCAGCATGGATGCTTCTTACCGAGTCAGAGGCCTCTGTGCTGTGCGGGGTCCTGCTGTGAACCCGATGAGAAGCATGTAGACTAATCAGGCCAGGCTCTGCCACTTCCTAGCGCAGGATCTGGGCATGTTACCTGCAGGCTCCTTACCTGCGCAGCGTGGCATGGACCCCTCTGGCGGCTTTTGGATGGAGTGGAATCATGTGTGGACATGTGGGCTCCCATGCAGAAAGGCCAGCTGTGGAAACACACAAGTGCCTTGTCAGTTGGTGGACAGGTGTCTTCACTGCCTGGCCGGTGGTCCTGAGTGGGCAGGTGTCCTCACTGTGTGGCCGGCGGTCCTGGGTAGGGAGCCTTCATCACCAGGACCATCTGGATTTTGAGTCATTCATCCCCCTGTTCCTTTAATCTTCTGACCCTTTTTGTTTTCTGGATGTGGAAAGAGGAGCCAAGAATTTCTGCTCTGTTTTCCCTAAAACAGCTTTTCACATGTTTCAGAGTGGCAATGATATCCCCCTGTGCTTTTCTCCTAACCAGGCTAAATATCCTCCATTTCAAAAACTTAGCTGTGTGTATCTACCCACCATTCATCCACCCACCTACCCATCCATCTGTCCACTCATCCATCTCTCCATCCACGTGAACTGGTGGAGTCTCAGGCTGGACGTGGTGACTGTGCAGCTATCCCCACCTTGTAACACTGCCCACTGAATGCCAGCAGCACCCCTCACCCTAGTCACTCTGACCCCCAAATGCCCTGAAGCTTTCTCCAAACATTCACGAGGGCAGCGCCACCACCTGTGGGATCTTCTGCTCCACAGGTAGTTATCTGAGGAAAAGACAGGCCTTATTGAAACTGTTCTAAAGGCTTAAACATTGTTTTTTTTCTATTGCAGAAATAACTGCTCGTTGTGAAAACTCACATTCCCTTTTACTCTACGCCCTTCTGCAGAAAATAGTGCGAATTTCCCGCCCCACTCCCCCCGCCTTGCAGGAGTGTTCAGACTTTCCTGTGTGTGGCATCCCTGGATGATGCTCCTCTGTGTAGATGTATGTAGATGCAGCGATAGACTTTTCCATGTAAATGGAGCTGTTGATAAAGCTGGGCTTATTTTACAAATTGGTTTTTTTCCTTAATACTATAGCAGGGCAGCATTTTCAAAGAAGGTTAGTTAAATCATCCCCCAAAGCCTTTCTACAGTCTAAGAAGGCAAGTGAGATGGTTTTTAATTCAGCGTCTGTTTTTATGTCCCATGACTTCACATTTTGTTGTGGTCCACTTGGGCCTGCTCATCTTCTGCCCTGGGCTGTGGGAGAGCCTTTTCTGCCTCCTCCAGGTTCCCCTCGGGATTAGCCTGTGCACTCGCCACCCCGTCACCTTGCGGGCTCTTTGGGGTCAGGACTCACACTTTTCTCAACTTGGTGTCCCCAGGGTTTGGGGGACGGGACTGCCCCTTGTATGGAGGTGTGGTGACTGATGAAGGAGAAGAAAGGGCCAAATGCAGCTCCAGAACACTGTTAATACATGCTGGTGTTAATGTTTATCATTAAATGAGAAAAGTAAAAGATAGAATCATATTCAGATGTGGAAACACGTTGGTTTAAATTTCTTTGTTTTTATGTGTTTGCAAAAATGTCAACTTCGAAAGTCCTTGAAGTGGTCCATCTCTGTCATGGCTCCCAGGCAGCCATGGTCCCTCCTGGCTGGGAGGAAGCTGAGGTTGTATACGTCTACCCTCGCCCTCACCACAGTCCAGGGGTGCCCTGTGAACTACCCATCTCCTGGCATCCAGCTGCTTCGTGGCAGCTTGGGCGTGGCTTCAGATTTCCCATGGCTCTGATCTCAGATCCCCCAAGGCCCTGGGGCCTGAGAGCACCCCTAGCCCGACCCCCACCCCCAGGGCCACAGCCATGGCTGCCATTTCATTAGGCCCCGCCCTCCATTGATTGGCATCTGGTTCTGCTTCCCTCCTCTGCTTTCACCTGTGTATGGATCATTTTTTCCTTTGAGTCTTGTTTCTTCCTTTGAACCCTGGGATTGCTTGGAATTACCGTGACTGTGTCTTTTTCTTTCTCATTTGTGATCTTAGCTGAAAAATCTTTCTTTCCATTGGTGTCAGTGCTGTCATCTCTGCTGTGCTATGGAGTGACACGTTTTGGGAGGTAAATCCGTCCTCCTCGTTGTGGCTTGCCCGGCTGTGAACATCCCAGTGCGGGTCGATGCGGGCCCCAGCCACGAGGCTTCCCAGGTCGTGCCTCGTTCCAGTTTGCTCCCTTCTCGGTCTCCCTCCCTCCTTGCCCCATGGGTGGCAGCATGCCTGGTGGACAGTGTGTGCCTTCGAGTGGGAAGGTCTTGGGTTAAAATCTGTCACGGCTGTTGCACATCTCAGAGTCTTGATTCAGAGACCATTGTCACCCCACAGTGGACTCTGTCTAGTCCTTGGGCCAGGTGGTTTTGTAGATCAGCGTCTAACAGATGGAAGCCAGGGAAAACCTGATCTTGCCTGCAGTTCCGTCTGGGCCATACACCCAGGGACAGGGCTCCAGTGGGTGGTCTTGGACCTTCCCAGGCTATCTCCCCAGGGGCCAGACACACCAGCCCGGGAGTATTTTCTGCAGCTTGTCCTGGTTCTGACCCTGCTGTCACAGCCTGGAGTCCAGGGTGTCCTGTGCCACTCTGTGTGCCTTTGCCAAAGTGGGGGATGCTTTCTCTGGCGGGGGATATTTATCTCATTCTAACAATAAGGGTAATTCCAATTCTCCTGGCGTCTAGAAGACAAATCACCACGGGGGCTCTCTGAGTTAAATGCCATTACTTCATTACCTTGAAGAGCAACAAATGGCCCATTGTGAGAAATGACACCTAGAATAGGCCACTGACATTCCCTCAGATAAAATAACAAGCCAGCTAAACAGACCAAGAGAGCGAGGCCTGCCTGGCTCATGCACCCCCTGGCTCTGCGAATCAGAGCTGCAATAGCCCAGCTGCGTCTGTGCACTCGGGGAGAGGCTGTCGATGTCTGGAGAGGCCTGAGTTCCCTGTTTACTCTTATTATCTCTGAGGAAACGTCTCCATGCTTGGAAGGCCCTTGAAAGAGGATACGTCGATGGGAAACTTCTCCGAGGAAGCCCGCTGATTATTGTTGCTGATTCAGTTCCCTGAGATGACATAAAAATCAGACCTGCTCTAGGCCGGCAGAGTGTTGATTCTGCCCAAACTGTTTTCCCAGGGAGGAAGTGGTGCCCTGGGGAGACCACTTACACTCCTGTCTATGTGCTTGGCTTTTGCTGGCGTTCCTTCCAGTAGGAAAGGTGTTACAAGTAAGGGGGCCGGACTTGGAGTCCAGGCAGGCCTGTCCTGCTCACTCCCACTGTTGCCTCACAAAGCACACCAATGAGCGTGTGGAGGCCTAAGTTTCTGCATCTGTGGACCGGCAGAAATAACACCTCCCACCTTGGGCTGCCGTGGGAAACTGGGAGACAGGGCCTGTCCCTGGGAGTCCCTGTGAGGGCTGCATCAGAGGGTGTGCTCACATCGACCCGGGCTCCTGTGCCAGCAGAGTTTTAAGGCCAGACACCTTGCCACTTGCTACAGACTCCCTCCAGAGTCATCCATGTGGCAGCCTGAGTCAGTGCCTCACTCCTCTTCACGACAGAGCCGCACCCTCTATGGCCAGGAGACCATAGGGAGACCCTGCAGCCCTGCGGGGGGCTGGTGGGTGGACAGAGCCACCAGGAGAGTGCCAGTGTCATGGACACACCTGCCTGGGAGGAGGGTCAGGGGACGGAGCCATGGCCAGCCAGCAGCACTTGTCATCCTAGCCCCACATTTGAGGAACAGGGAACTGGGACCTGCCTTTTGGGGTGAAAACGCAGGCCAAGAGAGTGAGGGCCTGGGAGCGCCCAGTATGCTGTGGACAATGGTGTCCTGCGCACGCCGGGTCCCGGGAGGAGCCCATCCATTTCTCCGTGACAGTGGTGTCCTGCGCACGCCGGGTCCCGGGAGGAGCCCATCCATTTCTCCGTGCCACTGGTGTCCTGCGCACGCCGGGTCCCGGGAGGAGCCCATCCATTTCTCCGTGCCACTGGGTGACACTGACACCTACATGGATGTTTTCAATCTTTCAAGTCACTTGTTTTCCCCTTTAATTCATGAGCATCTTGAGAGCTTCAAGTCTCTCACTTGTGTCTGCGCCTGATGCCTGGTGTATAGGGACGGATCCCACACAGGGGACCTGCTCTCTGCGTCCACGTTACCCCTCAGTGGAGACAGCCCAGGGTCTACCAGCCAAGGCATGCAGAGACGCGGTGTGGCCTGGCCATAGAGGGTGCGGCTCTGTCGTGAAGAGGAGTGAGGCACTGACTCAGGCTGCCACATGGATGACTCTGGAGAACATTGTGCTCAGTGAGAAGCAGCCAGTCACAGAGGGCTGCAGAGCCTGATTCCAGCCGTGTGAAATGTCCAGCATAGGCAGCTCCATAGAGACAGGCAGGTTCGTGGTTGCCAGGCGCGGGGTGGGGAGTGGGGAGCGACCGCTAAAGGGTCCAGGGTTTCTTTCTGTGGGGACGGAAAGGCTCTGGGACTAGTGGTGACGCTTGCGCAGCCTTGTGACCCTACTAAAGACCACTGCGTCGCACACGCTAAAGAGTGGATTTTATGGCGGATGAATTATATCTCAGTTTACAAAACCCAGGACCCAATCAAAGCAATACCCATGGAGTGACTGAGGATCCACCGCCACCACCCCAGAGAGAGGAGTGATGCGCCAACTGGCTGGAATCCGCCCACCCTCTCGTGTTCCTACGGGCCCCGCCATGTTGGATGTGGCCGGGGCTGTCACCTCCCTGTCCAGACCCTCGAGCGCCCAGCTGCTCACTCCTGCTGGAGGGTCAGACACGGAGGCGCTCTTCCCCTTTTATCCTGCTGGTTCTGGGGTGAACCAAGAGCCGTGGGAGGTGGCGTCTCACCTCGTCTCTTCCAGTCACACTTCATTGTGAGTTAGCGATTGTGCAGAGCTTCAGTGTGAGTTAGCGATTGTGCAGAGCTTCAGTGTGAGTTAGCGATTGTGCAGAGCTTCAGTGTGAGTTAGCGATTGTGCAGGGCCGCAGCTGGGAAGCAGCGCGATGGGATAGGACTGTACGCAACACGAATGTGAGGTGGGCCTCTGGGTCCTCGGGGAGCGTCTAGGGACCTGGGTTCTGGGACCAGTAGGTGGCACGGCATCTAGCACCCTCCTCCCGGCGCGTACCAGGCTGCTCGGCATAGCCACGGCCCTGCCCCTGTTTACCCCACTGTTGTCAGGGCTCAAGGGTGGTGATGGCAGAGTGGTGACAGCTGAAATGAGTGCGCACGTTCACAGTGCGTAGGAGAGGGCCTGGCGCATCAGCAGCCCGCGGTCAACACCAGCAGCATTAACATCCCTGTCATGATTGTGATGTCTATCTGCTTAAACCTTTCTAAATATATTCTGGGCTGAAATATTTCTTTTCTTAAAGAACATTTTCCTTGTGAAGATGCCATGCAAATAAAACTAAAGTGAAAAAAAAAATTAAAAATAGGGTAGATAATTTTTAAAACACTTATGAGTATTTTGCTGGATGACAGCAGTTTTGTAAGGATCTAAAATTAGTTTGTTCAAATATCTGATAAGCCATTTCAATTAGGCGTCTGTTTTGCGTTTTAAAAACTTTTAGATTATGTTTTCTCATTAGGTTTTCTGTACTTTAAGAAGGAAATTATTTAGAGCACCGTTGTCCATTCTATCTTTGAAGCACATCTGTGTTACGGCTTTCTGGGGTTTTTGATCGTAGCGTAGAAGTATTTACCCAGTGTAGTTGGGGAAATTCTAACATTGGAAAGAGGTTTTTAGAGGAATGATTGCCAGATGAATATGTACATATATCAGAAGCAGAGTTTTCAAAATCTTCTGAAAAAACTTTCAGATCTGTTACGATTAAGTAATATATTCTATTTTCTCTCTTATTAGAATGTGAAATGCCTGAGAAGCAATAATTTATAATGTATTAATTATGTTAATTAATTGGAGAGGATTCAGAATATTAATTATCTGCAACTAATTAGGTGTTAAGATTGAGAAGCAGTAAGTGATGAGGTGGAAGGCTGCATGAGTCATTTAGCTAGACTGATGAGAGTGGGTGGGGGGAGCTGGATGCGGGCTCAGCTCTCTTCCTCCGTGGGCCTCCTCGTGAGTAAAGGTCCCGTGTGGCTAAGTCTCCTTGTCTTTTGCATGCTCGGCGCCGCCCAGAGGCAGAGGAGGTGGACACGGTGGATGTCTCCGGCGTGCCCGCAGAGGTGCTGCGCAACATTGAAGCCGACACCTACTGGTGCATGAGCAAGCTGCTGGACGGCATTCAGGTGAGCGCCCGCGCCCACAGGGACACAGCCCACGTCCACAGCCCCTGCGGTGAAGACAGCCTGAGGCCTTGGGCTGCTGCGGAGTCTCAGTGTGGCCGTGCAGTCTCTCCTGAAGCCTCACTTTCCTATATCTGGAATAGCACAGACCCCTCCGGGTTGACGAAGTGTGAGACACAGTGTATGTGCCCCTCATTCTGGGCATGGTCACGTGTCCTGCTGAGGGCCCAGCAGGAAGGCAAGGTGCAGCGTCTGATCCCCTGCTGCCTGCAGACTGTAGCCACCACCACCAAATGGGGCACAGACTCACGGTAGCTGCGTGTGTGTGGCTAGCTGTGCTAAGAGGGATCCCCCTTAAAGGGCCTCAGATCGGGGGCCACAGCTCCTGGTCTCTGACACCAGGCCGTGAGCCCTCGTCCTGAAGTATTGGTGGCCAGGGCTCCACGTGCGTGGGGCGCTGCAGCCGTGCCTGCTCCCAGAGAGCAACACGAGCTGGTAGGAATCCCCTGCACCACAGTGGGGACTCCCTGGGTCTCTGCAGAGACTAACTAGGGTTAGTGGCTGAGATTTTTGTAGAAAAGCCACAGGTCTCCCAGTGACAGGGCCGATCCTATGGAATGGTGTAGGGGCAGAATTCCACACAGTGCCTGGGAAGGGCCTTGTTGGTAGGCGAGTCAGGAAGGAGGACTGGAGCCAGCTGATACTACGGAGGAATGACTGAGGGGGATGGACAGGCCCTGGAGGGGGTGTGGGCGTCTTAGTTTATTTGAGGCTGGCACATCCTTTCTAGACACCCGCTTCCTGTGAGGTGCTGTGCTCCACACCCGGGAATAGTGGCCAGTAAGGGTGAGTCCTGCTCCGGAAGCTCACTGGGGGTGGAGGGTAGACCGGTAAGTAAGTATGGCATGAGGGGACATGAGGCACTCGACCCCAAAGACCCAAAGGTGGGAAATAGTAGATTTCAGGGGACAGTGAATTTTGCTGACAGAGCAGGCAGGACTTGTCAGGCATTGGAAGGTCGAAGCCCAGAGCACAGTTTGGGTCGATAATCGTTTTCTGAGGAACGAAATGCCAAGGTCATCACAGGTGTTCGCATGTAGATGGCTGTCTGCTAAGAGCTGGGGCCTCCTGGGAGGTTCTGCATGTTCTACCAGTATCCTTGTTATCCCAGCTCAAAGGGGACCCTCATCTGAGAGAGACAAAGACGGGGTTGTCACTTGTCATCTGCATTGCCTAGCAGGGCTTGACTTTTCCTGAGCCATTGCGGTAAAGGTTGTTCCTGATACCCCTAAGTGAAGAGGTCTCAGCTCCTCTACTTGATTCGAAATCGTCAGAATATGGCTTTTATAGCCTGTGGTCTAAGGTTTAGACTCCAGGTTTAGTTTGAATATATTAGCTAAAAGGTTCTGTTAAGGAAAGATGTGTGGTTTTTGCTGTTACTTTTCATAATGTAGGAATGAAAAAGGAGAAAGTAGAAGCCTATCGTGCGGTTGGAGGATGGAAACCTTGTATCTGTTGGCTGGTCCAGACTCCTCATGACTTACTTTGTTCCTTGTAAAGAAAAATGTGCCCACTAGAGACATATTTTGGCCCAAGCACCAATTTATCATTTCCCCTCCTTCGCTAATATTTTCATACATTTTATTCTTTCTCCTAGACCTTTCGGCTTTTTGCCCTCTTAGAAAAAGGATTGAATCATCATGTAAAACTTTATAAATTTCAAATGTCACTTCTCTGATGGTGAGTGATGGGACTTGTGCCATTTAAATACAAGATTATCTGGCCTCTATTTGTAAATAAAATCCGCTGTACAATGAAATCGATGCTGGCTTTTCATTTTTCACCTGAGATTTGTAGCCTGATTTACGTAATGGTTTATTGGCAGGGCCGATGAGCGTAAGGGATCATGCTTTCCTGGCGCGTGTGTTTATAGCACATCGCCGTGCCGTGGCAGCCGTTTATCTTTCTCTCACCTGCCACGACGGATTCCATGTCATCCTCCCGGGAGCAAGAGTTGAGGGATGTCAGTGCCCACCATCCAGGGGACTTGGCAGCTCAGCTGTGATTCCCGTAGATAAGGCCGCCCGAGCAGAGCTCCTCCTGGGGACTGTTCAGTATTTACAAGCACTGCCGCTGTTTTAAGTTCAGAGAAGTATGAGGCTGTGTACTCACTTAAAACCAAGGCACCATGAGGACTGGCGTATCCGCTCCCGGAGGACCTGGCCACTTCTACCTCTTAGCTCCTTTCCCTACTCTTAGTCTTACTATCTCCATTTCATTCTTCCTGGAACTGCTAGAACCATCTTCCTTAAGCACCCTTTTCATCACGTCATCACCCTGATTGAACCCCTTGGGGAAACTCTCTCTTGGTTTTCTGAAGTGCGCACTCTCAGCCTGGCCTCCGCCAGTCGTTCCTGGTGCTCTTTCATGGGCGTGTTTATTCGTCAGCCCTGTGGCAGGCGTCCACGCCATTGCTGCAGAGGCTTTAGTGGAGCCGCTGAACCGGAACTGTGTGCCAGGGACTCTTCCTCACCAGGAAGAGGATCTTAAAGGGCCTCGTAGCCCCACAGTTTCTGTGATTGGTGGGTAGTCACCGTGGGAATGAATGTGAGGAACTAACAGTGTCTCCACCGTGACGGTGCTTCTTGGTGTGGGCATTCCCAGGACAGGTTGGAGCTTGGTTACACCCAGCACACAAGGCTGAGACTAAGAGAGATGAGGCCCATTGCCGAGGTGACATGGCTTGTGTTAAAACCCACGTTGGCTGCTCTGTGACCTTTCCTGGCTGAAATACATAGAAGTGAGTTCCATTTGCAGGGGAAGTTCTAGAGGGCAGAAACCACATCTTTTTTTTTTTTTTTTTTTAACCTTTGGATGCCCTGAATAGTCATAACTATGTTTTTGACTCGCCTTGGAGCCTCAATTTGAGATTCCGTATTCTACTTGTTTTCAGTAATTCGTCAACTTTGTCATTTTGGCCAGAATGTGTGAAGCACCTGCCCTCTACAGCTGCTCAGATAGGCGGAAGACTTTGGGTGTGAGTCAGTATCACCCCTCTGTCCCCAAGAAGCTCAGAGCCTGGTGGGATGGAGCAGGGGTAGAGGACAGCTGATGACGGCAAGGGACAGAGTGCTGGGAGAGGAGGCTTTTAGCGCCCAGACAGACGGCAAACTAGGAAAAAGAACAAACCACTCTTCTCCCGACAAATGCCTGGAAACGTTAGGTGATTGGTCTGTTCTTGCACTGCTTAAGGAAGTACCTGAGACTGGGTAATTTATAGAGAAAGAGGTTTAATTGGCTCACAGTTCCACAAGCTGTACAGGAATCATAGCTGAGGAGGCTTCAGGAAGCTTTCAATCATGGCAGAAGGTGAAGGGGAAGCCGGTGCGTCTTACATGGCCAGAGCAGGAGGGAGGGGTTGGGGGAGGTGCCACACACTTTTAAACAACCAGGTCTCCTGATGCAGCGCTAGCAGAGATGGTGCTAACCCATTAGAAACTGCCCCCCCTCCCCACCATGATCCTGTCACCTCCAGCCAGGCCCCGCCTCCAGCACGGGGAATTACAGCTGAACATGAGATTTGGGTGGGGACACATATTCCAAACCATATCAGCGGTATTAAACAAAGATTGTTTAACACGCATTGTGGGTCTCCTTAAGAGCAGCAGCGAGGTCCTCCAGGAGTGAACAGCGCTGACTCCACTGGCTGACGCTAGTGAACTGGAGGGAATTGTCAGACCACCTCATGGCTGGGAGTGCAGGCTTTCCTGCCCTGGCAAGGTGCGATCACGGAAGCCAGTTCTGCGCAGGGAGATCAGGTGCTGCCCAGAGCAGAGACATGACCTCTGCCGTGGACACGCCCAGGCCTGTGTGCCTTGTACTCTGCATTCCAAACATTATTGAAGAGTTCGAAGAGCTTTTGTTTGTGTGGGGTTAATTCTCTTGATAACTGCCATATTAGAAATTCAAATAGAGAAAATTTAAAATACTTAGTAATTTATTTAAAAACAACAATGAAAAACCCATTACCTATTATTATAAGTAATATTTTTATGGTAAATTACATTTTTCAAAATAAAAATGTTTAGTGAGAAGAAAGGCATTGTTTTACATTTTCGCAAATCTCCTTAATGTCTAACTTCATAGAAGAAGAATTCTCATATCTACTTCTATGTTCAATTTGTTGTGGTAGTTTTTGTTTTGGCTGAAGAATGTGAAGAAAATCCAGCATTACCTAGATATGTAGTTGGAAAAGGAATTGTCTTTTGTTTTTTTTTTTTTGAGATGAAGTCTCGTTTTGTCGCCCAGGCCTGAGGGCAGTGGTGCAGTCTCAGCTCACTATAACCTCTGCCTCCCAGGTTCAAGCCATTCTCCTGCCTCAGCCTCCTGAGTAGCTGGAATTACAGGCACACACCACCACACCCGGATAATTTTTGTATTTTTGTTAGAGACAGGGTTTCACCATGTTGGCCAGACTGGTCTCAAACTCCTGACCTCAAGTGATCCACCTGCCTCAGCCTCCCAAGGTGTTGGGATCACAGGTGTGAGCCACCACGCGTGGCCAGGAAGTGTTTTAATAGCCTTTTCAGGTAATTTTGGATTCTTTTTTCATTAATACTATACTATTATTCAACAAATGGTAGTTTCTTAAAAAAGGTTAATAAGGTTAGTTGCAATATGAAATCTGAAACCTGATCAGTGAATGTTTCATACTCAGTTACATTAAAGTTGATGGCCTGTCTTATACTTCGATAGGATCTTTTACCCATATATTGGCTCTGTAGCATCATTCATTGGCGATTTGGAAAATATTGGCTGACTGAGGTGTGCAGAACGTTTCATCATATGATCAAATTTGTTAGTATTATAAGTGGGATTTAGACCCACCATCTCATAAGAAACAGCTGTCAGGCCCAGGGTGGCAGACAAAAGTCTTCCAAAATTCAGATTTTAATTTAAAACCTCAGATATTATCATTGGCAACAAACACAGTTCCTTGTTTCTTTTGAAGTGACAGGCCGACTTCATTCATTTTTGAGAAAATATCTTCCAGAGACCCACGTTTGAATAACTGGTTTGTCTGCTAGTCCTTCTTTCATGTAAACATGATGTTTCTTGAAGAAAGTGTTCAGTTCGGCTCACAACTGAAGCCCGCGCACCAGGTGCTCTCCTTGACGAAGCCTCTGTTTCTGGATTTGCCCCTCGGGCTTTCCGTGTTCTTCCTGCCTGTTGTTCAGGGCTGAGGCTGAACACAGTATTAATAGTAAGATGAGTGACCTTTCCCGCCGCATCCAGGACATCCTTAAGTGAAACAGCCTTTCGTTTCCACACTGTGAGCATGTGCTATTGGGAACACAGTGACGGTGACTGTGGTGAGGGCACTGCCCTGCCTGCTGCCAGCATGCCCGCAGTTTTACCCACCGCTGCCTGTGTACTACCAGCACAAATGTCAGCACCGTGAGGAAGGTGAATCATGCCTTCGTGTTACTATGACAGTAGTTTCAATGTAACAGACCCCTTGAAAGGTCTGGTGACCCCCAGCAGTTGGCTGGCTACCCTCTGAGAACTTCTGCCCTGGAGGGATGATCTCCTGCCACAGGCCTGTGGCGTTCCCATGGGAAGAGGCGTCTGCAGATGACCTCACAGCAGACGAAGTACAAACCAAGCGGAGAAGGAGTGCGCCGGGAATAAATGTTAGCGATTACTCTCATTAGGAGGATTTGTACCCAGAGACCTGAGACACTAGAACAGCGATTTGAAAGGAACCAGACAATGTGTAACTTTAAAACATTAAAGAGAAAGAAACAGTTTTAAAATAAAGACTCTGAAGAAAGAACTCACAGATTTTTTTTTTTTTTTTTTTGAGACGGAGTCTCGCTGTCGCCCAGGCTGGAGTGCAGTGGCGTGATCTCGGCTCACTGCAACCTCCACCTCCCGGGTTCAAACGATTCTCCTGCCTCAGCCTCCTGAGTAGCTGGGACTATAGGCGCGCATCACCATGCCTGGCTGATTTTTGTATTTTTAGTAGAGACGGGGTTTCACCATGTTGGCCAGGATGGTCTCAATCCCTTGACCTTGTGATTTACCTGCCTCAGCCTCCCGAAGTGCTGGGATTACAGGTTTGAGCCACCGTGCCCGGCCAGAAGTCACAGATTTTAAAAGGAACCAAAGAGAACTTCTAGCAATCAAAATCAGAGTCGCTGACATTTAAAACTCATTAGACAAAAGAGAAGAGAGAGTTAGTTAGAATTGAATGTAGTGCTGAGAAAATTACCCACTGGGCAACACAGAGAGGTGCTGAAAATACAGCAGATTAAGACGTGAAAGATAGAATTTAAAAAATAGAACTAGAAAGAGAAAATGTACTGGAGGAAAGTCAATATTTGTAAAGCTCTGGGTGGGATTTTTCAGCATTGATGAGATGTTGTTACTAATAAACAAATCTCCAGAAAGATGAGTTGAAAGAAATTACCTATAGAGACATGAGAGTGAAGCCACTGAATAAGAAAGAGAAGAGAAAGTCTCATAGGAAGGAAGAAAGGCCAGAAAAAAGGAGAATAATGTGTCTCATGTTCTGAAGAAAAATAGCTGTCCAGTCAGATTAGATTTAAAAACAGAATCCAGCTATTTGCTGCTTGCAAGACACCTAAACCACAAGGAGACAGGTAGAAAAAATATGCAACAGAAGAATATTAACCAAAGTAATAGTTATGTAGCTCTGTAGCCCATATGTAGCTGTGTAATAGCCATGGAGGTATTAAATGAGATAGATTTTTAAGGCAAAAAACATTCCTGGAGACAAAGAGTATCACTGTCAGTGGATATGTTTACCAGGGAAGAGTTAATCTTGAATGCAAGACCTTGACCCCATATTTCTGCACATGTACGTAAGTATGATGGGAGGGGGGTGGTGGTTGTCAGTGCCAGACACTGTCCTGAGTGCTTCGTTGTAATATTAGTTCATTTTCCCTCACAACAAGCCATAAGGCACTTCCCATTTTGTGGCTAGTTAGTTGCAGCATTGGGATTTAGACCCACGCAGTCCAGCACCAGCCTTCCTGTCTCTCAGTGATTAGTAGGTGATACGGTTAGGCTTTGTGCCCCCACCCAAATCTCACCTTGAATTGTCATCCCCATTATCCCCCACGTGTCAAGGGAGAGACCAGGTTGAGCTGATTGGATCATGGGGTTGTCTCCCCCATGCTGTTCTCCCGATAGTGAGTGAGTTCTCATGAGATCTGAGGTTTTATACGGGGTTCTTCCCCCACTTTGCTCGGTACTTCTCCTTCCTGCTGCCCTACAAAGAAGGTGCCTCTTCCTCTTTGTCGTCCACCATGATTCTACGTTTCCTGAGGCCTCCCCAGCCATGCTGAACTGTGAGTCAATTAAACCTCTTTTCTTTATGAGTTGCCCAGTCTCGGGCAGTTCTTTATAGCAGTATGAAAACGAACTAATACCATAGATTGAGCAGGTAAGAATTAGCAAGATCTGGGAGGATGCACACTGCACAGTTTGGCCAAATGGACATACCTAGACCCCCATATCCAGCACACAGAGAATATTCATTCTTTTCCAGCCTGCACAGAACATCTGTAAGAACGGCACTGCCAGCAGTTACCAGGGAGCCAGGTAGACCAAGGTCTGGGTGGGGGATTAGCAGATTTAGAAGAGCATTCTAGACTAAATTGAGATTCCATGGTGTGGGATCACTCAGAGTGCTTAGGGAGTAGGAGTGTGGGCTGGAACTTGAGGCTGGGAAGCTGGGTTAATAATGTTTGACAGCTCTGGAAAGTGTCCTTGTGGCCCTCCCCAGATACTCGGACCTCATCACTCATCTCTGGTGGATTGATGCCCTTCCTGCTAGGTGTCTAAGAGACAGTCTTTTTCTTTTCTTTTATTTGAGATGGAGTCTTGCTTTGTCGCCAGGCTGGAGTGCAGTGGCACGATCTTGGCTCACTGCAACCTCTGCCTCCCGGGTTCAAGCAATCCTCCTGCCTCAGCCTGTCGGGTAGCTGGGACTACAAGCGCACGCCACTATGCCCGGCAAATTTTTATATTTTTAGTAGAGATGGGGTTTCACCATGTTGGCCAGGATGGTCTTGATCTCTTGACCTTGTGATCCACCTTCCTCGACCTCCCAAAGTGCTGGGGTTACAGATGTGAGCCACTGCGCCCAGCCAAGAGACAGTCTTTTTACTCAGGGGCATTTGGTGTTGGGTGAAAAGGCAAAGCAGCTACATTTCCAAATGTGTTGGTCTTAGGAGAGATGCTCTGTCCAGCAAATAATGTCTGGAAACCCACTGCTGACCTGCTGGTCATGTGAACAACGAATCGAGGTCATTTGCACTGCCCTGAGGGACATCTAAGCTTGCAGAGGGATGTGGGCTGTATTTGGATGAAGGAGGGGAGTTTCACCTAGGACCCAAACAGGAGCCTAAACTAGGTGGTGGCGGGACAGGCATTGGCGGGCAGGTGCAAGAACACCGAGGCCAGCTGTAGACCTTGTTGGCCATGCGGAGCAAGTGCCCGGTGTGGAGTGGTGGCAGCGGTGGGATGCCCTACTGCCTCATTAGGACTGCTTAGTAATGTCTGGGGTGCTTTTCAGTGGTTACCATCACTGGGAGATGCCGCTGCATGGACAGTTCCACCTGGGAAGAACCTTTGTGGCACCAGAGTAAGAAGCATTGCGTAGGAATGCTGCACTTGCAGTCATTGGATCTGGGCTCAACATTTTCCACCTGCGTAACCCTGTTACTGACTCCAGTTGGATGGTTTCATCTTGAGAGTGAATGAGGTTGTGAGAAAAGTCCTGTATTTTGTGGTGCAATAGGTGTCTTGGATCTGGCACAGCAGACCATCTGGTCAAGTTTCCACAGTGCAGGAGGGTGCCCAGGCTGGCTTGTGGGCAAACGGGTGTGAGGTAGGGCAGGGGTGGGTTGCCCTCAAAGTGGAGTACCACTCAGTGCGGCAGTGATGACCTTGAACCTCCCATTTAAGTCTCATGAGGACTAATCCTCAATGTTGAGGACAGAATTTCTGTGCTGTCTTCCTCAGTTGTGTGGTAGCTTTGATTGTAAGTACTTTAAAAAAATTCAGATAAGTTTAATTTGGAGAAATAATTTCTTTTCATTCTTGTCTTTATTTTTCACTTTCTTTCCCGGCTGGGCTTTCTGCCCATTTGCCTGAGTTTCACTCTCTGTGTGTCTCGTTCTCTGGGTGATGTGAGGTGAGTGGGCGTGCACAGGTTGACCGTGTGTGGGTTTCCGGGGCTCTGGCTTTTCTGTAGTGACCTGGGGTGTGAGGTTGGAGGGAGGGTCCTTTGTGGCTCCCCCAACTGGCTGGCAGAGTAGCTGGTGCCAGAATGAGAAGACCAGGTTTTTTTGTTTGTTTTCTTCTTCTCTACCAAGTACACTGTGAGGGTTCCAGTCACTTAATTAAAAAAAATAATTTGGTGGGCTGTTTCTTTCAGTGGTTTCATGGATGTGTCCTTTTAATGCTATTTGGTATTAGTAGCTATGTTTTGGGGATGATTTTTAGTGTAGATCACAGAAATACACCTGGGCCGATTCCAGCTGATGGAATCCTTCTTTAAGAAGGATTTGCTTTAACACAGCATGTTGGCTTCGGGGCCTCAAGATAACTGGCTTTGAGTGTGCGCTTTCTGGGCAGTGGAAGCTGCTGAA
>NW_012114466.1:559942-580883 GCF_000951035.1 Colobus angolensis palliatus | reverse complement strand
ATATATATAAAAGTTCAGGCTGGATGAGGCCCTCTCAGGCTTTTAGGGGATTATTCTTCATTTCACTAACAGCACTCGCCCCAAGGCTGTCGGTTCGCTATGACTTCTTGAATTACAGCTTCCATATTTGCCTACCCTGAAGTCATACTATTACCCTTAGATTCATTACTTAACAGGACGGTTTCTTTGAGTAGAAAAGAACCGTTGCCTTTTATAATTAGTTATTTACATTTCCTTTCCTTGGGGAAGAATTATTGAATTCTCAGAACTGGTCGGTGGCGTGGAAGTGATAGGAATATTGGGGAAAGTGACTAAATTATCTTGGAACTTGTCAGAGAAAAGGCCAGAAACGCAGTGGCATTGTGACTCATTTAGAGAAAGGTCAGGAAACGGCCAGGCCTGTGACTCGGGGTGGAGTGGACTCTGCCTGCCAGCAGGTGTTGCCCTTCAGGTAGGGCTGGTGTGAGTTGACCATTGATGTTAACACCAGGGAGGCGACAGGGTAGTTAGTTGGGGGAAGCCCTATCCTGCACACCACACTGGGGAGACGTGCGGCTTCTTACAGTGCTTGTCCACAGAGGGGGCCGGCCAAAGGCAGTTGAGGACGGCTCAGGAGCCTCCGCCATGAGCTCACGCAGCTGGAACTTGGAATGGACTAAGCCCTGGGGATGTCATTATCTGAAAGAGAGTAACAAAGGAAGGACTGGTCTGATGCCCAGGAAGGTGGCAGAGAGAAAGTGCACTCCAACTGAGCTCTGATTTGGCATTTGTTGTATATGTCAGGAAGCAGAGTCTTCACCTGGACAGGGCGTTGGAGCGCTTGGTGGAGGCCTGGGGTAGGAGAATGAATGCATGGAGCGCCGAGTCCGTTTAGATGTGTCAAATCCACACCTGCCCCAGATGCCAGCTCAACTGTGCCCCTGTGGGGAGGAATCTTAGGTAGGTGATTTCAGAGTCCCAGTCAATAAAATTGAGGACTCCTGCCAAGATTTTAGAAAGGTTTATTAAACAGATAAGAATGTGTTAGTTACTGGGCTGTGACAGAAGGTTCATTAAGAATGAACCATTGAGCAGCAAGCAATTTAAAAATGAAAATTAAAAAATTCAATTTACAATAGCATTGAAAACTGTAAGAATCCATGTGGTTGCCTGAATGAATAGTAGATTCCTTTTGATTACTAAGTAGTATTCCACCGCGTGAATCTATCACAGTTTATCCGTCCTCCTGTTGGTGGCAGCGGAGGCTGTTTCTGGTCTTGGGCTGTTGTGAATAATATTTCTGTGAACATTCATGTCCACATCTTCTTCTAGACGCCTGTTAAGTTCTGGCCATACCACGTCAGAATGCAATTTCTCCAACACTGCATCCCCCGCAGGGTCTTCATTTATTCCAATTCCAATAGCAGTCCTTTGTCAAGATAGATCTTTTGAGCATGCTTTTGAGTCCTGTGACTTGTCAGTTCATTTCATTAACGACGTCTTCTATGAGCCAACAGTTTCAACTTTGATAAAATCAATTTATCATTTTTTTTTCTTTTGTCGTAATAGTTTTCTGTGTCACGCCTACCTCCACATTGCCAAGATTTATACCCATGTTATGATTGATAATTTTAGTTTTTAGTTTTAGGTCTACAACCTAGCTTGACTTAATTTCTGTATATGGTGTAAGGAAGATGTCAGGGTTCATTTTTTTCCTCTACAAATATCCTGGTGAACACAATGCCATTTATTGAAAACAGTTTTGTCCTATTTCACTTTTGCTGAAAATTAGATAATTGTATAGGTGTGTGTCTGTTTCTGGACACCCTGTTTTGTCCCATTGACCTACGAATGGATTTTAATCCGGTTCACACTGTCTTCATTACCGCAGATTTTCATGGTGTTGGGTAAGACCATCCTCTTTGTTCTTTTTAAAAATTATCTTAAGTAATTTTGGTCCTTGACATTTTTATATAAAGTTTGTTATTTGCCATTTCCTCCCAAAAAAAGAGCCTATTGAGATTTTGAATGAGAATATGTGGAATTTGTATGTCAGTTTCTCTCATATTGACAATATTAACAAATATTGAGTCTTCTTATCTGTGAGCATAGTATATTTCTTAATTTATTTAGGTATACTTTAATTTATCCTCACAAACATTTTGCAGTTTTTGGTGTAGGATATTGCTCATACTTTGTTAAATTTATTTCTGAATATTTTGGTTTTTTCTGATGTTACTTCAAATGGTATAGCTTTGTTGGTATTTTTTATTTTTGGATTTTTTACTATTGATTTGTAGTAAATCAGTTTGGGATTGATATACTAGGGGTATATACAAATACAGTTGATTTTTGCAAATGGACAGTTTCCCAGGTGCTGCTGTCTAACAGATGACTCCCAAACCCCCTGACTGGAAGCAGCCGTGCCTTTGTGCTCTCGGGTTCTGTGGGTCAGGATCTCCGTCAGGGCCGGGTGTGGACGGCTTATTTGTGCACCATGATGTCTGGAATCTCGGGTGGGGGCTGGAAGCATCTAGACTGCCGTTCATTTAAGAGCCTGGCGCCCTGGGCCTGCGTGACTCTGAGAGCAGGACTTTGGGTTGGATCGCCCACTCCTGGCCTCTCCGCGCACTGATCGTCCTCATGGCATGGTGACCTTGGGATAGTCAGAGCTGTCGCTGGATGGTTCAAGGCTCCCGGTGAGTCTCTGTCCGCAAACAAGGTGGAAGCTGCATTTTTCATGACTGAGCCTCAGAAATCACACACCGTACTCAGACGTCATGCCCCCTGCACGCTTTTGGTGGAAGCAGTCACAAGCCTATTCTAATTCAAAGAGGGAGAAATTAGCCTCCGTCTCTCGATGCCAGAGTGGCAGGGTCCCCTCCTGAAAGAGCATGTGGGACAGGAGACAGTGTGGCCACTTTTGGAAAATACCCTACTTGTTTCTCGTAATCTTGCTGGAGTCACTTATTATTGCTAGGAGCTTGTTAGTAGATGCCTTAGGATTTTCTGTACACAATGATGTCATCAGCAAATAAAGAGACTCTTCTTTCTTTGCAAGACAAATGGTTTTTGTAGGTATACCTTGGAGATAATACACGTTTGATTCCAAACCACCACAATAAAGCACCTATCATCATAAAACTAGCCACACAAGTTTTTTGCTTTCTCAATGCATGTAAAAGTTATATTATACTTTAATTTATTAACATACAATAGCATTGTGTCTAAAAAGTGTACGCACCTGAATTCAAAACTACTTTATTGCTAAAAAATGCGAATGATCATCTGAGCCTTCAGCAAGTTGTAATCTTTTTCTCGGTGGGGGGGTCTTTTCTCGTAGTGACAGCTGCAGACTGATCAGGGTGGTGGTTGCTGAAGTTGGGGTGGCTGTGGCAATTTGTTAAATTAAGACAACGATTTGAAGTTTGCCGTGTCAACGGAGCCTTCTTTTCCTGAAAGAGTTCTCTGTAGCTTGCCGAGCTATTTGATGGCATTTTATCCACAATAGGACTTCTTTCAAAACCCCAGTCAGTTCTCTCAAACCCTGCCACTGCTTTATCAGCGAGGCTTGTGGAGTGTTCCAAATTGTCATTTCAACAATGTTCACAGCATCTTCATCAGGAATAGCTTCCATCTCAAGAAACGGAAGTCCAGTCTTGGAGTCCAGTCATTCTGGAAAACAAACAAACAAATGAAACACCGCTTTTATTCATCATTCATAAGAAGCATGTTCTCATCCATTCAAATTTTACTGTGAGATTGCAGTAATTCAGGCACATTTTCAGACTCTATTTCCAATTCTGTTCTCTTTCTATTTCCACCATATGTGTAGTTACTTCCTCCAGTGAAGCATTGAACCCCTCAAAGTCATCCACGAATGTTAGAATCAACTTCGAACTTCCTGTTAATGTTGGTATTTTGACCTCTTCCCATGAATCACAAATGTTCTTCATGGCATCTAGAAAAGCAGGTCCTTTCCACAAGGTTTTCAATGGACTTTGCCCAGTTCATCAGAGGAATCACTGTCTATGGCAGCTATAGCCTTATCAAGTATATTTCTCAAATAATGACTTGAAAGTTGAATTACTCCTTGATCCATGGTCTGCAGAATGAATATTGCATCAGCAGGCACGAACACAACTTCATCTTCCTGCACGTCTCCATCAGAGCTCTTGCGGAACCAGGTGCATTGTCCATGAGCGGGAATATTTTGAACAGAATCTTTCTTTCTGAGCCGTAGATCTCAACAGTGGGCTTAAAATCCTTGGTAAACCCTGCTGTAAACAAATGTGCTGTCATCCAGGCTTTGTTGTTCCATTTATAGAGCATGCTTCTTAAGGGCTCTAGGAGTTTCAGAACGGTAAATGAGCATTGGCTTTAACTTGAAGTCACCAGCTGCTTTAGTCCCTAACAAGAGAGTCAGCTGGTCCTTTGAAGCTTTCAAGTGAGGCACTGACTCCTCCTCTCTAGCAATGAAAGTCATAGATGGCATCTTCTTCTAGGGAAATCTATTGTTTAGAGTAGCCACCTTCATCAATTATCTTGGCTAGATCTTATGGTGAATGTGTTACAGCTTCTCCCTCGGCACCTGCTGCCTCACTGTGCGCTTTTATGCGATGGAGACGACTTCTTTCCTTAAACCTTATGAACCGACCTCTGCTGGCTTCCACTCTGGATCTTCTGTAAGTTCCTCACTTCTCTCAGCCTCCATAGAATTCAAGAGAGTTAGGGTCTTGCTCTGGACTAGGCTTTGGCTTAGGAGAATGTTGTAGCTGTTTCGATCTTCTATCCAGACCACTGAAACTTTGTCCACATCAGCAAGAAGCCGGTTTTGCCTTCTTAACATTTGTGTGTTCACTGGAGTAGCACTTTTAATTTCCTTCAAGAACTTTTCCTTTGCATTTCACAACCTGGCTGCTTGGCAAAAAAAAGAAAAAGAAAAAAAAAAGCCTTACCTTTTGGCTTGTCTCAGCTTTTTGCATGCCTTCCGCACCAAGCGTGATCTTTCTGGCTTTTGATTTAAAGTGAGAGAACGTCCGACTCTTTCTTTACTTGAACACTTTACTTAACCCATTATAGGGTTTTTACTTGGCCTAATATCAATACTGTTGTGTCTCAGAAAGCAGGAAGGTCTGAGGAGAGGGAGAGACATGGGGAACTGCTGGTCAGCAGGGCAACTGGAACACACTCAAAACATGTGTTGATTAAGTTTGCTGTCTTACATGGAGTGGTTTGTGGTGCCCCAAAACAATTACAATAGTAACATCAAAGATCACTCATCACAGATCCCCATAAAAGATGTAATGATAATGAAAAAGCTTGAAATATTAAGAGAATTGCCAAAATGTGACACAGAGTCACTATATATATGTGTGTGTATATATGTGTGTGTGTATATATCTATATATATATTTTTTGAGACAGGGTCTCACTCTGTCACCCGGGCTGAAGTGCAGTGGTGTGATCTCAGCTCACTGCAACCTCTGTCTCCCAGGCTTAAGTGATTCTCCTACCTCAGTCTTCTGAGTAGCTGGAACTATAGGTGCCACCAACCTGGCTAATTTTTATATTTTTGGGTAGAGATGGGGTTTTGCCATGTTTCCCAGGCTGGTCTTGAGCTCCTGGGCTCAAGCAATCTGCCCACGTTGGCCTCCCAAAGTGCTGGGATTACAGGCATGCACCACCACGCCCAGCCACGAAATATATGTTCTATTTAAAATATACTCTTGTAGATAGTTTATTCTTGGAGTTTGCTTTCTTAACTTTTTAGTGTATGTTTAAACTATATATATACGTATATATTCATCTGATCTGTCCAACCTAATTATTTATATGGTTGGGGTTTAGGTTGCCATTTTCCTATTTTTTTTCTATTTGTTACATCTTTTCTTATTTGTTCTTTTTTCCCTACCTTCTTTGGATGAATTGAGTATTTTTTTAAATTAATGGAGTTTGGTTTTTTAGAGCAGTGTTAGCTTTACGGAAAAATTGAGCAGGAGGTTAGAGAGGCCCCATGTGCTCCTCAGCGTCCTCCTTCAGCCCCAGCCTCCCTGCGATTAGCATCTCACGTCAGTGACTTTAGTGAGGCATATGTGTTACAGTTGAGGAGCCAATGTCGATACATTATTGTCAGCTCAAGTCCATAGTTTACACCAGAGTTGGCTTTTTTGTGTTGTAGGTTCCGTGGGTTTTGAAAGGTGTGCAGTGACACGAGTCCACCAAGAAAGTGTCATACAGTGTCATCCCCTGCCCAGAACACCCTCGTGCCCCGCCTGTTCATCCCCTTCCACCCAACCCCTGGGCTTTTTACTGTCTCCATAGTTTCGCCTTTGCCAGAATGTGACTTGGTTGAAATCCCGCAGTTGGAGCCTTTCCAGCCCAACTGCTTGTGCTGCGGTTGCTTCTCTTGTCGTTGGCTTACTGGCTGTCTCCCTCCCGCGTCAGTGTTCGTGACGGCTCTGCTCCTGGCAGTGTGCGTCTGGGAGTGACCATGGATGGCCGCCTGCTGCTGGTGTGCCGCTTTACTCTGCTGCTTGGTCTGTGTCTGAAGACAAGTGACAGCCATGTTTCCGGTGGTTTACAGAGGCACTGGTTCCTCTGGCCTGGCTGGGTTGGGAGCCTTCAGACTTAAACCACTGTTTCGTGGCCAACATGTCATGGAAGGTGCAGAATTGCGGGGAGGTTGGGTCTGCGTTTTGTATGGATGTTGTCTTAGGTTCTTTTAGACACAGTAACTCAATACCTCCTGTGCCCTTGAAATGGAGCCCTTCCTCTCTCCATTTCACGGATGGGAACGCAGGAGATCAGAGAAGTGAACCTGGCAGGTAGGAAAGCAGGGGCTTAAACAAGCCTCCGTTGAATCTGACACCTCTGTGCTCTGAGGGCACTGTCTTGAGAGCTGCTGCAGAGCCCCGTCGTTGGCCCTGCCCTTCCCTCCTCTTTGCAGAGACTGCAGTGAAGACGTCGAGGGGATCCGTTTAGCCAGTGCCTCTCAGCTGGGAGGGACAGCGAATGTGATAGAAGGCACAATCAAGATGCAGAACGGGTTCAGCTGCCTGCATTGCCAGCCGGGAACCAGTCAGATGAATGCACTAACAGAATAAATGGCAAGTCCTGCGTTCAGGTGCGTGAGCCGATCAGTCGGCTCAGCAGAAGGCAGTGTGGACAGTTGGGGCTGACTTTGTCTTCCGTGGGAAGCACGTGTGGTCGCTTTGCCTGGATTAGGGCAGTTGCCTCATGAATGATACCCCTGCATCCTCTTTGGCCTCATTCCATTGTTTCTGCATCATCTTTCTGTGATGCAAATCTCTTACCTGCCGTGGCCTCCATTTGCATTTCATTACCTGCATTTGAGAGCATTGCCTGGGCCTCACCCCTGACTCGGACATGGCCTTCCAGCCTCGGAATGGTCTCCTCCTACCTCAGCCGCAGCTTCCTCGCTGCCCTCCAGCTGCCCTGGCCTCTATTTCATTTCTGGGATGTGACGTGCTCCCTCGGGCCGCCGGGGCTCTGTCGCATGGTGCCTGAACTCACTCTCTCATCTCTGCTCGGGCCTGACGCCCTCCAGGTGGTTTTCCAGGCCCAGTCCTGGTTCTGTGCTGTGATGGTGCGGCCGTCCAGGTCCTCGTTAGCAGTAAACGTGCACTTGCCTGGCGTGTGGTGAACATCGGCTCAGCTGCCAGACTGTCATCCCTGTGAACAGAAGGGCCCTGTCTACCTGTCTACTTCTCCCCATCTGTGTCAAGGGACCCCAAGATCACCCCATGGAGCCACACTCGTGGCTGTGATTCCTCACAGTGCAAGGATGCAGAGGAGGCTCCATCAAGGGGTAAAGTCCAGAGGAAGTGGGGCGAGCTTCCAAGCCCTCTCCTGGCGGAGTCACCCAGGACACACTGGATCACTCCAGCATGGGGCTGGGGTGACCTGTCCGAAACATTGTCTACTGGGGAAGCACATTAGAGACTCAGCACCGAGAATGTTAGTGGGGACTGGGCATGCGGGCACTCTCTGCTTGGCATGTGCCCAAATGCAGCCTCCCAGGAGGAGAGCAGGTGCCCAGGGTGAACCACACTGTGCAGTGTAGACCCGCCGAATCATCCAGGTCAGTCAGGGAATGGTGGGAACTCTCCCGAAACCCACATTCTAGGCACCAGCCGGGGACCGGCCTTGCAAGCAGGACTCTCCGGGGATAGCATTCCCAGGCCTGCGTGTTGGACTCCTTCGCACACATCGATACTCAGGACTTGATTTTCTGGCACATGGGAGGCTTTCAGTGTTTGTTGAACAGATGAAGGAACTAGTATCTGATGTGGTTCTGCCTTCTGCCGGACTGGTGCGTTAACTGCTTTAATGTATTAATGGCTGACAGTGGAGTGCAGCTGTGACAGGAGGCTTCCTAGCTCTGTCCTTGCATGGTCAGAGCCCAGCTTCTGTGTTCAGGGCTGGTGGCCAGGGGCCCCTGAGCGGACGTGGAAGGGAGTCTTCTAAGAGCTGAAGGAATCTGAAGTCTCTCAGGCCGTTGCTTGCAGAAGAGACTTCCTGAGCTGTTTCGGAGGCAGGTCAAGGCCTGTGTGCGGAAGGCACATTTGGTTTCAGCGTGGGGAAGACACTATGTTACAGTGAGATTAGCCTGGAAAGAGGAGGCTGGACTTTGTGGGGAGTTGGATCCCGGTCCAGGTGGAAGAGCCCTTTGTCAGAGAGGCGGGAGGAGTCTGACTTCTCCGTGAGCTGGCAGGTTTGCCTCCTGGTACTTCCAGCTGAGCTGATAGGAATTTATATTTCAACTCTTCTCTAAAACGCTCCCTGAGAAAATTTTATTCTACTTTTCTTCCGAAAAGCGCAGAAAGTGTTATTTGTTATTGGGAGGAGTGTGATGTTGTAATGGCAACAGGTGTAAGGCAAGCTGAGGGTATTTTAAAAAATTTATATTCACAGACTTTACCTTCTGTGAAACATTTCGCAAAAGGCCATTGTCTTCAGCCCTTCCTTTCTTCCCTTTGACTCATACGTTTTGTAAATTATATCCCTTTTCAAAGACACAAGATCTCAATTGGAAAGGATATGCATGTTTACTTTTTATGAAGGGAATAATGTTAATATTATTACTAATGACATTTTTATAAGTGTAGAGTATTTTTGCTTACAAGATCCTGTTTTGCTGCCCAGGTACATGTTCACTAGCACAGGTGATCTGGGGGCCAGGTGTGGGAGGCGGGGTGCTGGGCTGGGGTATCCTGAGGGCAAATCTGGTTTCTGGGCCTTAAGCAGACAGAGCCCGTGATCTGCCCAGGGGCCTTGGTGGAGCCTGCGGGCAGCAGGCTGCTGGGAGGGCCTTGGCAGTCAGTGCCTCCCCAGGACAGGCTGCTGCGAGGGCCATGGGTGGTCTTTGTCACTCCTTTCCTCAGCCACCCGGCTCTGGATTCCTTGGCCACGGTGTCTGCCTCCTTAGAGTGCCCTCGGAGGCTTCCTGGCCACTGAGCGGGGCCTTCTGCAGCCTGGGCTCACCTCCGGAGCCAGGAGGGCCCAGACCGACCCCCCTCCCCGTGCTTTAGCCTTGGTGCCCTCCGGAGGTGGGGCCGGGTGTCTGTGCTGCAGTCTTCTGAAGGCTGGTCTTCTCTGCCCCTAGTCTGAAGCCAGAAGGCCAAGGCCATAGCTGTCAGTCTTTGCAGGTCTTCCAAAATGCAAACCTTTTCTCTTTCAAAATGCAGACCTTTACCTTATGGGCTCTCAGTGCCATTCTTTTATATTGTTTGGATTTCTGAGAACCCGTCTTCCCTACCTGGGTTTTGAACAAATTGAGAAACAACGTTGTGGCAGATGGAGGCCAAAGAATAACTTTTATTTCTGCTCAACGAGAGCCTGAGATCCTGTCTTAGTGGGAGAGCCACTGAGTTGGCTGACCGACCCCAGGACCCATCAGGCTCGTCCACCCCATCAGAGCCGGCGCTGCGGGCCGGGCCCTGCCTGCCTGCTGTGGAACCTCTGAGAAGTGCGAGGGACTGAACCCACCTTCGCGTCTCCCTGTTTTAGCCTCCGTGGAGCGAGCATTTCTGGGAATAGAGCCAGTACAGGAGAGGCAGCAGCTGCGCTCCCTCCACCTGAACGCTGACTCCAGGTCTGTCTGTTATTCACGTTACCATCAGGGCCCTGGACGGCCAGGGGCGTGGCCTCCCTTGGAGTGGGAGAGATCACAGTCCCTCAGGACAGACCAGTGGGATGGTTAGAATGTGCTCCCCATGGCTCCGGAATTTGTCAGAATAGGACATTAATTAAGTAATCCTAAGGCCTCTCTGTACTGGAAACGGCCTCATACTCTGTGGTTTATTTCTCACCCTTAATTCTGTGTGGCTGTATTGTTCAGCCAGGCTTGTCGGGATTCCTCCACGACATGACACAAACTTGCAACACACAGTATACCCTAAATTTTAACATAAATCTGCTTCTGTTATCCAATCTCTGGGGAGAAATTCAGTCTTAAAGGGTAACCATTGTAAGTTCAGGTCCAAGGATGGTGACAGTCAAAGGAATTCAAGTCTGGAGCCAAAATTTCTTACTCCTGTTAAATTTCAAATATATGAAAGCTCACAATTTGTCCTTTACTTGCTGCTGCGGCTCCATCTTGGCTGGACAGGTGCCTGGGTGTCACTGACACCACCGCAGCTCCTTCAGGGCCTAAAAGTCCTGCCCATTAAATGCTGTATTTTGGAGAGCCAAATTCAGGAGGCCTCCAAGCTTATCCCTGAATCGGCCCACGACATCTAGGAAACAAATCATCCCCAGGCCCCGGAGAAGTCGCTCCAGAGATCCTCTCTCCGGAGACCATCCTTCCTGCCACCCAGGGTCACCGGAGGGCCTTGGCGTCATTCTAAATGAAGGTGGCAAACGGAGTTTTCGCGGTTCTGCCCTCAAAGAGATGTGACAGTTTGGAATCCAGAGCCCGTCACTTGAAATCCACCTGGGAGAAATCCCTCAGCAAGCGGGCAGGTCTGACTTGGCTCATTTTTCATTTCTAGGGACAGAAAAATCCTCAGTGCCTTGTACGCATTTTTTGTGTTCTGTGCCACAGCGGCTGCCGTGCCTGTTCTTGTTAGGAGATGTCATGTGTGCTCTGTCTGGGTGTGTGCACGGGTGTGTGTGTGTGTGTGTGTGTATGTGTGTGTGTGTGAGAGAGAGAGAAAGAGAGAGAGAAACGTAGCGAGTGCTGTGGCTGCGTGTGTTCACATTCGACTTTCCAGACTTGGGAATGCTGCTGGCCCAAAAGCAGTCACTCAGCTCCATGTTTGTCTTACCTGGGGTCCCCTCCTGGGTTCTGGAGCTGGAGGTTCTGTGAGTGCTGTTTCCACGTCACTGGGGCCTCCCGAGGGCTGACACCCTTGCTGTGTGCCCTGTCACCCTTCTTCCACGTGCAGATTCTGTGCACTCCATGGCTGCGTCCCCTCACAGCACAGGGAGGCCTGCCTGGTTGACCACCTCCAGGAACGTTGTTCTCGAACCATTTTCCAGTCCTGAGCCTATGGAAAAGGAGTATCAGTATCCAGTCCAGATCAGTCCCTCCACTTTCCTCCTGGGCTCTGAATGTCGGGTGCCATGTGGACAGCTGCCCGTGTAGACCTGCCCCCCTGCCACGCAAAGCCAGCACCTCCCTCCTGCCAGGTGGTGCCTGCAGACCCCTGCCCTCTTGGGCGCACAGGCAGCAGATCATCCCCCACTGTCGGAAGGGCTGCCCTGACACTGCCTGCTGCAAGCCAGTACCTGCCTGGTGGCCTGAGCCCGCTTGGTGAGCTGCAGTTGCCTGAGCCCAACATCTCCTGTTTGGACCAAGACTGCATTACCTGTGCCCTTACTGAGGCCAGTGGCCTGCCTGGCTTCCCCTAGCTGAGACTCCTGGGGCCATCCCCAGTATCACTCCCTGAGGGCAGAGCTGCCACAGGCAGTCATCTCCCAGTGCTGGCCCGGCCAGAGGCCCTGTGTGCTCACTAAAGAGTTAGAAGCCTAGGCTGGAACCCACAGGAGCCCCAGGCACAGCACCCGTCGTTTCACTGCCTTCTGATTCTCCTTTCTCCACAGGTTCACGGACTAGCAACCTTAGTTCTACCTGCAACCCTGGTTCCCCATGCCATGTAAGGCGACACATCCGCAGGTTCCAGCGATTGGAACCTGGACATCTTTGGGGCTGGTTATTATTCTGCCTTCCACATTCACTGCTGTTGGGTACAGATTAAGTCTGTTAACCACGAGTCTGGTTGAAACCCTCCTTCTGAAAATGCCCCCGGGCACTGGCTGAGGCCCAGAGGGCAGCCTGCATAGGGAATGCCCTTCTCTCGTTGATGGGAGCTGCCTCTCTGTGTTCCTGCTGTGGGATGAGGCAGTGTGACCAGTCTTCTCTGGCCGCACCCCCCAGTGTCATGTGTGTGCTGTCTTAGGTGGTGACACAGGACTAATAGACCTCTCACTACCCGGTACCTGCTGTGTCTTGAAATCTCTTCCACATTCTACTTACTTGTTTCCTTGAGACCTCAGAAAGTCCTAGAAGGCAGTGTTATTACTCTTATGTTGTTGGTAATGAAACGGAAGCCCAGAGGGGTTGTGTTACTTGCCAGAGTCACACAGCTGCTGAGTCCTAGAGCTGGGGCCCCATTCCTGGGCTGTTTGGCTTGAAACTGCCCAGGCCCCTTTCCCTTTGATGCTATGCAGACTTTCCTCTGTTAGTATCTGAACTTAACCTGAGTTCACCCCACTATATCTCCGAGAGTAAAGCCACATGTCCACTGTTTTCAGCATCATGTCATCAGCACTTGGATTGTGGCCACGATGATGGTGCTGTCAGCGCCGGGCACATTTGCCATTGGCTTCCAGCAGGGCTGAGTGCTCGGGGTCCAGGTGGCCAGCGAGGTGGTCACTTCCCAAAGACTGTTCTGGTCAATGAGCTATGCACTTGGATGCCTGGTTTTCAGTTTAGATATAAGTGTCTCACATTTACAAATAGAAATGTACCATTCTGTGTTCCCTGAGATGTGCATGCTCATCACCTGACATTGGGAAACACTGGACTTTCTCTTCTCAAAATAGCACTCCGCGGCACCGCGAGGGGGCTGTGCTATGCAGTGTGCGTCCGCTTATTTGTTTCTCAGGATAAAATCTGCTTGTGAATTCACCCTATTATAAAGCTGTTCACTTTATCCCAGCTGCCTTTTTCCCTTTTGGAAAGTGTGTTTTATTTTATAGGCATATGATTCACATTATTATTTTTTCCTTAGGACAACTACACCTTTGCCCAACCTGGAATTCAAATGAAAGTGAAAATGTTAGAAGAACTCGTGAGCCGGATTGATGGTAAGCCAGCTTCCTGTGCAGCCCCTCTCTGTGGGAAGGGGGAGGTGGCCCCCAGCCCTCGGTGGGACAGGGTGCTGTCCTCATCCGCTGGTGGCATCCTGGCCTGCTCAGGATCCCTCATGGGCATCCTTCTGAGATAGCTGCTGGCGCGTGAGCTGCTCTTATTTCTTCTTCTTAAGGCGATATCATCAGAATTCAGTACATTCGCTTTGCAGGAGAGTAGTGAGTGTGCACTTGAAGCAGGCAGCGCTCACTCCTTATTAAGCTTGGTGATTGTCATAATCTAGGTGACGGATGGTTGTTTATGGTGGTCCTTCGGTACTCTGTTCCCTGGCTCTGTACATCATTTTTCTATCAAGGATGCTAGAATAATTCTCCATGGAATCTAACTAATTACTGAGTCTGGAAATAACATCTTTAATATTACAGAAAAATGACAGTGTGTGCTCAGGCAGTTTTAGATTATGCTCTCATGTTTAAGTGGGGGCTTTGAAATACTTTTTACCTTCATCTTTAAAATAATTCCCCCTGCGATGTGCTGACTGTCATATTACAATAGCAGAGTTTAATTAAATGGAAGTTGAGAGATAATGCTTGCCCGTTCCAGGCATATTCTCCCGATAGTTTGTTAAATTAATGAACAGAGCATTAAGCAAGTGATGCCAAGCAGAACCAGGCATGTATTTGTGATACCAGCTGGTCAGTGATGAGGTATGGAATAGAGCTCTTTCACAAAGAGTTCTATGCGTGCTTGGCAGATTATTTCACACAACGTGGAGAGAAATTGCACTTTGTTGGAAACTTAGCCCTGGCCATGTGCCTTGCAGGGTCCTGCCCACTCAGCGTTGCAGGTCACCGCTCCGTTTCCCCTCCCTGCACCTTTAGCATGGAAGGCCATAACAGCAGTCTTCACAAGGAAGGCGCTCGGTTTGGGAAACTGCTGAGTGATATTCTACAAATTACAAACTCCATTTTGTTCCTCGATTGAATCTGATTTTTAACTCTGTGTCTAATGGTTACTACCTAATTTCCATGTTAGGAAGTTGTATGCAGCTCTTCTGATAATACTTTCAGTATTACATTTAGTTGCTTTTCAACCTATTGTCTGTTAAAAATACTGTTTTTGCCTCCGTCAGTGCATTCCTGTGCGCTCATCGCACGCTCCACCCTGAGGTCTTGTTTGGGTACGGTTGGATTCTTTTCCCTGCCAGCACTTTCACAAGCGTTCCCCAGCCCCATTGAGCTCTTTGAAATATGATTTGCAGTAGATGTGAATTACACGTTCTTAGCAGGTTCTTCCTTTTCCACTTGTGTCCCTTGGAAGGCATATTTCATGTTTTCTTGGACGTTAGAAACTTGTGGTTAGTGCTCGTTTGTTCCAGTGTTGCAGTTTGGGAAATACTTGAATTGATTTTCTCTGGTGCTATGGTTTAGAAAGAAGCACATTGCGGATTTGCTGGATGATTGTTCAAAAGAGCAGCAACAATAACCAAAGGAACCCCAACGAAATCTGTACTTTTTAGTAAATCGTATTTTTATTTTCAGCGCAGCCTCTGAGTAGGCCATTTTCATATGGCAATTTTTGTTTAAAGGATCGGTGCTTCACGACAGACAAAGATGTGTGTTGCTATAAAGAGGTTAAACTGTGTAACTTGTTCCTGTTCTTCTAATGAAACCTTAAGGAATTTCTATCATGACCTCAAAATAAGAATACCCAGGCTGCTAAAGCAGTAAATAGAATTTCTCACGTTTGAGCTGTCAGACTGGTGGGAGCCATCACCCTGAGCAAGCCTGGGAGAAGCATCTGCAGGCCTTGACCATGTGAAGCTCCCCTCCCCGGTTTCATCACTTGCCTCCTAGAGGAAGGATTTGTGGGTTGGAAGTTTTGCAGGGATTGTAAAGATTTTATTAAGGGCAGAGGATATTCTAGGAAGAAAAAATTGCTTAAAAAAGACAAGCCTGTCAGGCCGGGCCACGGTGGCTTGATGCCTGTAATCTCAGCACTTTGGGAGGCCGAGACGGGTGGATCACGAGGTCAGGAGATCCAGACCATCCTGGTTAACACAGTGAAACCCCGTCTCTGGCGTGAACCCGGGAGGCGGAGCTTGCAGTGAGCCGAGATCGCGCCCCTGCACTCCAGCCTGGGCAACAGAGCAGACTCCATCTCAAAAACAAACAAACAAACAAAAACAAAATGCCTCTCCTCATTTCTGCGTTTTAGGAGGAGGACAGCATTTATTTCAGAAAATTTTGATAATTCGGTGAAGGAAAACTGTTTGGACAAACGGAGGCAAGATGGCGCAGTTCTGGGTTCTTCACCGTCAACTTTCCCGGGCCTGGGAAAGACAGGGGTGGATTGCGCAAGCGCAACCCGACCTCCGATGGAGAAAATCCGGAACCCGCCTAGCCACGCCTACCGCCCCGCCCCTGACCTGCCTATGTCCCGCCCACTGCCCTCCCACTTCCAGGCCCAGGACATAAAAGCCGCTCCCGGCGGGCACTTGGTGCGAACTTCTTCGGCCCGTCCTTGTGTGCGGGACCCAGGAGCCTCGTCCGAGAACGCCGAGCGAACTTCCTTCCTCGGCCCCTCCTTGTGCGCGGGACCCAGGAACCTCCTCCGAGAACGCCGGAGCGACTTCGTCGGCCTCCACCGCCGGAGACCGGTGAACCTCGCCCCTCCCTCACATTGGCTTGTAAATAAAGTTTTTTTTTTTTGCCTTGCCTACTTGCCTTTTCTCTGGCATTTGCTCTGGGGGTCGCATTAAAGCAAATCAAAAACGTCTTCATGGACTCGTTGAGAATGGAGAGGTTTTGAGGACATTGCCCAGATGGGAACAGTTCAGAAAAGAGCTGAACTGCTCTGCAAAGTCAAGTGGAATTTCAGCAGTGGTGGCGTGAGGATAAGGGCTCAGCAGGAGCCAGCAGAGAGCTGGAGGAGGGGGAGGTCTTGGGGATGGAGGGAAGCCTGGTGCGGGGTGAGAGGGCAGATCGGAAGAGGGCTGCGTCACTCTTGTTTTCTTGTGGTAAGGAGTTGTGAAAGAATCTCTCAGAAGTACTTCTGAGTAGTTTCTTCCTATCTTGAGAAGTCCTGTGACCCTTCTCTGTCATCCCTAAGCCTTTAGAAAAAGTCGGCCACGGAGACACGAAGGTGCTGAGAATGAAGAGAGAGGGCTGTATCTGTAATGGAAGCCGCGTGGAAAGGAGGATGGGCAGCAGCCTTCGAGGGTGTGTGCTGGGCGGGAAGTAAAGCGAGAGGCAAGCTCGTGGATGCGAAACTCCCCGGGAATCCCCTGTATCCTTCGGGACGGACACTGTATGAGTTCCCACAGAGTCAGAGAGGGTGACTGGAGCCACTGAATTTGGAATGAAAGAAAAAGGCGAGAGTAGGAGGAACATGCATTTTCTTTCTTTTTTTTCTTTTTCTTTTTTTTTGAGACAGTCTTGCTCTGTCGCCCAGGCTGGAGTGCAGTAGCACAATCTCAGCTCATTGCAAGCTCCGCCTCCCGGGTTCACACCATTCTCCTGCCTCAGCCTCCCAAGTAGCTGGGACTACAGGCGCCCGCCACCACGTGTGGCTAATTTTTTGGTATTTTTAGTAGAGATGGGGTTTAACTGTTCACAGGATGGTCTCGATCTCCTGACCTCGTGATCTGCCTGCCTTGGCCTCCCAAAGTGCTGGGATTACAGGCGTGAGCCACCACGCCTGGCCGGAACATGCATTTTCAGTCGTGGCAGGCTAGATAATTTCAACCACATTTCCCACTGGATAAGAGTGTTTTTGTTTGTTTGTTCGTTTTTTGCCAACAAACAAAGCAAAAAGAAAGAGGCCGGGCGTGGTGGCTCACGCCTGTAACCCCAGCACTTTGGGAGGCCGAGGTGGGCGGATCATGAGGTCAGGAGATCGAGACCATCCTGGCTAACACGGTGAAACCCCGTCTTTACTAAAAATACAAAAAATTAGCTGGGCGAGGTGACGGGCGCCTATAGTCCCAGCTACTCGGGAGGCTGAGGCAGGAGAATGGCGTAAACCCAGGAGGCGGAGCTTGCAGTGAGCCGAGATGACGCCACTGCACTCCAGCCTGGGCGACAGAGCGAGACTCCGCCTCAAAAAAAAGAAAGAAAAATAAATGTCTTAAAAGCATTGAACTGCTATCTACAAAATAAGGACTTCCTGGGCCAGAGTGGTGCTAGGACCTAGCTAGGTATGCCCAGCACTAAAGCTCCCATTGTTCTGGATGTGTGTTTCCTGATGCAGAAGAAATCATCCCAAAGCTAGTTGTAGTTTGGACGCCTCATGTCATGCTTGGGTCTAACCCATTTAGTCAGGATAGAGATCTGAGAAATGCCCATATAGTTTCCGAGACCCAGAATAGTGACACGTGAGGGTAAAGCGGAAGTGATACACCCTCATAAAATCTAGGTTCCAACCTGACAGGACCTGGGTTGTTTGAACCTTAATTATGGTGAGTCTGTACTGGAGTTCCCCAGAATGCTAGCGAGAAGCAACACAAAATCTTTTTTTGGAGGAAGTTACAACTCAAATTGTAATTTTTTTTTTTTAAATAACCCCAAACAGCTTTTTCAAATACAATGCCCCACACACATGAACCCAGCAGATGGAGGTTGCAGTGAGCCCAGATCGCGTCATTGCACTCCAGCCTGGGCAACAAGAGTGAAATCCGTCTCACATACACACACACACCCACACACCCACCCACACACCCACACACACACACACCCCCACCCCCACACACCCACACACACACACACAGAGTTGGATGATGCTTTTGTGGCCAGAAATATGCCATTGGAACTTAACTGTTATTCTATCAATCAGCCTGTGGTAAAATTGGTTTCATTATATGTCGTTTTGCTTCAGGTCACAGCTTCCAAGAACCTGTGGATGATTCTAAGTGAGTATTTGGTGGCTAGTGCTGCCAAGTTCCACAGGCAGCAGCCTAGGAAGGACTTCAGAGATAAGAGTATAAATCTGGAGTTTTACCCCAAATTTAATTCTTTTATATAATCTTTTGGAATATTTTAAGGGCTTGGCATTTTTCTTCAGGAAGAATAATTTTTCTGAAAAATTCCCGAAACAAGGCTCATGGCTAAGTGGAATTAAATAACTAAAAATTAAGTATAAGTCTTAAAGTTTATTTTGTTTTATGTTAGAATAGGGCATGTGTCCAGCAACTCCACAAAAAATAGAATTAGGATGTCATCTAATCGGTATTATCCTGCCTTGTGTTACTTAAAATGTTATAAGCATTTGTAGGCTTAAAGAGGATATGCTGTTCATTCTAAAATTATCTAGCTAATATGTTCTCAATATTTGTATTAATTGTCAGTCTGTTCCCTACTTAGCAAAGGATTTCGTATGTAAAATCAACAGTTCACACCAATTATTTAGTAATTTACTGCTGTAATAATAAATGTACATTTACTCTCCAACTGATAGAGTTTCAACATGTAAATCACATGATGAGATTTCCGCATCGAGAACGCTTACACATACTTGAAATTCCACGTTTTTGCAGTGAATCCTAATGACGTCCCCTGTACGTCTAGTTGTTACATCTGCTACATGTGATGTTAACCTCTGAAATCACATGATCCCTCATTGCCCCCCAAGATAGAACGGCCAGCAGAGTGGGCTTTCAGCCCTAGCCTTTCCAAAGGCTGGAGTCAGAGGCCCTCTGTCTGAATTCTGGGGCCAGCCTCACCTGGGACTCAGTGTCATGCATCTTTTGTGACATAGATGATGTCTGTGTAAATGAGATATTTGCTACATTTTTTTTTATTAAAAAACCATGGAGAGCTTACTTCAGTATTTAAAAAGAATATTTGAAACCTCAGCAGATGTGTCCATTTGATTATGTCCATTCTTGATTTTTTCAGATTTAAAGATCAGATCATAAACAACTGCACTGCAGATCAGAGAATTGTCCCATTGGGGGTGACACTGGCCCTAAAAAGGAAGCTCATGGATTGTTTCTGGTGCCACAGTGATGGTGCCGGGGCACCCATGGACGAGAGGGGAGTGGACAGAGCTGTTCCCTGGGGCCCTGGTTCTGGTGGGCTCTACCCTCACGTTGGGTCAGGAGGAGCTGCTGGCAAAACCTGGTCATTGCTAAGCTGATCTGAACTTAGCTTGCAAGGAACAGCAACCCAAAGCCTTCCCAGCAACAGCATCGAAGCCGTTGCCGGGGCCACCTAGGGGGTGTAGGATGGACCACAGCCATGTGCCTTCTGAGTTTTCTCCTGCAAACTGTGCCTTCGCCTCTCTTTCATAAAAATTGGGAACAGCTAGATCTCTCTACCTTCTAACCCCATGGAAACTCCAAGGGCTAGGGGCGCCAGACTGAGCAAATAAAAATAGAGAACGCTAGTTAAACTTCAGTTTCATATAAACAGTGAGCTTTTTTTTAATATGAGTATGCCCTGAGCAGTGTTTGGCACACACTGAAATTTAGAGTTCACTGAGTCTTCTGTATTTATCTGGTAATCCTCCAAGGGAGAGTTCTGCATGGGGTGAAGTGGAATTCAGTCCCAGGCTTGAGCTCCAGGCTACCCTTTCCTCCCTGAGGTTGCAGATGACAAGAATGTTGCTTTAAATGTAATGTGTTACTTGAAATTGAAGTATACACACACACCCAACACACACAGGCCTGTATACACACACACCCTACACACACGCCTATATACACACACCCACCAGATACACATACACACACCTACAGATGCACCCCTATATACACATACACCCCTACACACATGCCTGTATACACACATAGCCTCATATACACACACCCCTACACGCACGCCTATACACACACCTGCCTGACACACATACACACACCTACATATGCACCCCTTATACACACACCCCTACACACATGCCTGTGTACATACACCCACACACCCCTTCACAGATGCCTATACACACACGTGCCATATACACATACGCACTCCTATACACACACCCCTGCACACACCCCTATATACACGCATCTGCCACATACACATATACACACACTGATACACACACCCCTGGTACATACACACCTACACACATGCCTGTATACACACATCCCTCATACACTCCTACACACACCTACCGCATATACATATACACACACTCCTATATACACACACCCTGCACACATGCCTGTATATACACCCAGCCCTATACACACCCCGGTGTACACACACTTGCCATATACACATACACACTCCTATACACACACCCCTGCACACACCCCTATATACACGCATCTGCCACATACACATGTACACACACTGATACACACACCCCTGATACATACATACCTACACACATGCCTATATACACACATCCCTCATACACCCCTACACACACCTGCCACATATACATATACACACACTCCTATATACACACACCCCTCATATATACACACATGCCTGTATACACACCCAGCCCTATACACACCCCGGTGTACACACACTTGCCATATACACATACACACTCCTATACACACACCCCTGCACACACCCCTATATACACGCATCTGCCACATACACATGTACACACACTGATACACACACCCCTGATACATACATACCTACACACATGCCTATATACACACAT
>NW_012114466.1:539407-559892 GCF_000951035.1 Colobus angolensis palliatus | reverse complement strand
CCTATATACACGCATCTGCCACATACACATGTACACACACTGATACACACACCCCTGATACATACATACCTACACACATGCCTATATACACACATCCCTCATACACCCCTACACACACCTGCCACATATACATATACACACACTCCTATATACACACACCCCTCATATATACACACATGCCTGTATACACACCCAGCCCTATACACACCCCGGTGTACACACACTTGCCATATACACATACTCCTGTACACACACACCCTGCACACATGCCTATACACACTGCTTCACATATGCCTATACACATACCTGCCATATACACACGCAGGCTCCTATACACACACCCCTGCACACGTGCCTGTATACACACGTACCCCTCATACATACACACAGCTGCCATATACATATACACACACCCACATATGCACCTCTGTATACACACACAGATGCCTATATACACACATACTCCTACACATATGCCTGTACACACACCTGCTATATATGCATACACCCACACACTCCTGCCCAAGTGCCTATATACACACATACCCCTATATATACATACCTGCCATATACACATAGACCTACATACACACCCCTGTATACACACACACACTTATGTCTGTACACACCTGTTATATATGTGTACACACACATGCCTTTATACACACACACCCCTATATGTATACACACACTCCTATACACACATGCCTATACACACCCACCATATACACACACCTGCCATATACACATGCATGCCTGTATACACACTCTTACACACATGTCTATACACAAACACACGCCTGTATATACACATACCACTCTACACACTTGCCTATACACACCTGCTGTAGATCCACACCCCTCATATATACACACATGCCTATACACACCTGCCCTATATCCACACCCCTCATATACACACATGCCTGTACACACATGCTCCATATCCATGCCCCTCATATATACACAGAAACACTGCTATACACACACCCCCACACACACGCCTATACACACACTCCTATTAGATACCCCCTACACACATGCCTATACAAACACACCTCTCATATATACACACCCCTTCACACACGCCTGTACACACATACCCCTATGCACACACCAATACACGTATATACACATACCCCTTTAACACACACCCTTATACATACATGCCTATACACCCGCCATATACACACGCATACCCACACACACACCTCGACATGCCTACATGCATGCCTGTAACACACACCCCCTGTATTCACACATGCACTCCTACACACATGTGCATATACACATATACATAAACCTATATACACACACCTCTGTATACTCACATACCCCCTACAAACATTCCTGTACACACACACACCCATATACACATACGCATACACACTTACACACATACATCTACATGTCTATACACACACCCTCATATACATATACACACCTACACATATGTCCAGTATACACACACACCCCTTTATATACACACTTTCCATATACACACACCCCTATACACATACACAGCTACACACAGATGCCTGTACAGACACCCTCATATATACACACACCTCCTACACACATCTATACACAGACACACGTATGCACGTACACACACCCTTATATATACACACCCCATACACACACACCTACACAGAGTCCCATGTACACACATGCCTATGCATGCACACACACACTCCTATACATATGTCTTTACACACATACACATATTTAGACACACCCACTTTAGATATGGTTTGTCTCATTGGTGTCTGGTCACTGCGTTTGAGGCCATTTATGTTCCCATATTCCTGGGGAATGTGTTGACACTGGTCACACATTTCTGTTGCTTGATGTGTCAGAGGAGGGCCACCCTGTCTCCTCCAGGAGAGATTCTTGTTGGCAGCCAAGGACTTCGATTGGGCTATAAATAAACTTTTCTCATTTGACTGTTCACAGTGCAGACATCGTGGTGAGGCTGCTCACCCAGTGACGGCTTTGAAGTGAAGCTACCCTTCATTAGTTTTGGTCAGTTTCTGGCACATTTCTGCCTTCTTGTTCTCTGAAAGGCTGGCTTAGGACTTCTTGACCACTCTGGTGAATGTGTTCAGTCAGGTGGAGGTGGACCGCTTTGTAGTAGGCTGGATCTTGGCAGTGACCCAGGGTGGTGAGACCTTAGGCTGTGAGCCTGCGTCCACAGCACATCTTCTGTGGCTGTCTCAGGCCACCCAGGATGGCAGCCTCATTGATCTGACCTTGTAGGAGCTTCTTATTTCTGCTTTTCAGCTCCTTAGTCAGCTTTGCGATTTCTTCCTCTCTAGTTCCTTCTCCCCCTGCTCTAGTGGCAGTTGCACCCCAGACCCTCCGCTCCTCTTTCTCCAGCCCTAGGCCATGGGATACCACAGTCAGTGCTCTCAGGCCTCTGCCTTGGTGCTTCCTTTGTTCCTCACACTCTAACCCTTGTTTCCCCACGCATGACGGGTCATGGGAGTAAAGTACTTATAGGATTGCCTGGTACACTTAACTCTTATGCAGTGTTAGTACCCGTTATTGTCATTATCATCACCATCACCATCATCGTGATTGTCATCACCAGCATTATAAACACCATCATCACCACCATCATATCATCACCATCATTACCATCATTATGTCATCATCACCATCACCATCATCATCACCATCACCATCATCACCATTATCACCATCACCATCATTTCATCACCACCATCACCATCATCATCACCATCATCACCGTCACCACCACCATCACCATCATCACCATCACCATCACCATCATCACCATTATCACCATCACCATTTCATCACCATCACCATCATCACCATCACCATCATCACCATCACCATCACCATCATCATCATCATCACTATCACCATCATCACTATCATCATCATTTCATCACCATCACCACCATCACCATCATCATCACCATCACCGCCATCATCATCACTATCACCATCATCATTACTATCATCACCATCACCATCATCAGCACTATCACCATCATCATCATTTCATCACCATCACCATCATTACCATCATCATCATCACCATCATCATTACTATCACCGCCATCATCATCACTATCACCATTATCATTTCATCACCATCACCATCATCATTACTATCATCACCATCATCATCACCATCATCATTACTATCATCACCATCATTATCACTATCACCATCATCATTTCATCACCATCACCATCTTCACCATCATCATCACCATCAACAAATTGTACAGCAGATGGGTCCATGGTGGGGCTGAGTGTTGGAAGTTTAGTCTGAAGGGCTCTGCTTCTCCCACGTTGGACCTTGTTGAGCTGCCAAGGTCGTGGACAGGAGCTGTCCATGCCCGCTCCTGAGGCAGCCTCTTCTGTCCAGCCCCCAGGGAGGTCAGTTGGAGTGGAAGACACTGGCTGAGTCTGCGTCAGTGGCACCGAGGTGACGGTGGCCATTGTTATGAGTCATATCTTACACTTTCACCTGTAAGGAAGAAAATGCCAAAACATGGTACTGGAGAATGGGTCCACCTGTGTGTGGGAAACGGCTTTATGTACTTGAACATTTTCCCTTTCCTGTGTTTTTAATTCAGGTTAAATGTGATTTTAATGAAATTTCTCTGAAAGTTGTCTTGACTACCTTGTAAGGTTAAAATTGACTTATTCTTTTAAGATAGAATTCAGTTACAGCTAGGAAACTAGATTCAGCTTTATTACCACCCAGGTGGAAATATTTTTATTACCCCTACAAAGTAAGCAGCCGAGGAGCAGAGGATAAATCAGCAGTGCAGCCGAGACCGGGGAACAGGCTCCCTCCCCCGGCTCTTGTCCTCATTAGGCTCCGGAAGGGCTGATCTGAGCATTTGAAATGATAGTGATATTTCATTTGAGACGTAAGGACATGACAATTGGCAAGGCACATGCGCAGTTGCTGTTATGTGAGATCTAAGGTATGTGTGGACTTTCTGGGAGGCACGCTGTGTGTGCTGGAGAGGGCTGCGTTCCTGTGCTCCTGGTCTCCTGGTTCAGGCAGGGTCTTGGTCCCCACGGGCCTTCTCAGTTGAACGTGGCTGTTTATTCTGTGACCAGGTGACTCTGCTTATCACTGTCTGTTGAAATCATTTCGGTGAACCTGTCTGCAGCCTGTGTTCCAGGCTACCCCAGGCAGGAATTGGCTCTCTTGTTGGATGGACGTCCTGAGTTTCTTAAGTCAGGATGATTTAATGTGCTTTCTATTGAAACTCTAAATGGATATTTTGTTCCTTCTTTTGGGAAGAGGGATGCGTTATATAGAACAACAACAACAACAAAAATCAAAGAAATAGAAGTTTCATGTAATCCCCAAAATAAAGTGTTAGGAATATACACCTGGGTTCGAGTTCAGCCTCGGTCCCTGACTCTGGACCTGGGCTGCTGCTGGTAATGACGATGATGGCAGCCAGCGTTGATGAAGTGCCTGCGGTGTACGGGACACTGTTCTCAGCTCTGTATCTGTTTCATTGTGGTGACTTTTCGTAACAGCCCCATCTAGTGTGTAAATGGGCCCCACCCCCGTGCTCAGAGTCCTGCCCATCTCTGCTCTCAGCTTCCCCGCAGGCTGGATGATCTCCAGGGGGCTTCCAGCACTGCCCATCCTGGGTTGGTGCACCGGAGAGAGCCCTCCCTGTTCCTTCCTACCCACTACTGTGGGCCCAGGGGGCTTGCCTGTCTCTGCTCCGGGGTTTCCTTGGGAGCCACAGCCTGCAGCTGTGCCTGTGGTCGGGCCCTCCACCTCCACTCCCCCAGGCTTCCTCCTGGGACTCCTGACCAGCCTCTTGTGCCTTATGGTGCCCCGCCCGCCTCATGACCCTGAGAAGTGGGAGGAGATTAGAAGGTCGAAGGTGCCCTTTTGAAATGAGGAGTGGTCGTTCCTTCTTTTTTGGCTTCGAGCACATGCCTACATTTTCATCCCGATGTTCCCCGTAACCAATGCCCAGTTTGTAGAGTGGCCTCAGCACATGTTGGGGAACTAAGGGATAAAGTGTTTAATGGAGCAGCCTGCACGTCAGGGCTCCAGCAGCCTGTGTGGCTTCACATTGCTTCAGTATAGCTCATGGGTGACGCCCCGCTGCTTAAAGAGGATGTTTGGAGTGGGGATTTAAAGCCGTTTCTCCGTTATTTTCATCTCCAGACGTCTATGATATCCTTTGGGTTTCTCCATAGCTTTTGTTTTCCATGAGGATCTCAAATCCTCATCCTACTGCCCTTTTAATTCATAAAATAGAGAATCTGCATGTGCAGAAAAGCTCTGTAGTTTTGCCAGTGCAGCTTACGCTACTGCTACATCCCCTGTAAAAGTGACAGAACACAGTGTTACGTTTCTGGTATAAATGATGAGGATGCTTGCTGACTCCCTTGCTTACATCTGAGAATTGTCTTTGCCTCAGAGTAAATCCTCTCCCACCCCGCTCTGCCTTGGTGGCCTTGTCGCCACCCTGCCCCCAGCGGATTCTGCGTACCGGTCCCTGCATACTCACCTGTGGGCCCCTCAGGTTCACTGGCCTCTCCCAGCAATCGACCATCCTGCTGGGAGGAGAGGCCATGTTTCCTCTTTGGAAGAGCCTTGATCTGGAGTGACAACCTTCACCTTTATTTTCCACCACCCCAAAGCTGTTAAGATGGTCAGAGGAGGTGATGCCACCACCCCAAAGCAGTTAAGATGGTGAAAGGAGGTGATGTCTGCCAGGGTGCTTTGAAATGTTCGGTTCCGCTGTGAAAAGTTGGCAAAAGCCTGAACGGAAGATTCCATGAGTCAGAGGGTCCTGGGGGCTTACATCCCCCCACCCCTCCTGTCCCTGAGCCATTAAAACCCAGACCAGCCCAGCACTGGCACGTTCTTCTCTGTCCCCATCCTGAACCTGCCAGCCTTTCCCTGAGGTCCCAGGCCCCAGGGGATTATTGTCAGGCCCCTCACTGTCGTCCTGGGCCCTCGGAATCAGGCCTCTGTGTCCATAGTGGTGTCTTGGAAGGGGGGTGTGGCCTTATCACTGGGGTCCTCCGTGGCCCTCACCTGTTTCTCTACTCTGCTTCTTTCTAAGCCTTGCTGCCTCCCTGACTTTTCCTGCGTTCCTCCCAATTTCAGCTCATTTTAAGGTATTCCTCCTGAACAAGTAGAGAGATTCATTTTCTTAAAACTGAGACACAGCTTTCATCCCACTTTTGGACCAGGTAGGACCACACTTCAGTCCCCGGCTGGACAAAAGGAGTCGCTTATTCTTTCAGAGCTCATGCTGATGTGTAGTTGGCTCATGACCGCGGAGGACATTCTGCCCTACATTAGAAGACGGAACATTAACAGTTGTTCCGAGAGCTCATCCTTCCAGGCCTGTACTTAGCACAGAATCATAAAAACCTTGCTGTTCAGAGCGGAGGGTCCTCTGAGATCCTCTGGCCACCCCCAGCCAGTCTGCCATACAGCTTTTGGAAAGCCACCCAGCTCCAGTTACAGCGGAGCTGGGGTGGACCGGGACAGGGCTCCCTGTATCTGGCCCTCCAGCCTCCCACCCCCTGGGGGAGTGGAGCTGGACATAGAGCTTGCTGCAGAGCTGCGGGGCACTGCCTCTTCCGCTGCGTCTGTCCCAGTCGCTTCCTTCCCAAGACCGTTGAGGTGCTGGGAGTGGGAGCAACAAAATTGTGATTAGTATTTTTCTTTTTAGCTGCTCAAGTGTGGAGTGTGTTTACCGCCGGGAAGTGGTGATGACCATCCTGTGTGTAATGAAAAAGAAACACATGAGGCCTCCCTGGCTCATGATCCAGGCACTTTTCTCCTTGATGATGATATCTGTGTGACTCTCCACACCGAGATTGATGTTTGGGGTTTATTGCCAAGCTGAGACTAGTTAGTTAAATTGTAAGTAGAGACATACAAATAAAGCAATTCTCTTTGACCTTAGCAAGAAAGAGCTGTCGTGGTTTCGAATGTAGGCCGGCAAACTGGTTTTGAAGTGATTCCCAAAGTCATTGCTGATCACCGTTACAAGTTGCTAGAGAGACTGTGTCTTTTCTCTTCTTCATTTTAAGGAACCAGTGTCCCTCTTAAAATCAGGATAGGAGGCCGCATTGCAGGTGGAAACGCATTGCCTTTCTGTGCCAGGGCTTGCTGGGGATGAGGACAGTTTATTTTGATGCGGTCATTTTCCTTTCCACACCATAAGCCGTTGGTCCTGAAATAAAAGACATTGTTCCCATGCATTGGAGGGTACATCCCGTCTCTCTACTCCTCTCTACCCCCTCGTCTCTCTAGACCCTGGACTGTGGGTTCCTGCTGGATCAGCCCTTCGAGGTGAGGGACATTCCCACTCTTCTCAGACCCACAGTCACCTAGGCCTCCCCCTGCAGTCAGAGGTCCATGTCACTGCACACACCAGTCCTCCCACTCTGCTGTGCCTGGGGCCTCCCATCCAGAGACCCTCGGTTTGATCCTCTGCCGAGCGGAAGCTCTGGTGATCTGGGGGTGGGCGCAGGACCCAGGCAGTGGGGCGTGTGGGCACGTGCAGGGGTGGCTGTGGGGTCTAGCTGCTGCTTACAGACCACGCTCCTGTGTCCCCTCACCCCGCCGGTGCCCCTCTTTGAGGATGCACAGTGCTGCCAGTCTCTGATGGGGGCTCATCGGGTGCATCCGGGCTGCCCCCGGCTCTCTGCAGCGCTGGTCTGGGCTTTTGCTTTCGCAGACCCCTGTGAGGACCACTTGTCCATCTGCCTCCCAGGTGCTCCCATCTGGCTTTTCTCCCCTCCTTGTGTGCGTTGAGTGTTGACTCTTCTGTGGTTTGTGAGGCGCTGGGACCAGGAGAGGTGAATACAGGTGCCCAGGGCCCTCTGATGACTCCCATAGCCCCAGGCCTTAGTCTGCGCTGCCCCGGACTAGACCCAGGGCCCCAGCAGTCCCCGCCGGACGTCCCGTGAGTGCTCTTTTGTAGTGAGGTGGCTCCAGCACGCAGCCATGTGAGGGCCCTGGGGTGGGCGCAGCCCCCTCCAGTGCTCAGCGCTCACTGCTCGTCGAGCCTGCTGTCCCTGCGCCCTGCCAGGCAGCCGCGTCCTTCACCTCACTTACTCCTCACGGCAGCTCGTTAGGTGGGAACTAACAGTGTCTCCTCCTGACCAACGGGGACACTGAGGCTGAGAGGGGACTCTTGTCCGAGTCATACAGGTGAAACTTGGGGTCCATATTGGAGCTTGGGTCTGTCGTCTCTGGACCTGTTGCCTGCTGCCCCTCAGCCAGGGCTCTAGCACGGCCTGTGTGTGGGGTGGGTGTGTTGGGGGGACTGCTCCAGTCCCTAGCTGCTGCCACGTGGGGGCCTCCCCCGCCGTGTTCTGTTGGGGAGCCTCTTGATGTCCTTGGGACACGCCCAGCTGCAAACAGAGCCGCTCTCTCCCTTCTGAGCTGCCTGGGTGATGGGGACCCCGAAGGGCTTATGTTCACCTGCCCTGTCCTCCCTGGCGCCTGTGCACACACCTGCACAGAGCAGAAGGAATTTGGACCCATAGGTTCACCTCTTATAACTCATGTACATGGCTCAGGCATTCCTGATGCCACACCTGTGGGACAAACTGGACACAGCAGGGTGTTTTGGGAGCGCAGAGCCACTGTCAGAGTCATACATTGCACACACCCAGCAAGTGATAGCATGTGAGCGGACGTGGTGCTGAAGGTGACCTGTGTCGCCCATGGACTTCGTGATTTTGAGAACCAGGATGCGGTTCCTGGCACAGGTGCCTGGGGGGCACCTGGAGGAGTGCGAGACTCCTGAGGGCCCCTCTGCCTAAGCTGCCTGGGGAGGACGGCTCGCTTTATTTAATTCACACGCACAACACATTCCAGGAACAATGAATGCTTTTAGCTCTCTGTTTAAATGAATTATAGAGGTGTGAGGAGGCCACGCCCACCCCCTTTTACACTTGGCGCCTCCCTTCTAATTTCGAGGAAACCTGCAATTCAGCTGGAATCTGTAATTTTCTACTTGATCTTACTCTAGCTGTTCTCCCATCATACCTCTGTGAGCACAGAGAGCTCCAGAAGGAATTGTATCTTGTCTTGCGACCACACACATATAATTAATTGTTCCGGTTGAACACGTTTACCGCGCAGTGTCCATGAGGGCTGCTGCCTGACAGCAGCAGCCGGTAAGCCAGGGCCCAGCATCCAAGAGGCAGATGTGCAGTGATGGGAGGTCCAACATCCCTGGCCACAAGCCACTCTGCGGTGTTCTCAGCCAGGAGGAGAAGGGAGCCTCCCTCCTCGAAGCAGCCTGGTGTCTGGAGCATTTCGGGGTCTTGGCGTTACATTGCCCTGTGTGGCCTGGAGCCAGTCCAGCCAACGGGCCTGGGCTTCTCCTCACGTCCATCTGCCTCCTCCTCTTTAATCCCCGGAGAATGCAGCCTCTGCTTATCTGCCACTCAGGACCCTGCAGCCCCCTGCCTGGTCTCCTTTGCATCCACTGGCCCTCCACACTGCACATGCCCCCCTGGGGTGGCAGAGCCACTAAGGGTGGAAGTAGGGGTTCCTGAAGAGTCACCAGCATGCACTTCCCTGGTTCTGTCCCGGTGTGTTTCCTGTGAGTCCAGCCCTCCAGTCATGCCAGGGCTCCCGGTTGTTAAGATTATAGAAGCAGCCGGGCGCGGTGGCTCAAGCCTGTAATCCCAGCACTTTGGGAGGCCAAGACGGGCGGATCGTGAGGTCGGGAGATTGAGACCATCCTGGCTAACACGGTGAAACCCCGTCTCTACTAAAAATACAAAAAAACTAGCCGGGCGAGGTGGCGGGCGCCTGTAGTCCCAGCTACTCCGGAGGCTGAGGCAGGAGAATGGTGTAAACCCGGGAGGCGGAGCTTGCAGTGATCTGAGATCCGGCCACTGCACTCCAGCCCGGGCGACAGAGCAAGACTCCGTCTCAAAAAAAAAAAAAAAAAAAAAGATTATAGAAGCTTTTACACTGGGCACTGGCGCCCTGAACTCCTGAGTGACTTTGTTTCAGCCCTAGGAACCTTGGTGGGCCTTTAGGGAAGCCCCCTTAGCACTTGGTGACCTGCCAGGCAGCCTGGCAGGGTAGCCAAGACCCTGGTGTGGGTGCCAGCATCCTGGTGGGCATGTGTTTGGTCTTCATCCCCCACCTCCCCGCTACATGTGGTGGCTGCCTACGGCTGGCTGGCCCTCCCCCAAGGAACCCTCATGTGGCCCGGGGAAGCTGCCTTGATGACACTCACTGTTGAGTGTTTTGAATACAGCCCTTGCCCCAGTCAGCTTGCTCAGGTGTCCCTGGAGAACGAGCCCCTCCATTGGCTTATCCTGAGGGCTGGGCTGGGAGGGGCAGTATGTGCTTGCAGGACACTGAGCTCTTTGCCTGATAGTGTCAGTGGAAGGTTCCAGAACACTGCTGTCCCCAAGCTCTTCCACTTCGGATCCAGGAGCTCCCTGAGCTCCTGCCCTTTGTCCACTGCATGAGTCCTTCCCGCTTCTGCCTGGCCGTCCTCTCAGGTGGAGCCAGGCTCACATTGCTCTGCTTCCAGTCACAGCCATGTTAGTTTCAGAAGCTGCTGCTGTGGATGTCGTCATGTCTCTGCCAGTCCTGGCGCGACCTGCCTGGGTGGCGTGCGGTGGGGGCTGCTGGCCTGCCTCCTGCAGAGCTGCTGCGGGGTGTTGTGCTCCTCAGTCCTGGGCCAGGATCTTGCCCTCTGGGGCCTGGAGAGCCTCCCATTGCGCTCAGGCTTCATGCACCTGTCCCAGCGCCTGCTGATGGTTTTGTCTGACGCGCTCAGGCCTGTGATGGTTGCGGATGGCGGCTTTCGAACTCTAGTTTTCCCCCATTTGTTACTTGGCTTTCTGGCCGTGAGGAGCAGCTTTTCTTCTCCTATTTATTGGGACTTGGGGATTCTCACTTTATTACCAGTTATAAGTCTTTACTGTCATGAATGGTGTTGATGCTCCACATTTCCCAAACTTGGTGTGGGAGACTTTTTAAGGATTTTTCCATGGGAAGAAGGTGGTAATAGAGTTACTCTAGAGTGGAAACTTGCATTTTGTATGAAAGTCACATGGGCACATGGGAAGGCCAAGGAGAGGGTCCGTGCAGGGAGATGGGAGAGGGCAGGAGGGCCACACGTGACCAGGGAGTGAGCCCAAGGCTGCAGTCTCTGGCCACAGGTGAGGGGTCGCCTTGTTCTCTGAGACGGGGTTAGGGGATGCGGGAGCTGCCTTCCCTGAGTGTTGGGGGAACTCGGAGCTGGGCACTGGGCAGGCACCGTGATGGGGTTGGCTGCAGAATGCTGGCAGGGAGGTGGGCTCTGGGCACAGCCAGCGGCTTCCGAGGCACACACGTGCTCTGCCCTCCCTCGGATCCTGTGTGCCCTGGGAATGCCAGATGGAGAGGGAGTGAGGTGGGGACGCTCAGGCTTTGCGTGACCCATCAGAAAACAGAGTAAACTGTGATTTGCTCCCAGTCAAAGGTTTTACGGGAAGTGAGAATTTTTCAGGTATTTGTGGTTAGATTTCAGTGCTAGGAAAGTGAAAAAAACTCATTTCTGTCAGAGGGGTAAGGGACCTCTTAGTTCTTTGAATGTGATGGTGATAAAACTTCCCTTGAAATGTATCCTTTGATAAAGGAATCTCATTTTTAAACACCTTCCATTCATTATTTAAAGGGTTTGGAGCTAAGTGCCCAGGTGACTTCGTCCTGCTCTCTTGGTAGCCGTGAACGTGCCTTTAACACGTTCCGTTCCTGCGTGCTGCCTGCGGACCCTCGGCAGCAGCGGGGCTGCTTATGGATAGGGAGTTGGGGCAGAAGTAGTTTGTAATGGGGAGTGTGGGCAGGCGCCCCAGAGATTGCTCAGGCACCTCGTTCTGGGCACTGAGGCCTGTGCCAGGCGAGGGACCCAGGGGCCGGGGGCCCAGAGCGACCTGACTCTTGCAGTTCCTGCTTCCCCTGCGTCAGCGTGGCCGCCAGCGCTTCTGTTCTTCCCATCCGTGGAAGGGGCGCCTGTGGAGGGGTGGAGCTTTTCCCACGTTTTGTCTGCAGCGGAGTTTCTGCGTGTTCTGCTGGATGCGTGTGGATCTGTGCCATTGGTCTGTGCTGGGGGAACACACAAGCCTGTCACGTCTCACTTCTAGTTTTTGTCCTTGACTTATTGTTTCAATGACATCAGTCGCTGCGTGAAGAATACAGGTGCCCCCATTTTAATGGAATCTGAGGAGACAGACATTGGCTAGACTGCTTTTAATTTAAGCCTCTGCTTTTAATTCAAGCCTGCTGTTCGGCTTGGCTGTTCTGCCTCTTGGAGCCTGTCTGTCTGTCTGTCCCACTCTCCCCTGCTTGCACCAACTACACACATTCACGTGAGTCAGTCACTGTTGGTGGCTGTTTAGTGAATGGCTACTTGGACCACATTGCTGAGCACCATGAGGCATTAAGGACGTCAGGCTTGGGCTCTAGAGCTGCGTGAGCCGGGACACTGGCTTGGTAGCACTCCCCCACCGCTGTCTCCTGCTCACAGGTCATCATCGCTATGAGGAGTGGGTCCTGGTGGTGGGCGGGGCCAAGGCTGCTGAAAATGAAGGTGACTGGGATCCTGGGCAGGATGAGCAGAAACTCGGGATCCTCAGGGCCTTCGCCTGTCACTCAGTGTATCTGGAGGAATTCAGTATGTGGCATACTTCGGAAGCAGTTCTCCTTTCCTTCCCCTCATCCTCCTCCTATCTTTGCCAGACGTTCCTGTCAGAACAGCACTCACTGTGGGGCCCTGACAGCCCCCGTGATCATTGGAGTCAGTTACTCAGCAAGTCTTGTCCAGCCCTGTAGTGTTGGAGGCCCTGGTGCAGGAGACAGTGAGCGAGGCCAGCCACAGCCCATCTTCACTCCAGCACCTCCCGGCTGACCTGGTGCCCACATCCAGTGCAGGGAGGGAGCACGGACCCTGCATTTGTTCACTTTCCAAGTGACCTCCCAGTGCGCTGCGTGGAGCGGGCAGCACCCCTCCACTGTCCAGTGGTCCCAGCACCTGCTCGTGCCTCCCACTCCCTCCCAGCCTGGTGGCTTCCAGATCAGGACTTGAACACCCTCACACTTCAGCAAGCATCTGTGAAATGTCCACTGGGACAAGTGTGCTGGGACTTGAGTGGACAGTGATGAGCTAGACAAGGTCCTTCTTAGCGAACTGTTCTCTGATGAGATGGCAGATTGGGAGGACAGATGGGAGCCATCACTGTCTGTAGTTTCTGTAACAGGGAACGTGAAGGACTCAGTTGAAGAAGTGTCCAGAGATAGCTGTGCAGAGGTTGGGACGTCGGTGCTGAGTCTCGTATAGGTGTTTGAGGGCAGAGGAAGCAGTGCAGGTGTGCTGGGAGGATGGGGGCAGCAGAATCAGCAGTGGGGGCTGTGGGTGGGCAGGGGTAGTGGTATGGGGCACGTGGGATAGAGACGTTGTGGGTAGCGGTGTGAGCATTGGGGGGTGTTCAGGGAAGGACGTGGTTTGGAAAGTGCTTTTCCCCGAAGGCATGCTAAGATGATCTATCCTACCCGTCTATTCCTCACTGGGTGACCCATTGATCCAGCCACCCACACATCCGTTCGCTCACTCACTTAACCCTCCATCCTTCCCCTCTCCCTTAACCCTCCATCCTTCCCCTCTCCCTTAACTTCCCATCCTCCCTTCTCCCTTAACCCTCCATCCTCCCTTCTCCCTTAACCCTCCATCCTCCCTTCTCCCTTACCCCCCATTCTCCCCTCTCCCTTAACCCGCCATCCTTCCCCTCTCCCTTAACTCCCCATCCTCCCTTCTCCCTTACCCCCCATTCTCCCCTCTCCCTTAACCTTCATCCGTCCCCTCTCCCTTAATCGTCCATCCTCCCCTCTTCCTTACCCCCTATTCTCCCCTCTCCCTTAACCCTCCATCCTTCCCCTCTCCCTTAACTCCCCATCCTCCCTTCTCCCTTACCCCATTCTCTCCTCTCCCTTAACCCTCCATCTGTCCCCTCTCCTTTAACCTTCCATCCTCCCCTCTTCCTTAACCCTCCGTCATCCCCTCTCCCGTAGCCCTCCATCCTCCCCTCTCCATTAACCGTTCATCCTTCCACTTTGCCTTGATCTATCCCCTCACCCATGTTTCAACTATCCATCCATCCATCCATCCATCCATGGAAAACTTTTACTGGGTCTTGCTCTTTGGGCCTAGGGATGGAAAGGAATGGAAAGATTTCATGTTGTCATGAGCTTGCCGTCTCATGGGAGGAACAGCCGTGCAAACCACCAAGGCCACTAATGGGCTGCCCCTGCCTCATACAACCTACAGGCCACCCAGTGGGCCCAGTGGAAGGGGCAGTCAGCTGACCATCAGCCGCAGTGGGAGGCTCTGGGATCAGGGTCACGGCTCAGACTCGCAGTGGCAGGATTCTCAGCCATACAGTGCATCGGGAGAGAGGGACTGTATCCGGGGAAGCTCTGTGTCTTCAACTTCGCTGTAGACTTGGGCCCAATCAGGGATTTCTTACGGCAGATGGAATGACTCGTTTATCTGAGTCATTTGTGCTATTTTCACTGGGAGTTTCTTATTTCTCTGTTTCCTTCTCCATTTAAAACAAGGGCCCGCCTGTTGGTGTGGCGCTGTCAGCCAGAGCTTTCTTGTTCTTTTCCTGATTCTCTGCCATGTCTGGGTTTCCATGCTGGAGTTTGAGGGAATCTTGAGCCATCTCCTCCTTGCCTTGCTGCAAAGAGGAGTGCGGTGGGGTCGGTGGCTTTCCTTATGCCAAGACAAATGCAGCAAAGATCGTGGTGGACAGGCCCTAGGTGACTGCCATGGGTCATCGCCTGCCTTGGTGTCATCCCCTCTTCTGGAGTTCAGATACAGTCTGAACTTAGTTCTAATCCATGGAATGTGGGATTGTAGGATGTCAATCCTGTAATTATATAGGATTCCCCCTTAGCAAGCAGGAGCTAGAGATTTCCCTTTGTTTCTGAAGTAAGGGGCTGGCCAGAGAAGCCCACATGGCAGGGGCTTGTGGGCAGCCTCCAGCCCATAGCTGGCCCTGAGTGGGACGCTCAGTCCTGTAGCTGCCAGAGAGTGAATCCTGTCTGCAACCTGAATGAACCAGGACACAGGTTCTTCCCCAGTCAGGCCTCCCGATGAGCATGCAGCCCTGACTGCAGCTTTGTGAAGCCCTGAGCAGGGAACCTAGCAGAACCCCACCTGTCACCTGGAGCCCTGAGCAGGGAACCTAGCAGAACCCCACCTGTTGCCTGGAGCTCTGAGCAGGGAATCTAGCAGAACCCCACTTGTTGCCTGGAGCTCTGAGCAGGGAATCTAGCAGAACCCCACTTGTAGCCTAGAGCCCTGAGCAGGGAACCTAGCAGAACCCCACCTGTTGCCTGGAGCCCTGAGCAGGGAACCTGGCAGAAACCCATGTGTCACCTGGAGCCCGGAGCAGAGACTCTAGCAGAACCCCACCTGTAGCCTGGGCCCATAGAGACTGTGACCCATACAGACTCATAAATATATGTTGTTTTAAGCTGCTAAGTTTGTGGTAATTGGTAACAGAGCAACAGAAAACTAATAAAATAAACAAAGGACAAATAATCCCACAGAGTCCCTGTCTCCCTCCCGCTCCAGCGCTGGGATTCAGGGCCTGCTCCACTCACTTCGATACGGCTCTGACATTCCTGGGTCAGGAACTGCTGCCCGCTTGCCACCCTGCCCACTGTTGGCAGGCGCTGCTGGCTGTGGCAAGTGTAGACAGGGCTGAGTGTCTTGCAGTGAGGGTCTCAGAAGGGTCCCACCACCCCTTCCCCTCCACAGGCTGGGCATTTTCCCTCAAACAGAGAAAAGAATACAATCAGGATTAAAAGAAAAATCACAGCCCCACAGTTCGTTTAAACTCGATCAGGGAAGTGAGCACCAAATGTTGGAAATTCTTCCTGTTTCCAGTCAACATTGATGTTGATGATCTCCAGACAAAGACGCCTTCAGGTTTGGTGACAGCCTGTACACCCAATGTTCTAGTTCATGTTTTCAGGGAGCAGACTCACTCTACTGCTTGAATCAACTAGAAACTTGAAAAAATAATGTGAAACAATGGTTTTTAACATACGGGTTGTAAGGCCATCCCTGGGAGGGAGGAAGAGTGCGGGGTGAGCTCCGTGATTGCCCGAACGCATTGCCTGGAGAGAGTCTCCGGAGCATGGTGTGGGGAGGCACCTGTGGGTCTCCCCGGGTGTAGACAGAGCGGGGAGTCTGGGGAAGCCACGGCAACTGGGGTTCTTAGGGCTGAGGCTGGGAGAGGAGAAGGCAACTCAGAGAGAACCAAAGTTCTGCAGGGGTTCCTTTCAGGTGTTAAGCTGAGTGCTGATCAATACACAGAGGTGAGGTTGGGGAAGAACCGCTTGAAATGATGAGAGAGAACAAGCCTCGGAGCCCTTACAGGGTGGAAATTGTGTCTGTTCCCCAAAGCCAGAACAGAAAGCTCTGGAAGTCGCCGGCATCAGGCAGGGAACTTAGAAGGGTTTTCCCTCAGTGGTGGTAGTGTAGAAACCTAACCTAAATACTACTCTGGCCCAAAGCTTAAAAACAGGATCCTACACAATTAGTCTGTTCCCAAATGACTTAATTGCATCCTAGCAAAAATTCAAAGATATTTATAGGGATACAAAATTATCAGGTGCCCAACAAGGTAAAAGTCACAATATCTGGCTTTCAAAGGCATTGTCAGGCGTGCACAGAAATGGAAAATATCGCAGATAATGAGAGCAAAAGTCCATCAAAACTGACCCAGAAATGGCACAGATGTTAGACTCGTTAGTTAGGCAGAGTCATTAAAGCGGATATTATAACTGTGTTTCGTATGTTAAAAATCTAGAGAAATAAAGATATGGAAGATATAAAAATGATCCACATTGAACTTACAGAGAGGAGATACCATGTCTTAAATGAAAAGCATACTGTGTGGGATTATCAGCAGATTAGACTTTATACAAGAAAAGATTCGTGAACCTGCCAACACTGCAATGGAAACTATTCAAAATGAAAGAGAAAAAAATGAACAGAGTCAGTGAACTGGGACATTTTAAGTAGCTGTATGTATGTGTAGTCTGTGGTCCGCTGAAGGGAGGAAACAGAAAAAATATTGGAAGAAATAATACTTAATTAAAAAAATTGTATGGAAACTGTAAACCTGTAGAATTGAGGATGTGAATGAATGACAACCGAGCAGAAAACATGAAGAAAACCAGTCCAAGGCACGTCATAATCCAGTCGCCCAAAACTGCTAATATAAAGAAAACATCTGCTATAACATCTAACAACTAATATAAAGAAGCACCCAGAGAAGAGACACCCTGCATCACAAAGGTAAGCCTGACAGCAGAAGTCTCATTGGAAGCATCAAGCCCGGAGACAAGGGGGCAGCCTATTTGGACTATTCAAAGCACCACAAACCAGAGAAACCTGTTAACCAGCAAAAGTATCTTTCAGAAATGGAGGTGAAATCCAGGCTGTTTCAGACATATAAAAGCTAAAGGAATTTGTCACCAGGAGAGCGGGATACCTGCATGACAAGCAATAGGTAAACCTGGAGGTGGAAGGAACATGGTCCTAGATGACCATGTGGACCTGCACAAAGATTGAGGAGTGCCCAGACTGGCAACTCTAGGAATGCATTGAAACCTTTTTTCTAGTTATTGAAATATCTTCAGAAACAATCAGATGGTTAAAGCAAACACAGTAACCGTGTACTGTGGGTTTTCTAACACCCTCTGCAGCGCGATGAGGATGGCAGGAGCACAGGCACCGGCAGGGAGAGACAGAAGTAGATCGTGGTAAGGCGCTCACGCTGTGCTGCCTGTGAAGCCGGCTAATCATATCTGGAGGGAAACTGTGGTAAGGCAAGGACACATACCGTAAGCCCTACAGTCGCCGCTAACATCACCAGACAGAGCTATGGCTAATAAGCTAACACAGGAGGTAAAGTAGATTATATAAAATACTCAATTAATATAATAGAAGGCTAAAAAAAGTAAAAGTGGAACAGAGAACAGATGGGACAGTTGGGCCACAAATAATGGTGTGACAGGTTCTAACTCGGCCATGTCAGTGAGTGTGTTCAATGCAAATGATCTAAACACTTCAATTAAAAGGCAGATCTTGTCAGATTGCATTAAAATCAACACCCAACTATGTCCTTCACACGAGGGTTCTTTGGACTGAGGGTGGGAGAGGAGAAAGCAGCTCAGAACCAAAGCTCTGCAGGGGTTCCCTTCAGGTATTAAGCTGAATGTAGTTTCCATACTTTGGGGCATGGTAGCTCAAACCCATAGCCCAGCACTTTGGGAGACTGATGCAGGAGGATTACTTGAGCCTAGGAGTTCGGGACGAGCTTGGGCAACATAGTGAGACCCCGTCTCTTTTAAAAAAAAATTAGCTGGGCATAGTGTAGTGGCAGACATGTGCCTGTGGGCCTAGCCATGTGGGAGGCTGAGGTGGGAGGATTGCTTGAGCCCAGGAAGTCAAGGCTGCAGTGAGCCCTGATCATGCTGCAGCTTGGGTGACAGAGCAACACCCTGTCCCCTGTCTCAAAATAAAAAAAGAAAAAAAAGAAAAAGCCCACAAATATGAAGACACAAATAGTTTAAACATAAAATGGTGGGAAAAGCTATTTCATGCTAACACCAATCTAAAGAAAACGGTAATGTCTATATTAATGGCAAACAGATTTCAGAATATACTATCAAGTATCAAGAGGATCATTTCATGATAGAGTGGGTCAGTTAATCAATTGGACATGAATTTGTTTCTGCATCCAATAAGACTATCAAAATACACAGCAAAATCAGATAAAAATGCAACAAGAAATGGACAGAGACATAGTCACAGAAGGAGATTTCGATCTCCTCTTTTCAGTAAGTGATATAACAAGAAGAAAATCAGGACATATGAAGCTTGAAAACACTGTCAACAAACTTGACTTAATTGATTTTTATGGAAAATTTCAAGAGTGCACATTCTTTTTAGTTTTGCACATGGAACATTTACCAAGATAGACCTTATTTTGGGACATTAGAAAAGTCTCAATAAATCTTAAGGGATTCAAGAAACATGAAGTACTTCTTGTGTTCTCTGAGCACAATGGAATTAAATTAGCAATAATTAGTAAGATACCTGGGAAATCCTCAAATATTTCTAAATTAATTAACACACTTGTAAGTAACCCATGGATCATAGAAGAAACAAAAGGGAAATGAGAAGGTATTTTGAAGTGAATGACAATAAAATCCAACACTTCAAAATTTATGGGATGCAAAGGAGCAGTACTTAGAAATGTGTAGTACTTCCCTTAGAGGGAAGCCTAGCGCACCAAGCTGTACTTAGAGGGAACCGTATAGTACTGAGTGTGCGAGAAGAGGCTATGCTTAGAGGGAAACGTATAGTTCAGAGTGTGTGAGAAGAGGCTGTGCTTAGAGGGAAACGTATAGTTCTGAGTGTGTAAGAAGAGGCTGTGCTTAGAGGGAAACATATAGTTCTGAGTGTGTGAGAAGAGGCTGTGCTTAGAGGGAAAAGTATAGTTCTGAGTGAGTGAGAAGAGGCTGTGCTTAGAGGGAATCATATAGTACTGAGTGTGTGAGAAGAGGCTGTGCTTAGACGGAACCGTATAGTATTGGGTGTGTGAGAAGAGGCTGTACTTGGAGGGGAACGTATAGCATAGAGTGCATGGCAAGACGGCCGTGCTTAGAGGGAATCATATAGTACTGAGTGTGTGAGAAGATGGCAGTACTTAGAGGGAAACGTGTAGTGCTGTGGAGAAGTGCAGACTGATATCCATTGTGAACATAAATGTAAGGATCCTGAGCAGATTTTAGTGAATCAAATCCAGCAATACACATCCTGATGATGTAGGGTTTATCCTAGAATGTGAGGTTGATTTTCAGTCAGTGTAATTCATTGTTATTAATATATTTAAAAAAAAGAATAAACCCATAAAAATCATCTGTATACATGCAGAAAAAGCATTTGACACAATCCAGTATCCACTCCCAATGAAAACTCTCAGTAAACAAGAATAGAAGGGAACTTCTGAAGCTGGATAAAGAGCATGTTCGATGTTTAAACCTATAGCTGACATTATAGGAAAGGGTGTCAATGGAAAGCATTACCCCCAAATCAGAAACATGGGACAGTGTTCCTTCCTTCCACTTCTGTCTGGTATGTGTGCTGGAGATTCTGGTGGCAGAAAGACAAAAACGTACATTCATTTATTCGTACGTACATACAAGCATAAGTGGCATCCAGACCAAAAAGGAAGAAGTAAAACTCTCTGCTTTTGCAGACAACATGATCATCTTTTTTGAAAGTCTGATGGCATTTACAAAAAAGCTACTAGAAAGAATAAGAGTTTATTTAGCAAGGGTTCAGGATACAAGATTTACATACAAATTTTTTTTTTTTTTTTTTTT